>NW_006291973.1:242926-250783 GCF_000327345.1 Myotis davidii
AGTGAAATATAACTAGAGCAAAAAGGTTGGGAGAAAAAATGTCTCTCCTTTAACCTGAACTAGTTTTGGAAATGGTTTCATTTATAAAAAATTTTAAAGTACTAAGCATTCTGCTTAGTAATTTAAAAGCCATATTTATTAAAGGCCTTGCCACAGTAGCATAATTTTAAAACACAGGATACTCCACTCCTCTAAGTGGATTTCAAGCTATAGCCCAAACCGAACGGCAACCTACAGTGGTTAAGAGTGCAGTAGTCTGGCTCTGTCATTACTAATGGGTGAATTTGGGCTACTTACCTTATCAAAGCCTCAGGTTCTCATCTTAATCCACATAAAGTGCTGATCCACTGTTCAGTAAATAAAAGCTGCCTCTGTTGTTGCTGTTATTATTATTAACAACACTACACACAGTCAAAACTGGGTCATAATATTGTTTTGGTAATTTTAAAAAATACTAAGTATTTTTAAAAATGTGGCTGAAAACTCAAATTGTAGGGAGGGAGAGAAGGGATCAATATTCAGTCCTTACACAAAGACCTCAATAAGTAAGAATCCGTTTCTTGTGAAAATTTTTACCATATAGTTCTAAGTTTAAGAACCTTTGCCAATATTTTAAAAAAAAATTATTCCTGATGAAAATGAAACCTCAAAAGCAAGTGAGTTAGAATTGGTTCAATATATAAATAGAAGCTATAAATGAAATTTTCATTATAAAGAAAAACGGGAAATTCTTCCAAGACTCATAAATAAAGCCAACTGAATTATTTGTGAAAGAAGAGAATCAAGGCTAAAACAGTGGACACATCATTAAACCAAATTTATGTGTTAGGTTTTTCTGTGTGTATTTTTTTAGTCCTCACCAGAGGATATTTTTTCCATTAATTTTTTTAAAGGGAGTGAAAGAGAGAGGGAAAGACAGAAACATTGATGTGAGTAAAACACATCGATTAGTTGCCTCCTGCACATGCCCTGGTCAGGGCCCGGGTCGGGGAGGAGCCTGCAACTGAGGTACGTGCCCTTGATGGGAATTGAACCCAGGACCCATTGGTCTGCAGGCCGATGCTCTATCCACTGAACCAAACTGGGCTGTGTGTTAGTTTTACATTATTCCTCTCTAGCCCACAATCAAACATTTTTCCAAATCGCTGATGAGAAAATTTAACTTCAGTGAGTTCCTTCCATCTTTTTATTCTTCCTTACCATCAGGAAGAGCTCCAAAAAGCAATAAAGTAACTAAAATTAAAGTGGGAACAGAAGAGAAAAAGAAAGGACCTGGATAACCAGACCTGTGAATAATCTGAAATGGATTAAAATTGATAGTTTTATAGAAAGATCTAAAAATTGTATTTTAATTAGCAGTGAAATCAGATATAAAAAATATGTTAATAATGCATATTAACTCTGGCCAGGTGGTTCAGTTGGTTGGAGCCTCATCCTGTGCACAAGGCCGTGGGCTCTATTCCCAGTCAAAGGTGAATATGGGAGGCAACCAATCAATGTTTCTCTTTCACATCTATGTTTCTCTCTCTGTCTCTCTCTTTTTCGAATCAATATAGAAATATATCCTCGGGTATGGAATTTTTAAAAATACAAAAGTATGCACTATATCTGTAGTAGTAATGTGAACAGCACACAAAATATTCCTTAGGTATTCAAAAACAAGATGCTCATCTCATGGACAGTTTTGACATGTCTTTTCCCTACTTTCATCTTACTCTTAACTTAAAGGAAAATATTAACATGTCCAAACTATACCTGTTTCTCAACTGCAATTACAGGTTGGCTACAAAAAGAAGAGTTGGCAGAACTCAATCAAAGCATTCTGTGAGAACTAACTGGCTATAGAGTCTGCAATAGGAATATTATCTATTTTACTAGAGGCCAGGTGCACGAAATTCATACATGGGTGGGAGGGGGGATCCCCTCAGCCAGGCCTGTACCCTCTCTAATCCGGGACCCCTCAGGGGATGTCCAACTGCCTTTTGTAATCCAGGACCACTGGCTCCTAACCGCTCACCTGCCTGCCTGCCTGATCACCCCTAACTGCTCTCCTGCTGGCCTGATTGCCCCTAACCACCTCTGCCTGGCCCCACACCCGGGACCTAGAATTCCCTCCTCTGGCCGGTTGCAGACACCCAGAACCTGGGCTTCCCTCCCTCTGGCCTGCCGCAGGCACCCCAGGACCTGGGCCGGCTTTGCCCAGGCTGGCTGCAGCCATAGGGGACCATGGGCGGGTACCCGGGCTTTGCCTGGGCTGCAGCCACAGGCACCCAGGACCGTGGGGCAGGCAGCTTGTCCTTCTCCCAGGCCACCGGCACAGACGCTGGCGCCTGGGACCGCGGGGCATGTGGCTTGTCCCTCTCCCGGGCCGCAGGCACAGATGCAGCCGCTGGTGCCTGCAACCGCAGGGCGGGCGGCTTGTCCCTCTCCCGGGCCACAGTCCAAGCCACTGGCGCCTGGGACCACGGGGCATGCGGCTTGTCCCTCTCCTGGGCCGCAGGCACTAGCGCCCAGGACCGCAGGGCAGGCGGCTTGTCCCTCTCCTGGGCTGCAGCCTGGCTGGTCCCCATTCCACTCTGGAGAGCTCATTTGTGCCTGAGTGGTCCCCATTCTTCTCTCCCCAGAGTTGAGTGTTTGAGCCTTTATGGTGTGATGGCTGATGACCATTTGCATATTAGCTCTTTATTATATAGAATTATTACTTGTAAGTTCTTTACTGCATTTTCTATATCAGTAAAATTTATAAATTTATTGTACAAAAAAAGAGAAAGAAATGAGATAAGACATGATACCTGAATATCTTTCTTGACTGCTTTAGCTTTGTTATCCACAACTTTCTTCCTAAATTCAAGAAGAACTTCTTTACAATCTTCAAGATGAACCTCAGGCTCCCAGGTATCATCATCTGAGGTGTATCCTTTCCACCGAACTTTGTAAAGGATTTTACCCTGTTACATAAATTAAAAATAGGCAAATAAAAGACATTACTGACTTGATTAAATTTCCAAAACAATACAATTACTGAGAATATGGAAGCAAACTTGAAATAGAGATTAATATGATTATAAAGTATGTTCATCTCCTGAAGTGGCTTAAGAAAAAAATAGGAGCACACCAAAAGCAAAAACAAAGCTTCTGCACAGCAGAGGAAATAACAAACAAGATGAAAAGGCAGCCCACTGAATGGAAGAAAGTATTTCCAAATCATGTAAGGGGCTAATACACAAAATATATAAAGAACTCATGTAACTCAACAGCAAAAAACCAAACCCATCTGATTTAAAAATGGGCAGATCTAAATAGACATTTTTTCAAAGAAGATATACAAATGGCCAACAGCAAAATGAAAAGATGTTCAAAATCATTAATCATCAGGGAAATGCAAATAGAAACCATACAGGTATCACCTCACACATTAGAATGGCTGTTTTCAGTAAGATAAAAAATAACTACTATTGGTGAGGATGGGCAGAAAAGAAAACCCTATGCACCACTGGTGGGAATGTCAATTGGCGGGAATGGCAACCACTGTGGAAAACAGCATGGAGGTTCCTCAAAATATTAAAAATAGAACACGATCCAGCAATTCCACTTCTGGGTATGTATCTACCCAGAAGAAAATGAAAACATTAACTCAAAAAGACATATGAACCCCCATGTTTACTCAGCATTATTCACAATAGCCAGATATGGAAGCAACCTTAGTGTCCATCAACAGATGAAGAACACATCAACACACGGCATGGCAAAAGTAGGTTTACAGTTGTTCATATGGAAAACTAGTGGCCCAGTGCATGAATTCATGCACACTGAAAGGAAATTAGAAGAAATATTTTAATATCGCTATTCGCCCTTTCTCTAAATAGAAGGGTCAACCAAATTCACGATCATTAATGACAGATCAAAACATGTGTGCGATTGGTGCTAGCAAGAGCTTTATATGTATCGTGCATGCACGCGTCAACTTAACCTTTTATAGATATAGAATAAACTTGCTTAATTAGGCCTGCTTTCTGATTTAGCTAAACATTTTCCAGCCCAGTGAAGCGTCCCAACTTTTCAAGAAATTATCAGCAATACAGCAGTAAAAATCAACATGAAGCACATTATTATTGTAGATCACAAAGGGAGAACAAAGGGTGAAATATTTAACTGCAGCAGTGTTTGACTATATTCTGTGCAGAGAAAACCTGAAGTCATTTTCAAGGATTACCATTTCTTTCTTCTTTTCAGTTGGGTCAAGTTTCTAAGCTTTCTAAATGGCTGTTTTCTGGTTAATGAAAAGAAAATAGGATTCCACCAAGTCTCCTATCTACCGACTCCAGGATTTCTGTGAGGATCAAATGAGATGAGGCACAAGAAAATGCTTCACAAACATTTGGTTAAAGTGTAAAATGTCTGCACCTGGGTATAAAGCAAGTCGTGTTCCTGGGCTGAAGAAACTCCAAGGAGGTTAGTTATTGCTAGGGAGAGGAAGCCGAGCATTCCTACATGACGTCATTAACTGGTGCCCACAGCAACTGTTTCCTGGCTGGGCTGGGCTGTGGGCCACATTTTGTGCCATTGGGTCTCTGCAGCATCGGCTGCGATTTGGTCGATGTCGCTCTGGGGTGGTGGTGTGGCCTGTGCCCCACTTGGGGGAAGCCACGTGTTGCTTTGTAGGCAACAGGTCTGCGGTGCCATTTCTCTGTAAATGGCCATTGTGCGTCACAAAAGCTCCTGCATTGAACATGTCCCCTGGTGGTAGGTGCGCATCACAGCGACCTGTCAGATGGTCAGACACTTAGCATATTAGCCTTTTATATATATATAGACTAGGGGCCCGGTGCACGAAATTCGTGCACTGTGTGTGTGTGTGTGTGTGTGTAGAGCCTAAGCTGTAGTCTGGCCTCCTTTTGTGGGAGGTGACCGGGCTGATCAGGGGAAGGCACTTGCCCCATCACCCAGTTGCTGCATCCACTGCCAGTCACCGCAGCCAGCAAGGTTTTTTCATCAACACGGACTCCAGTCCCTTCACCATAAAAAAATGACAACTTTCTTTAGGCATTTTCAAGATGTGTCTTTCATATAATAATAATTTCTTAATTTTTCTTTATCCTCACCTGAGAGATATGTTTCCATTGATTTTTAGAGAATGTGGAAGAGAAAGGGAAAGACAGAAAGAAACATCAAAGTGAGAGGAACACTTTAATTGGTTGACTCCTGCATGAGCCCAGACCTGGGCCCCGGCCAGGGAGGAGCCTGCAACCTAGATACATGCCCTTGGTCAGAACTGAACTCAGACCCTGCCATCGGCAGGCCAAGGCATTATCCACTGAGCCAAACTGGCTAGGGCAGGATATGACATTTCTTAGCCCTACAGCAGCAGACCGTTTTTTTCGCCAGAAGTGTGGTGAAAAACCCTAGATCACCTTTTTGGATTCTTATTACCCAAGTTACTAAGAATATTACCAGTGGCATACAGGGAGCTTAACCAATGAGCGGTCAGAAAAGGTGTTTCCTGCGATCGCCAGATCGGCCTCTTGCCCAGGCCTGACGCCTCCGCCAGAGGTGTCAGGCCTGGGAAGGGGACCCCCATCTCCCCCCAATCACCAGCTTCTGAGGCTTCTGGGGCTGGCCTGCGGCCTGGGATGGCAGCTTGCACTGGCCGCTGCGCTGTTCTGCCCTGCCTGCAGTATGCAAATTAGCCACCATCTTTGTTGATGTTTAATTTGCATATCGTGCTGATTAACCAATGGGAGGCATAACGAAGATATGGTCAATTACCATGTTTGTCTATTAGATAGGGTAATACAATAATTAATGCCTAACAATACAAGAATAAACTGTTTTGCATACTCCCAACTGTAAACCGAATTTTGCCCCACCCTATATATTATTCAGAAATAAAAGCATATGAAATTTGCCTTTTGCAACAACATGGATGGATCTATAGCAGTGGTTCTCAACCTTTTTTTGGCCATGCCCAACCTAAGCATCTCCAAAATCCTAATGCCCACCCCTGTGCCGTGCCAGCACAGCCACAAGTTCGGTGAGTCTGGGGGGGGGGGGGAGCGGCAGCAAAGGACATAGAAAAGATAAAGAGAATAAGCTGGGTCTAGGTGGATCTTCCTGTGCCTCCCTGAGGCCACAGAGAGAGATCCAGACAACAAGCTGAGCCTTTATTTTATAGCCAGAGGTAAACAAGGTAGTGGTCACCACGGTTACAATTTTCTTGTGAGTTTCACTTGTTTTAGCAGCACTTGCTGCACGTCCCACAGCCCATTAGCTACCCAGGTAAGATCTATGGAACATCATGAGATCATGCTTAATTATGTTAAGAAGGCTGTGCCCTCTAAGCTGGCACTTGTTTGTGGCTTTGCCAACAGGTCAATCGGAGGCTTAACCCTATAGCCGCTCCCTACATACTGAGTGACATATAATTTTTATTATTCAAAAAGTGAACTCTTATTCATGTGGAGGAAGACTAAAAGGCCATTAACACATTGTATGCAGGAAACGTATTTATACGTTTTATGTATTTATACGTTCTACCAGTGTAGTAGAGCGCGGGACACGTATTAATACGTTTTTTATAGACTAGCGGTTATCGTAATTTTACTGAACGTTGCCATTTGCACAAAAAATTAGCAAAAATGGCCCGCACCACCTGTTAGCGTGCGATAAAAACTACCCACAAACAATGTGTTAAATGGGTCTAAACAAGCTTCCAAAGAACATGGCATCCATGAAAAATGAAAGAACGACAGTCGAAGAACTGAGGAAGAAATCACTAAGAAACTGTCTAAAAAATAATAATATGAAGTGATATGAAAAAATAGCACATAAAGTTCCAAAACATGTAACAGAGAACAGAAATACGTCAGAATATATATTTATAGAGTGAATATGAGGCCCCTAGAATAATAAGAAATACAAAAAATTTACTATTAATAACTCATTCTCTAATTGCCCTCTTTAACCCTTTTCGGTCCAACGTGGAGGCTGACTCGACAGACCAGGCAATAGGAGCAGGTCCAACGTCAAGGCTGAGGTCGACACTGCAAACCGGTTCAACATTCAATCCCGTCAATAAATTTGGACCAGACTGTTTGAATTCCAATAATAAAATTGGACCACAAAGGGTTAAAAATCAAATAACCCCCACTGCAAGTGCCCCACATTGGGAACCACTGATCTAAAGAGTATTATACTAGAGAAACCAAGATGGCGGCAGGTAAACACCTGAAATTGCTGCCTCACACAACCACTTCAAAACTACAAATAAACGACAGAACAGACATCATCCAGAACCACAAGAAGGCTGGCTGAGTGGAAATTCTACAACTAGAAGGAAAGAGAATAGCACACTGACACTCAGAGGAGGTGCGGAAGTGAAGTGCAGAGATACGGAGGTGCATGTGGAAAGCGCTGGCAACTGAGGACGTGGTTGTCTTTTTCAATAGGGAGAGAGACGCACACTCCTGCTCTGAACTCCAGTTCCGGGCGAGTTGCTGGGGACCCAGACTCATACAGGGAGAAACTGGACTGTCTGGCAGCGGGCGGAAATCGAGGGTGGCTTTCTCTCACAGGTGCTTGCAGCCATTACCCTGGGACACTGAGAACCGGGGCCTATTAGGGCAGGGCTAAGGATCAGCCATAGCTGTTTGCTCTGCCCTGTTGATTCCCTGAGACACCGCCCCACCCAAGCTGCTAGCAGAGGCTTTGCATATAAATGACCTGGTCCTTTGCAATCTAAAATTACCTAAAAAACTGCAGCTGGGTCAGAGAGACCCAGAACATCCAAAAGAAGGCCCAAGGCCCCACAGCAGCTTGCATTGATTCACAGCTGGGCTTCATCTGGGCACCTCCAAATCC
>NW_006291973.1:250965-252176 GCF_000327345.1 Myotis davidii
TTGGGTTCATCTGGGCACCTCCAAATCCCAAAGAGGAGGAATCTGCAGATCTCCCTGTAGCTCCTGCTGGGTAGCCTCAGGCAAAGGCTAAATTAGCACTTCCTTAGAGATCCAAGTGCCAGTGTACCCAGTGGTCAGAGTGGGACCATTCAGATTACAACTCCTCAGATCCATAAGGGACACACTCAGGGGGCAGACTCAGTGAGCACCAAAGCCCCACTGAAGCAAGTCTTGCCCCAGAAGGGTGTCTCCAGCACAGAAGTTCTCCCACCATAGAGACAGCTGATTCTCGCAACCAATTGGCCTGGAGGTCAATTCCACCCAGTGATACCAACTACAATCAGGGCTTAACTACAACAAGACTGTGCACACAACCCACAAAGGGGTGCACCAAGAGTGTCCATATCAGGTAATTGGGGAGGCTGAGCCACTGGGCCCTATAGGACACCTAGCACGGAAAGCCACTCTATCACCACAGGGGAACAGCCAAAATGCGGAGACAAAGAAATAGGTCACTGCCCTAGCTGGTTTGGCTCAGTGGATAGAGCGTCGGCCTACGGACTCAAGGGTCCCAGGTTCGATTCCGGTCAAGGACACGTACCTTGGTTGCGGGCACATCCCCAGTGGGAGGTGTGCAGGAGGCAGCTGATCGATGTTTCTAACTCTCTATTCCTCTCCCTTCCTGTCTGTAAAAAATAAAATATATTAAAAAAAAAAAAGAAATGTCACAAATGACAGAAAGGGAGGAAAGGAAACTATTGGATATAGAGTTCTAAACCACGGTTATTAGATTTTTCAAGAATTTTCTAGAAACCACTGATAAATTTAGTGAGAACCTCAATAAATCTAGTGAGACCCTCGAGGATATGGAAAAGGACCGAGAAATTTAGCATACACTGACTGAAATAAAGGATATTATACAGAGCCCGATCCGGTTTGGCTCAGTGAATAGAGCATCAGCTTGTGGACTGAAGGGTCCCAAATTCGATTCCGGTCAAGGGCATGTACCTTGGTTGCCGGCACATCCCCAGGAGGGCTGTGCAGGAGACAGCTGATCAATGTTTCTCTCTCATTGATGTTTCAAACTCTCTATCCCTCTCCCTATCTCTCCATAAAAAAATCAATAAAATATATTAAAAAAAAGAATATTATACAGAGATCCAAGAGCAGACTAGAGAATCGCAAGAATCAAGGCAAAGATTTGAAATCCG
>NW_006291973.1:252355-255596 GCF_000327345.1 Myotis davidii
GTGGAGGTGTTGAAAAGGTAAAGGAGTTCAACACCACCAAACCAGGATTATACGAAATGCTGAAAGGTATCCTTTAAGAAGAGGAAGGAGAAGAAAAAGGTCAAGATACAAATTATGAACAACAAATACACATCTATCAACAAGTGAATCTAAAAATCAAGTGAATAAGTAATCTGATGAACAGAATAAACTGGTGATTATAATAAAATGAGGGAAATAGAAAGGGAGTGGACTGACTATTCCCAGGGGGGAAGGGATGTGGGGGAGGGGTACAGGGACTGGACAAAAATCGTACACCTATGAATGAGGACAGTGGGGGGGGGGTAGGGGTAGAGGGGGGGGTGGGAACCTGGTGGAGGGGCGCTATAGGGGGAAAAATAGAAACAACTGTAATAATCTGAACAATAAAGATTTAATAAAGTTTAAAAAGAGTATTATGCTAAATGAAATAAGTCAGACAGAAAGAAAAATACAATAAAATATATTTTTTAAAAAAAATAAATTAAAAAAAAATTCTTATACAGTGGAACCTTGGTTCTTGAGCTTAATTCATTCCGGGAGGCTGTTCGAGAAGCAATTTGTTTGAAAATGGAATCATTTTTCCCCATTAGAAATTATGTAAATTTAAGTATATTTTTATTAATTTCAGAGAGGAAGGAAGAGGGAGAGACAGACAGAAACATCAATGATGAGAATCATTAACTGACTGCCTCCAGCACGCTTGCCACTGGTGATTGAGCCCCAAACCCAGGCATGTGCCCTTGACCAGAATTGAACCTGGGACCCTTTAGTCTGCAAGTTGACGCTCTATGCATTGAGCCAAACCGGATAGGGCTCAAATAATGTAAATTTAATTAATCCGCTCCAGACCCACAAATGACTGTTTTAACCTTTCTTATATACAGTACATATCTAATGTACTGTTTAATCTATAAACACTTCTTTTCTTAAAATTATCGAACCACCGTCTACTAGGCTTAAACAAATCACTTTCAGCACTCATTCCAGGGTTGTCTTTCAGGTCACCATCTTTGCTTGTTCATATATCACTGTCTCCGAAATGCTGTCACTGGCTAACTGCTTTTCATATATCAAAATCTACAATAGTTTTTCTATCTTTTAAATTGTCCATGATAATTGTTTCTTTCACACCCTTAGCAATATTAGCACTCCATGCCCTTTTTATGTCTTAAAATTGACTTCCCCAACAACAAAAGCATTCTCTCACTTGTTTGTGGCCTGAGAGCTTTTTGTCATGCTGAGCTATCAGCACAAAAGGGTTGTCAGTTCAAAAACCAAAGTTGGAGGGAGTCATTTTTTCTGTTAACAACTTGGTTGAGAACTGAATTATTTGAGATGGGAGACATTCAAGAAAAAGAAGTTTGACTGTAAATGAACAAGAAAATGGGCAAAGGATACAACAGGTAACTAAAAAATTTTTACAGTTTTATATTTTTTATATATGTATCTTAAATTTGCCATTTAGTCATATTCAAGTGTACAGTTCAATGGCATTAAATACATTCACATTGATGTGCAACCATTACTACTGTCCATCTCCAGTACTGTTTTCATCTTCCTCTTGCCAGCGGAAATCGTGTTCTTTCAGAGTCCCAAGGAAAGAATTTCAAGAGACCTGCAGGTGGGAGGTTTTGGTGTGCTAAGAATAGAAGGCTGCCTCTGGGTTCCCAATGTCCAGAAATTTTGCACCATTGGTTCAGTTCATGTCCTGTCCCAATCCAGCTAGTCTGTTTCTGGCTGTGCTCCAGCGGGCTGGTACTGCTACATCCAGTACCAAGTCCACGCAGCTGTTGGCCAGGGAAACTAACCAGGTGAGTGTGTGTTACTAAAGTGGGTGAGCGGGAGGGGGGCTTTAGGTATACTGCCAACAATTCTTTGGGACTGACAAAATTAGGAGTGCATAAATAGATGAATCCTCTTCATTTTAAAGATACTACCCTCCTAGCCAAATATTTTCTAAGTATTTGCTCTGTGCCAAGTACTGTGTCAATTGCAGGTGATACAAAATAGTGAGATTGGCTCCATCTCTCACCTCAAGGCATTTACAATATATTTGGGAAAATTATACCTAAAAATGTTCCTATCTTTACTGTATTGTGCAACTAACAATAGTATTAATGGCACTGGACTTCAATTATTTACTGGACAGAATTGTTCAATGTCAGCAAATGTGTAGCTACAGTTCCATCTCTATATCCACAGGACCCATCACAGCCCCTAGCACACAGGAGCTGATTAAAAAAAGTTTGTTGAATGACTGAACAAAATAATTAAATCAAGGTAGTACAAGACGAATGGTAAGTTAATAGACAATGAAAAGAATCCACTATATGTGTGGGGCCTTTGGTTATCTCTCCCCTTCACCCCAGCCTCCAGCCTACAATTCTTTTCCTCATTTAATAACGGGATATACACTAAGCGCTAACTGCATGCTGGGCACTGGATTACCTAACAGTGATACCAAGATGAACAAAATCACATTCCCTGTATTCAAGGAGCAGGAGAACAACAATACGGAACGCTGATGCTTTAAGCGTTGAAACGGAGCCCCGAGATGGCCGCGTTTCGCTCCCGCGTAGTTCAGGATGGAACAGGCACAAAGAGGTGGCCTAGGAGGGGGAGCGGGAGCGCCAGCGGTCGGACGGCCCCGGCGGCCATCAAATGATGCCCGGGAGGCAGGGTGGCAGTGGGCACTTTCGGTAGACCTTGAAATGCACCCTCTAGGGTCGAGGATGCCCAAGGTGAATGGACGTGAAAATTTCTGTTTACTTTTCAACTACAGTAGATAATCCTGAAGATTTCACACCAGAAAGTTGACTACAACTTCGGGAAAAAAAAAAACCTGAAACGACGGCGTGGACACGGGCTCTGAGCAGCAGACTAATTTCAACGTCACGTCACCCCTTCCCAGTAACGGCCCCAACCAGGTACGTCAACACCCAGCCCTGTGTGAACGGTCACCACTCTCACACGCCGCCGCCGAGACGCTGCCGGAGACCCAACTTTCACCATTTCCCGAGACTCCCACTTCGCTGCCGCCGTCCCCGGACCCGGGTCGCGTCCCGCCCGCTCACGTACCCCCTCGGTCTTCATGTCCAGGATTCGCTCCACCTCGAACACATCCTCCCCGTCCTCCTCGCTGTCCCCCACGGCCTCCGCTCCTTTCTTCCCAGCGTTCTTCTCCTCGCCCGCTGCTCCCTCGCCTTCGCCGACGGGCGGT
>NW_006291973.1:255656-260555 GCF_000327345.1 Myotis davidii
AGCCATAGCAGAGCTGTAAACCCCCGCGCGAGCGGTCGCGACGCACGCCCAACGTCCTCCGCGTCCCGCGCTCGACCTGAGCCCGTTGGGCCCACGTGATGCCACTGGAAAGGAGTCAGCAATGGTGGTCACGGAGCCCCGCAATGATACGCTCACCAACCAATCACGTCAAGGCGGACGCGCCGGAGCCCAGTGGTGTCCACGGGAAGTGGGTGGGCGGGCCGAGGGGCGGGCTGGGCGGAAGAGGAACAAGGAGGGTGCGCGAGCGCCCGGAGGGGAGGGGCGGGGACTACCGCGGCGGGCGGGGATAGGGGCGGGACTATGGGCTGACTGAGTCCCGGGAGGGATCGCAGGCCCTGCCATGCCTCACTGGTGGGCGCGCCAGAGCGTTCTCTGAGAGCCTCCCAGCCACCTAGGCTATCCTGAGCGAGACCCAGCCTGAGCTTAGCGCCCAGGAATTCACGTGTAAGATTAGGATGCAGCTAACCCAGGGGTGCGCAAACTTTTTGACTCAGGGCCACAATGGGTTCTTAAACTGGACTCAGAAGAAGGAGCTGCGGCCCTGTTTCCCTACGTTGCCATGTTAACACTGCTGCTGGTGAAGGAGCGGAGGGGAGAGCAAGAGAACCCTCCGCTCTTTCGGCTCCGCAGCCGCAGGCGGTAACCCCTGTCAACAATTCAGAGTGCTGTATACTCTAGCCAGTGTACACAATTTTTATTGTCAGGCTGAAAATCATGTTTTCCAGATTCTACTTGGGTGTTTTCTATTGGACTATCTGATGGGGGTGGGGTGAGGTGGGAGCTGGGTGAAAAGATGGAAGGATTGAGTACAAATTGGTGGTTACAAAATAGTCACAGGGATGTAAAGTACAGCATAGGGTAAAGAGATTTAAAATGGTGGCAGAGTAAGTGGATGCTGCACAGACATGCTCCCAGGAACAAACTGGAATTACAACTAAAATATAGAAAAACTTCCTAAATAATCAACAGAAAACTGGCAGGAGAGAACCCTGATACCCAAGGACAGAAAGTGGAGACCCCATAGAGACTGGTGGGAGGGGCAGAGGCCTGAAAGGGCTGGCCAGGTGCCCACAGACAGCAACTGAAGTTCCAGAAAGATATCTCAGCTGTGGGGGGTTGCCACTGAGCATGCTGGGATCTAATACCCAAGCTGGAACCCCCCAGCAGAGAGCACCACAACTGAGAAGGGTACACACATAACATCTGACTGTGAAAAGCAGCGGAGTTGCTGTCTGCAAGAAAGAGATGGCTGGAAATTCAGGCACCCTCTTAAAGGGCCAATGCACAAAATTCCCTGTGGAGCCACTCACTTTGTGCTCCGGCAGAGGGAGGGCAGAGTGGACTGGAGCTGTATGTGCAGAAGCCAGGACTGGGGACTTGGGGGTAGAGCTTAGAAGGCAGACACCCCAAGTTTCCTGGGCTGAGTCATTCCCTCACGCAGCAGAGGACATCCTTCCCACACAGACATTTGCCTCTATGGGGGGGAAGACAGTTGACCCACCCTATTGGAAAACACCTTGCCCTGAGGCCACTAAGAGAGTAAAGATAACAATTAGCCTCCAGGCAGAAGCAACTGCCCCACCCTGTTGAAAAAAAAAACTCGCCACACCTGAGGATGATTGCCTGGGGCCATTCAAGTCCGAATCCTATCAGTCTGTAGGCAGAGGTGGTCTCTGGAGGCTGTGTCTTTGCCTGATCTAATCAGTCAGAAACAGCATTTGACACTGTCTACACTAGAGACTGAGAGATGTAGAGGATCTACTTAATACATAGTCACAAACTCAAACAGACAGCCAAAATGAGACAAAGAAACAACCCTCAAATGAAAGAATAAGAGAATTCTCCAGAAGAAGAGATAAATGAAGCAGAGATAAGAAATTTATCTGAAACAGATTTCAGAGTAATGATGTAAAGATGCTCAACAGTATGAAAAAAAGATATAGTAACTAGGAAAAAAGAATAGTTGGAAATAAAGAATGGCATAACAAATAAAGAACACATTGGAAGGAATACACAGCAGATTAGAGGAAGCTGAGGATTGAATCAGTAAATTTGAAGACGGGGTTGAAAAAAATCACTTAATCAGAGAAGCAAAAAGGAAAAAACAATTTAAAAAAAGGAGGACAACTTAAGGGAACTGTGGGACAACGTGAAATGTAATGATATTCAAATAGCAGGTGTGCCAGAAGAGGCAGAAAGAAAGAAAGGGATAGAGAACGTGTTTGAAGAAATAATGGCAAAAAACCTCCCTACCCTGGTAAAGGAAAAAGTCACACAAGGAGGCACAGAGAACCCCAAGCAAGAGAAACCAAACAGGCCCATGCCCAGACACATCATAATTAAAATGCCAAAAATTAAAGACCAACAGAGAATCTTAAAGGCAGCAAGAGAAAAGCAAACCATTACCTACAAAGGAGTTCCCATACGGCTGACACCTGATTTCTTATCAGAAACTCTACAGACCAGAAGGGAATGGCATGAAGTACTACTCAAGGTAATGGAAAGCAAGGATCTGAAAACAGATTACTATATCAAGCAAGGCTATCATTCAAAATAGATGGTGAAATAAAGAGCTTCCCAGATGAAAAAAAAAAAAAGCTAAAGGAGTACATCACCATCAAGCTAGCATTACAAGAAATGTTAAAGGGACTGCTGTAATGAGAAGAAGAAACAGAGAGAGAAACCTAGGCATACAGAATTAAAATGGCAATAAATAAGTACCTATCAAGAATAACCCTAAATGTAAATGGATTGTGTAAATATTTCAATCAAAAGGCATAGGGTTGCTAAATGGATACAAAAACAAGACCCAACTATATGCTGTCTACAAGAGACCCACATAGAAAGAAGAAAAGACACACACACAGGATGAGAGTGAAGGGACAGAAAATTTTTTTCCATGCAAATGAAAAAGAAAAAAATAGCTGGAGTAGCAATACTCATATCTGACAAAATAGACTTTAAATGAAGGCCATTATAAGAGACAACAAAGGTCACTACATAATACTAAAGGGATTGATCCAACAAGAGGCTATAACCCTGGTAAACATATATGCACCCAACATAGGAGCACCTAAATATATAAAGTATATCATAGGGAATATAGCCAATCATATTGTAATAACCATGTACGTGCCAGGTAGGTACTTGAAATATCAGGGGATCACTTTGTAAAGTATGTGATTGTCTAACCACACTAAGCTGTACACAAGTAACTAATGCAACATAATATTGAATGTAAACTATAATTAAAAATAAAATCTAAGAAAACACATCAGAGGATGTATTAAAAGTATCTTCTCTGGGTTATAAATGACTGACAAAGGTAGTCACCCAAAGTTGCTGGAAAAGTCCACTGAAGGGTAAATGTTTTTCTCACTTTGAATCACAAATAGTCTTTATGACTTAATTTACAGGATTAACTTTTTAAATTTAACTCTGAGGTTAATTAAAGAGTACTCTGTGATCGGCACATCCCTATGGAGAGGATCACCAGCTTTGAGTTGGTGCATTGTTTGAGTTGGTGTCATTTGTTGAGCTTACTAAATGTACTATGATGCTACTAGGCATTAGGAATACAACAAGCATAGTCTGCCTTCCAGGGACTCAGTCTATAAAAGACAGACACACAACAATTCTAATAATTAGATATATTTTTAAAAATATTAAAAAAAAATAGCCTGGCTGATATGGCTCAGTGGTTGAACATGGACTGATGAACCAAGGGGTCACAGTTCAATTCTCGGTCAGGACATGTGCACCCAAGCTTGATCCCCAGGGTGGAGCGAGCAGGAGGCAGCCGATCAATGATTCTCTCTCATCATTGATGTTTCTACCTCTCCCTCTCCTTTCCTCTCTGAAATCAATAAAAAATATTAAAAAAATAAGTTTTAAAAAAATAACCAAATAACATTAGTTGAAGGGGGAAAGCTCATTATTTCAGAAGAATTCCAGCTAATATGTATAGAAGAAAGAATCACAATATTTCCTAAAAATGATTCAGGCAACAAAACTATTAGGTGAAAGATGGATGAGGAACTGGATGCCAAATATCTCTCCACAGATTCAGAGGAAACACACCACCACTGTGGAAACCCACTGATCAATGTAAACATTATTAAAAGTAGAACAATAACCAGACTCAATGGCTTTTGTGGGCAAAAATGTTGAACCTTAATCTACTCAGGACTTTAGATCTAATTTCCAGTCTACAAGAAGCATGGAGAAAGAGAAAAGGAAGTAATTGGACAAGTCCAGAATGTGAAACATTTTATAGGACAACTAACCCTGTTTCTTCAACAAGTCAACAACAGAAGAAGAAACAAAAGAAGGTTCTAAATTTATAAAAACTTGGCAAAATATTTTAAATCTTGAAATAATTTTTTTTCTAGAGAAAGAGAGAGAAAGGGAGAAAAAGAGAAAAACGTCTATTTGTTGTTCCACTTATTTATGCATTCATTGGCTGATTCTTGTATGTGCCCTAACCTGGGATTGAACCTTCAACCTTGATGTATCAGGACAATGCTCTAAACAACTGAGCTACCTGGGCAGAGCTAAAAAATTTAAGTATATATATTCATTGAAAAAAATTTCAATTACTCCAAAATATATAAGACAGAAATAAAGTTCCTACTCCTTAAAGGTAACCAGTTTGTAATATGGCATGACAGATTTTTATGTAATACATACATAGGCACCCATTTATATCACTTTTTTTAAGTTTTATTGCTTAAAGTATTACAAAGGGTATTACATATGTGTCCTTTTTTTTTTCCCCGCCCTTGACAATCCCCTGTCCTCCCCTATCCCCCAGTGGCTTATGTCCATTGGTCATGCTTATATGCATGCATACAAGTCCTTCGGTTGATCTCTTACCCG
>NW_006291973.1:265407-273945 GCF_000327345.1 Myotis davidii
TGGCTGGTGGGGGGAGTCTTCACGTACAGCTGCTGATCCTCAGAGTGTGTGGTGATCAGGAGGCTGCTGTTGCTTGGATCTGTGGCACTGCATGGTCTGGTCAGTTCTTCAGGCTGCCCCCTCTAGGCTCAGTCCTCCGTGATCACAGAATCCAGATCTCAAATCCCCCGGTGCCAGGAATCCCGCGGATCTCCTTTCCCCAGTTAGGGGATGTGCCTGTCCCAAGAGACGCGTCTGTCTGCCACACGGTCTCCCTCTCCAGGTTCTGTCTGTATCACTTTTAAAGTGAGTTTTATTGCACTTTGTTCTGGGTGTGTCCATATTTCTGTAAGATGAATTTCTAAAAGTTGAATTCCTTTTAGTGAAATTTATATTTCAAGGAGGGTATGATTTAAATTTTGATAAACATCTATGTTGCAAAATTTTGTTTTACTAGAATGTTTCCAGTAAATATGTAAGGAAGTCTTTGTTTACTCACATATTTTGTGTTACTGGGTATTACCAATCATTTAAATCCCTTAATCTAATAAACCATGAAAAGACTGTTTATCTTCTATGATTATGTCATGCAGACAAGCAGGCAAAGATATGTGATATGTCAAGCCACTGTAGATTTAGGTGATTTATATAGGCAAGAAGAATGCCTAGCTGGTTTAACTCAGTGGATAGAGCATCAGCCTGTGGACCAAAAGGTCCCAGGTTTAATTCCAGTCAAGGGTACGAAACTTGGTTGCAACCTCTTCCCTGGCCTGGGCCCTGGCCGTGCAGAAGGCTACCAATTGATGTGTTTCTCTCACATTGATGTTTCTCCCTGTCTTTCCCTCTCTCTTCCACTCTCCCTAAGAATCAATGGAAAAATATCCTCGGGTGAGGATTAACAAAAACAAATTAATAAATAAATAGCAAGAGTAAGAGTAGTCAAAGACATCACCTCTCCTTGTCCCACACTTCCAAAGGAGCTAGATAACTGTGACATGCGTTGTGGTACACATCATTGTTGAGGAGCCGATTCTAGATGCAGCTAGAAGGACGGGGTTGGAGGGTAGTCTGCAGCTGTATCCTGAGCTTCATACCTCATCAGAAATAGGAGGTTATGAGAAACTATCTCATGACAGCCTCCCATGGAGACATGGAGGCAGGTGGGAGCTCCTTACAATCCTCTCATCCTTCTGGTTACCAACTTGATCACAAGGCATTCTACCAAGATTCAATAAGCTGCAGTTCAAGCCCAGGGAATTAGGATGGGTCATACAGCAGGATGTTGGAAGTTACTCAAGATAAAGGCAGGACTAGCAGTAGAAAGGGAAGTCCTGAACCATGTGAACAAAGGGAGGTATTGGGTAGTTGGTGAATGGCAGCAATGAGGACAGGTAGGAAGTAGCCAAAAGACTGTATACCAGAGAAACAAGGTTTTATGAAAAGGTAGAGAGGAAATGGCCTAGGAGGGGTAGTGAACCTTATATCTTTCACACACACACAAATAACTGAAACTGGCATAGACCTAAATGTAAAGTGCAAAACTATAAAACTTCTAGAACATAGATGAAAATCTAGATGACCTTGGGTTTAGTGTTGAGATTTGAGATGCAACAACAAAAGCAAGAGCCATGAAAGCATTGCTTGGGATACCCAGTTTCTCTAAGTAAAATAAATGTATCAGGGGATCTGCAGACCAGGACCCACACCAAGGAGAATGCATACTGGGGGATACCTAGCACCCTGGAAATGGAATTGTGGACATTGGCCAAAGACCTTGTATCATCCCAGCTTGCTTAGTCCAGCTGGACCAGTCTGTACCAGACTCCTGAAGGGGAGAAAGCAATGAGCTTCCAGGACCATCCAGATGTGTATTTTACCACCTTAAAATATTTGAACACAAGAAATCTTAACACTGTAATTTTTATTTTACTATTGCTTGTTCATTAAAATAATTCTGCTTCCATTTATTTTTAAGGGACATTGCTACATTTGATAAAATCATAATTAAATTTCATTATAGGTATCTATTAATATTATTTTATTGATAGAAGCATGAAAAAAAGTTTAAAATACAGCTTCATCTGATTAAGTCTTGACCATAATTAAGAAACCTGAAGAGGAAAGGTGGTATTCATGGGTTGGATTCCCAATAGTTGTTTAGTGGCACAGTCCCAGTCTTTACCCAATTCAAGCCGTTGGCAGATAGATGGATATTGTCCTTCAGTTCTTCTAACCCATTCACTTGCTTTCTTTATTTTCTCAAAAGCCCAGGGAATATTCCTAAATTTAAAAAAACAATGTTTCCATCAATTTCAGAATATAATTAAATATGAAATGTAATGTGGTATCAAATCTAGCACATTAGCTCTGACAAAATAATTCTGTCAAAAATTAAGATATTTAAGAAAAATAGTTCTCTTTAATACTTGATTAAAGTTCTTCTACCAGCCTGACATGCTTTAACTTATTAAGTATATTTTTAAGTATATTATACCCATCACTTCCCAGCTTCCACTGTGCACTACAGACTTCCTCACTGCCTCCAGAATAACTCAAGCATCTTCTAGCCTTTATACATCTGTTTATTGTCATTCTTTTCCATTCTTCTCCATTTAAATCCTATCCATTTTTCACATACAAACACAAATCTATTTTACAAACTAGGCTTCCAATTCTCTCTCCTTTCACTGAACCAGGAATTCTCAACTTGGCTAGTTATTTTTGCAAAATGACTGAGAGTCACACATAAAACTGAAACTGGCATATATTTAATCCTATCACATAAACTAACTAGTAAAATGTGCATATCAAAAGCTTCAAGTTTGTGACCATTAAATGCTATTGAATATTTAAGACTGTCAAGTATTCAGGTCTATTTAAACCTAGAAAAATTCTGAATTTTTAAATTAATATTAGCTGCTTCCTCTTTTGTCATCTTCTCAAACTTATTAGTAAACAAGTGGTAATATATATTAAAGTTTTAAAATTCTGTGGGGGGGGGACTAAAAATTTGAAAGATTCTCTTCATCTTCCTGATTTTTTCCCATATAAACCGGGAAAGGGCCATCAGAATAGTGTGGTGGTTAAGACCTGGGTTCAAATCCTAATTCTGTAATTATACAGTGGTGTCTGTGTGATATTGGGCGCCTTTCATTCCACACTGGCAGTCTCAGTTTCCTCAGTTATGATAATGATATGAGATTCTGTGGGTGTGTTGTGGGGATTAACAAAATGCATGTTTAACAGTCCCTGGCACAGAGTAGGTAGTCAATAAATATTTGCTGAATATCATGATGCCATGAACATACCAAATAGCAACAGGCCTGAAGTGGTTAAAAGATCTGTTTCTCAATAATTATTAGTCTACTAATAATTATAGTTACTAACTATAATTATACTACTTATAGTTACTAACTATAGAAAGCAACAAAACTGACTTTAAATGTTCTCACTAATCAACTGGCCTTCCTTTAATCCAGATCGCCTTGAGACTTCTGACTGACCCTCCTGATAAGTGTGAAAATTTTGTTCATACACCTCCATGCAATGCTACTACATTAACATTATGTACATCATGAAGTAGGAAAAAGAGAAATAAAAGTTTTAAATAGGCAATAAATAGGAAATAAAAATTATAAGTTTTATTTATTACAGTTCCAGCAAACCATTTTGCTCTCACAGTAACAGTAATATAGTAAGAGCCACATTTTACTTTTTAAAAATCTTGCTTTAATACTTTGTGATATGCAATTCAAAAGTAGGTTCAAAGTTGTTAATACTTGAGCTAGAGGCTGTCATAGCTGTAGAAGATCAAAACAGAAGTGTCTCTTTGTAAGAGGGTAAAAATAGGTCTGTTCATTTATTTTAATTTCATCTGTAAATATGTACCTCTAAGGGACAAGAACTTTTTCTTAAACACGACTCTTAAAATAGTTATAAATTATTCTTAAATATCACAAAATATCCAGGTAATGTTTAAGTTTCCCTAATTGTGTCTTTTTAATACAATGGATTTTGTTCAAATCAGGATCCAAACAAGGTCTACACATTGCCTTTGATTCATATGACCATTAATTTATAGGTTCTAATTCTCTCCTCTTTTTTGTCTTGCCATTTATTTCCCGACATCCCAGACACTGCTGAGCACATTCCCACGTATAATTTAACATGTTTAAGCTCTATTCTCTGATATTTAATCTTTATTATGTAAAATATTTACAGTTTCTAAGTCAAAACAATAAAACAACGTATATTAGGAGAAACTTAGCTTTCATCCTTGTGTCCTTCCTCCTCCTAGATAATATTTTTATTAGTTTCATTAGTTTTCCCTTTATCTTGCCTTTAAAAAGGACATACGCAAATTACATACGTGTGTGTATGTATGTATATGCACATGCGCGTGCACAAGGGTAGCCATTTGCATGGGGTATGATGGAGTTCTGATGGGTAAGGGATATTCATATGTGCGCTTGAGGCCTCTTGTGATAACAGGGGTCAGCCAAGGGCTAGCAGCCAGGGACCGAAAACTGGATCTCTTCACACTGCAATATTTTGGCATAAAACTTCAAGTCATCCCATCATTCTAAATTTGAATCTGGTCTTCTAGATGGTTTTGAAGTTAGATTTGTCAAGGTAAAACTTTAGAACATATTCTATTTAACGATTTCCTAGTTTAATTTATAACTTTTAAAGATTTAGACTTATAGCATATGGGTTTGCATTTGTATTTTTGACCTAAGCCTGGTTCCAATAATCATATTATGGATCTTCCAAAAACATATAGAATCCATATACTATAGTGAAAAGAGTTCTAAGCCAGGTGCCAATGATATGGACTCCAGTGTAAGCTATACTTAAACTCTCTGCGTTTTCCTGTGCAACCAAAGAGACAAATATACTGTGTCGGCCCTGCCAACAGAAGAGTGCAGGCGAGACATAACCTATGAACAAATTCTCTTTGTACTTACTACAATTCTGTGTGGCTTCATATTAGGTTTAGTTAAGAAATGGTTGAAAATATAAGTCATTTGCTTAGTAATATAGTTAAATGGAAAACACTAGTATAGTTAAATGTTAAATAATATTTAAA
Source organism: Myotis davidii (assembly GCF_000327345.1). Lineage (NCBI taxonomy): Eukaryota > Metazoa > Chordata > Mammalia > Chiroptera > Vespertilionidae > Myotis > Myotis davidii. The sequence continues at coordinate 270,476 of NW_006291973.1, forward strand.
AATATATAGTTAAGTGGAAAAAAACCTGTAAATTGAGGCGTCATCCAATTTCATCAGGGATTTGAAGACTATTCCAGCTTGTTCCAACCTGGTACGAAGAAACTGCAATACCAGAAATGTGGCAATCAGGTCCAGAAGTCGTTCTCTTCCTTTTATACCTAAAAGTGGAAAACTCTGTTATGTTTACTGGAAACTACACCTCAAACTATGCCCATTTATAAAAGTTCTATGAAAGAATTATAATATTATAAAACCATACCATAATAGCAAATCACAAAACTCACTGTTACTTTTCAAGGTCCTTAATTTGTCTGCTATTTAAAAAATGAGGATGATTTGGAACATGTGCCTGCCATATTATCCTGAAGGTTGTCAGGAAACTGAATAAGATTCAGTCCTCCCCTCTCTTGCCATCTATACATTTAAAAGCCTAAGGAACCGAGCGTTTGACCGGTTGCTATGTTGTACAATGACCACCAGGAGGGCAGATGCTCTGACCAGTAGCGATGATGTGCACTGACTACCAGGGGGTAGACATTCAATGCAGGAGCTGCTGAGCTGCAAGTAACTTGGCAGCTGTGGTTTTTGGGTGATGCACTCGGAACCAGAGAGGGCGGAGCCTGATTCCGGGGTGTGTCACCCGAGAACTGCCCTCTCACAACTCAGGACCCCTTGGGGGATGTTGGAGAGCCGGTTTAGGCCTGATCCCCGCAGGCCAGGCCGAGGGATCCCACCAGTGCACAAAATCGTGCACCAGGCCTCTAGTCTTTAATACCATCGAAGCATGAACTAAGCAGAGAAAAATTCAGTTTCTAGACTTCAGCTACAAAAAGCTCAAGAGAAAACCTAAATACACAACAAATAAACAATCAATATGGCAGACCAGTGTATCAAATTATTTCAAGTTCTGACTCTATACTTTGATCTTTCTAAATAAGGTCAGATATACACCTCCAGCCAAACCAAGTACTTCTTTCTTGTGTCCTGCTTGCCTCTTTCTATAAAACCTTGCACCCTTACTTTTCTTTTTTTTTGCTGAAGAGCCAGTTTTATTTCACACTTGACAGGGGTGTGGTAGCATCAGTACTTACAGTGCATAAGATCATAAAAAACATGTAACATAAAATCAATCCCAAGTAAGGCCAAGCCCACACCTTCCCAGGGTCCCTCATGGACATAATACATATATTACTGGAGGTAAAAACAACAACACATCAGTATAAACAAAATACTCTCAGACCAAATACACATCAGGTACTTAATACTGTTTAACATAACATTTTAAAGTTATTTGTTGAGTTTAGATTATTTCAGTAGTAAATAAGCATTAAAAGTAAACAAACCATTAAACATAACACTGATATTTACACCATCAAGTAATGTGAACATTCTCCAAGTTTCCTAACCCTTGGGAATAACAATAATTTTATTTGCATTACTTGTGCACATTTGTCAACTAGAATAAATAAACGAAAGGAGCTCCGTGATATCACAGGTTATGGGTCATGCTGATTTATGATGATATGTTGTCAAGTCCTCCCTATAATGCTGGTTAGCACAATTCAATGGATCTCCATCCCCTAAACCCTACAAACACTTTCAACTCACCCTAAAGACCCAAAAGCCCACAGAATTTTTGACATGAACCTTTCCCCTTACTTTGTAGGTCTCTGGAGTTGAGAGGGGAGGCTGCTCTCTTCATGAAGTATGAAGTAAACATTTTTAATTTTTTATTTATTGATCGATTTTAGAGGAAGAGGGAAAGGAAGAGAGAGAGAGAGAGAGAGAGAGAAAGGGAAGGAGGGAGAGACATGTAGGAAGCCACCCATTGTCTTTACTATCAGAGAAGTGTAAACAAGGAGCCCGGAACCCTGGTGAACCTTGAGCCGTATCCAAAATTGAATAAAAGGTTGGCAAGGCCTTGGCACCAGTGGAAGTCCTTCCCCTTGTGTTGGGCTTCCCACCTGACCCCCAATATTTCCAAATTATTATTTCTTGTCTCGTCTCTGTCATTTGCATGCAGCCCTTCTCCAGATCCCAAACCCTGAACCACGCAGGACGCAGCTCACACATGACAGAGGAACATTGATTTGTTGTTCCACTTAGTTATGCGTTCATTGGCTGATTCTTATATATGCCCTGACCAGGGATCAAACCTGAAAAAATAATGTATTGGATGATGTTCTAACCAACTGAGCTACCCAGCCAGGGCACTGAAATAAAAAATTATTATATCAACTTAATTGTTCTCTTTGATTATTTTAATAATACCTACAGATAACCAGCGTTATCCAAATCAAGATATATTATGAAATAACAAAATTGAAAATGGAAGTTAACATATACTGGACCCAAAAATCAAACCTTTTATATTTTTTTAAATGCAAGCAATGTATTTGAAATGACTTTATATAATGGGTTAGATTTTAAATGATGCTATTTTTCCAATCTTATGTTTTATAAAATCAAAATTTTCACAGCTACCTTGAGGGGGTTCAGAACAAAGCCACCCCAGAATGCGCCACTTGGGCATGTGGATAATTTTGAGCTGAAGGTAAGCAAGACTCAACAGACTCAGGAAAAGCTTTATATGTCCCCCAAACTGCCTAAAAGAAATTGGAAAGGGGCCTGTACCAGGAAGAGAGTTACTACCAGAGCTAACTATTTCATCTAAGAGACTTATCTGCATGTCTGGGCAAACAACTGTTTATCAGACATTGCCTCTTCTCACCTACAGATGAACTGCCTCTTCCACTTTGAAGACCCAGACCACTATTCCTTTCCTTAGTTCAGTTGCCTGGCTGCCTTTTATCTGATATCTTTGCTGGGTTTTAATTCCTATAGGTGCATATGTATGTACATAATTAAATTGTTTTTCTTTTGTTAATCTTTTATTATGGGGGTCTTAGCTAAGAACCTAGAATGGTAGAGGGCAAGTTATATTTCCTCCTCCACAATCTTCATCAATAGAATATAGTAAGTCATCTGATAATTTCCCTGGTAAATTATCTTTATTTCCATCTAAGATATTTGATATGTAGTAGCATTGTTTGCATCATTATAACACAGCCACTGAATGTTTTTTTAAAATATATTTTTATTGATTTCAGAGAGGGAAGGAGAGGGAGAGAAAGATAGAAACATCAATGATGAGAAAGAATCATTGATGGGCTGCCTCCTCATGCCCCTCACTGGGAATCCAGCCTGCATGTGCCCTTGACCAGAATTGAACCTGGGACCCTTCAGTCCACAGGCCAATGCTCTTTCCACTAAGCCAAACTGGTTAGGGCCTGAATGTTTTTTTATTATTTTATTTTAATTTTTTAAAATATATTTTTATTGATTTTAAAGAAGAAAGAAGAGGGAGAGAGGGAGATAGAAACGTCCACGATGAGAGAGAATCATGGATGGGCTGCCTCCTGCAAGTCCCTCACTAGGGATCCAGCCCACAACCCAGGCATGGGCCCTTG
>NW_006291973.1:275355-278051 GCF_000327345.1 Myotis davidii
TTCGGGAGCTTGCAACTCCCTCCGGATTAAAAAAGACAGCCGCGTCCTCAGGTGCCAGACCATTTCCACGCGCGTGAGCCCCCTACCTCTGTGCTTTACTTCCGCAGCTCCTCTGGCTCTCAGTGTGCTTTTCTTTCCTTCTAGTTGTAGAATTTACACTCAGCCAGCCTTCCTGTGGTTCTGGATGATGTCCGTTTTGTGTTTTTGAAGTATTATTCAATTGTTGTGGGAGGCAGCAATTTCCCAGTGTTTATCTATGCCGCCATCTTAGTTTCTCTTCTGAATGTTTTTTTATTACAAAACATTTTAATTATAAAGAAAAGTAAAGAGAATAATACTATTATAAATATCCCTATCACTGCATAACAGATCAACTTAAAAAAAAATCCTCACCCAAGTATATGTTTTTATTTATTTTTAGAGAGAAATGGAGAGGGAGAAGAAAAGATCAATGTGAGAGAGAAACATCAATTGGTTGCCTCCCATATGTGGCCTGACCCAGGAATGGAACCTGCAATTTAGGGATGTGCCCCGACTGGGAATCAAACCCATGACCTCTTGGTATACGGGACAATGCTCCTACCAACTGATCCACACCAGCCAGGACAGCAGGTCAACTTTTAATAGTTTCCCACATTTGCTTTAATTGTCTCTCTTTTATTTTAAGAAACAAGGTATTGTCTTTGTCCTTGAACCCATGCCCCAGCTCCTCAAAGGTAAAGACTATTCTGACTTGGGATTGGACATTGCTTTTCAAAGTTATCTTCAATAGGCTCCTTACACAGTATTCAGTGCCTGCAACTTTCAATTCATTTTCTAAGAAGTACTTCCCTTTTTAGGACTTCTGTCACATAATCTCCCTAAGAATCCAAAATCAACACTAATTAAGGCCATTTCAGGCTGAGTGCTCTCATCAATTGACACCTTGTTATTCAAAATTAAATAACTGAGAGAACACTTTACAATACAAAATATCTGTAAAGACTCATTGTTATTGTCATAATTAGCTAGTTATTAATATTAATAATAGAAAAAGAGCAAAGGGGAGGCCAGACATTACAAGCATGGTCATCTGGGCAGCTTCACCAGGAAGCTGCAACCCCACACTCCCCGAGAAACCACTGGTCCATTCCCTGCAAATCTCTGGGGGAAGGAATCAAAGGAAAAATTGGACGCATGCACAGTGAAGTGAGTGTGACCTAGGAGCTGGCCTGTCAGTCTAACCTGGGGAATAAAGATAATTGACTGCAAGCACAAAATCCTGAAGGCTTAATTGGTTAAGCTCCTAGTTATAATTCCAAGACAAAAAGTCCTCATTCTCCTTATTTCTCTTGCTTCTTTGCACTAGCTTGATCCTTGACCCATGCTAGCCACTGGCCATGTAGACCCTACACACAATGGACTGCAGCTCGGAACACAAACTAAGCCAGCCAGATCCTGGACTGGACTGTGTGCTTTAATATGGAACGAAGACTCTAGACCAGCGGTTCTCAACCTGTGGGTCGCGACCCCTTTGGAGGTCGAATGACCTTTTTACAGGGGTTGCCTAAGACTATTGGAAAACACATATATAATTACATATTGTTTTTGTGATTAATCACTATGCTTTAATTATGTTCAATTTGGCCGAAACTGGTTTGGCTCAGTGGATAGAGCGTTGGCCTGCAGACTGGGGGTCCCGGGTTTGATTCCGGTCAAGGGCATGTAACTGGGTTGCGGGCACATCCCCAGTGGGAGATGTGCAGGAAGCGGCTGATCGATGTTTCTCTCTCATCGATGTTTCTGGCTCTCTATCCCTCTCCCTTCCTCTCTGTAAAAATCAATAAAATATATTTTTTTAAAAAATTATGTTCAATTTGTAACAATGAAAATACATCCTGCATATCAGATATTTACATTACGATTCCTAACAGTAGCAAAATTACAGTTATGAAGAAGGAACGAAAATAATTTTATGGTTGGGGGTCACCACAACATGAGGAACTGTATTAAAGGGTCGTGGCATTAGGAAGGTTGAGAACCACTGCTCTAGACAGTGTCTTTGATTTTAGCTCTACTAAAGAAAAAATGGGACTTTTTCCATGGCAAGATGAGGGAGATGGGACCTTGGAGGGGAACTCCATTAATGTTACATCATCAATAAAGCTTTCCATGATACCTCATCCTCCTGTGGGGGTTTCAGGAAATTCTTGTTCCCACAGCACCCCAGAATCCCACTTCCACAGCAACAGGTGTGGGCAGAGAGGGCACCCTACTAATAACAAAATATGTCTCCGTTTCTGGGTGATTGGTTTTAACAAACTCTGTCTTATCCTATCTAATAATAGAGAAACATAGTAATTAACCATAACTTTGCTACCCTTCCCATTGGCTAATCAGTAAGATATGCAAATTTACTGCCAACCAAGATGGCGGCCGGCAGCCAGGCAGCGGAAGCAAACAGGAGGCTTGCTTGCTCCAGTGAAGGAGGAAGCCAAGGTTCCCCGCCTGCTGCTGCCAGCCTCTGAGCTTGCACTCTAAGCAACTATGTTGCAATTATAGAACCTAAACAAACCTCAGAAACCTGCTTTCAGCCGTCAAAGCTGGAGCCAGGACCGCAACAGTGTTACAATTATAGAACCCAAACAAACCCAGATACCTGCTTTCAGCAGCCGAGGTCTCAGAGCTGGAGCCGAGCCTCAGAGCAAAAGCCGGTT
>NW_006291973.1:278415-279069 GCF_000327345.1 Myotis davidii
TCGCTGGACTAGTCAGAAATTAAGCATACACTAACTGAAATAAAAAAAATTTACAGAGATTCAACAGTAGAGTAGAGGAGTCCAAAAATCAAATCAACAATGTAGAATATGAAGAACCAAAAAAACACCCAATTAGAAGAGAAAAAAGAAAAAAGAATCAAAAAATATGAAGATAGTGTAAAGAGCCTCTGAGATAACTTCAAGTATACCAACATTCGCATTATGGGGGTGCCAGAAGAAGATGATAAAGAGGAAGATTGAAAACATGTTTGAAGAAATAATGACAGAAAACTTCCCCTACCTGATGAAGGAAACAGACTTACATGCCCAGAAAGAACAGAGCGTTTCAAACAAGAGGAACCCGAAGAGGCCTACAGCAAGACACATCATAATAAAATGCCAAGGGCTAAAGACAAAGAGAGAATCTTAAAAGCAGCAAGAGAAAAGCAGTTAGTTATGACTGTCAGATGATTTCTCAACAGAAACTATTCAGGCCAGAAGGGAGTGGCAAGAAATATTCAAAGTGATGAAAAGCAAGGATCTACAACCAAGATTACTCTACCCAGCAAAGCTCTCATTAGGGTCAGATAAAGAGCTTCACAAAGAAGAAAAAGCTAAAAGAGTTCATCACTCACAAATCAGTATTATGAACTT
>NW_006291973.1:279201-285671 GCF_000327345.1 Myotis davidii
GAAAATATAAACAATAAAATGGCAACAAGTATATAACTATCAACAATTGAATCTAAAAATCAAAATAAACAAACAAGAAATCTAATGAACAAAATAAACTGGTCAAATAAAATAGAATCAGAGGTATGGAAGCATGGCACAGACTGATGAATCTCAGAGAAAGAGCTTCACAAAGAAGAAAAAGCTAAAAGAGTTCATCACTACCAAATCAGTATTATGAACTTTAAAGGGTATTGAAGAAGAAGAAAAGAAGAAAGAAGAGAAGGAGAAGGAGGAGGAGGAGGAGGAGGGAGGGGTGGGAGAGCTGGAAGAGATTAACCAAAGATCTTACCTATAAAGACAGACAGGAGGGTGGTGAGGGCCTGGGGCCCATTGGGAATCAGGTGGAGAGGGACAATGGGGGGGGGGAGAAGGGGACATCTGTAATATTCTCAACAATAAAGATTAAAAATAATAATAATAAACAAATCTCTTAGCCCAGCTGGTGTGGTTGAGTGTTGATCCATGAACCAGGAGGTTACGGTTCAATTCCTGGTCAGGGCATTTGCTGGAGTTGTGGGCTCGATCCCCAGTAGGGGTCATGCAGGAAGCAGGCAATTGATGATTCTCTCTCACCATTAATGTTTCTACCAACCTCTCCCTTCCTCTCTCTGAAATCAATTATAACATAGAAAAAATTAATTAAAAAATCTCTTAACCTAGGGCTAGCATTTGGCCTTCAAACTACTTTTGGGTTTGAGGATGTCTCTAGGATCTTTTCATCCATCCAATTCATTGTCATAAAAAGAATCAGGTCCAGCTGAACAACCTGCTCTGGCAGAGTCTGACAGGCTGCTTACTAAAACAGTCTTCTCTTCACAGGCACAAAGTCATGTATCTGGGTGGGGCTCTGTGACTAGTTCTTGCCACATTTTCACTCTCTCCCTGATGTCTACCTGGTAAATGATGCCAGAGTCATCTTTTTTCTTCTTTTCTTCCACCAGAGTAATTTTTAAAGACACATGTTAATAGAGCCACAATATGGAAAGGGCCTGGGTCTCTAAATGACTATGTGGAGTGAAACTTCCCTGCTTACTGATATTTGACTGAGATATGGACAAGAAAGTAATCTTTGTGTTAAGCGACTTAAGATTTGAATTTTTTAAAATAGCAGTTATTGCTACTTATGCTAATAAACTTGCATAGGTGATACCCTAATTGGTGGTAAAGATATTACTAGAAACTAATCCCCTATTTCCTTTGATGATTAACAAATATAATTCCATTCATATGTAACTTACATAATTATTATATTAATGCACTAGCTTACAAAAGTTATAACAATTAGAGCATGTGATTTAATTAATAGAAAAATAGTGACTTACCTAGAGATCGAATGCCTTTTTGTACAAGAAAACTGTTCAAAATAGTTGTATTCAGATTTAATATAAGTCCCAGTGCTGGTGTAAGTTTCCAGAAGCCATCCTATGAAGTTCAGGAAACAAATTTAACTAACATTCTTGAAATTTCATCACATAAGAAGTTATAGGATGAGTACGTTTCCAATTATTTCAATTCAGTTTATTAAGACATGTCTAAAATTTTTATTACTGTAAAATCAAAGTTCTTCATATACTAGAGACACAGTACATACTATAGATACTAAATATCTAGTGGCATTTATAAAAAGTCTGAAAAAAGGCACATGTGTAGAGATATTTTAAAAATGGTACTACGTATTTTTTCTTCTAACAATGCATTGTTTCTCAAAGCAATGTTCCTCAAACTTTTAAATAGCATGATTCCTTTATTAAACATTAAAAATGTGCCCTTATGATGTCTGAATCATGAAACTGACAATTTTTTACTAAATATAAAATTTTTATGTTGAATATGCTCTTTTAAGTTACTTCCTTGTGTTCACTGTCCCCCACTCACCCCAGCAAAGAACCACTGCTTTTCAGGCTAACCTTTGTCACATGCTTGTGGGAGTGAGGTAAGCTTCCATGTGAGGATTAGACAGACTCTAGGTCTCAGGGGAACCCATACAGGGAGCAGAAAGGAGGGTGATATCACAGGCAGATGCACATGTTAAAGAATCTATGACCATAATTTGAAAAATATCAGCAGTGATAATATGTCCCAACCAGTATTGAACAGGTGCTAGGTGGTATTTTATCTTTTCAGCCATTCTTTGTGGAGGTATTATTATTATAGCCACTTTGCAGATTGAGGACACTGGAGTACAGAAAGGTTAAGGTACTTGTTCAAAGTTACACAGCTAAGAAGTGGCACAGCCAGGATTTAAGCCCTAACAGTTTGGCTCCAGGGTCCACAGACAGCAGTGGCTGCTATACTGTTACCTATACTGCGTTTATGTACATCTTTCCAGGTTAGGGCAGCTGGGCAACTGTTATTATCTTGTTTAAACCTGAAACCACAATACAATGTAGATACTATTATTATTCCCATTATATGGGTAAGGAAACTGAGGCTGAAAAAGGTTATCTGACTTGCCCCAAATCACCAAGTAGCAGCATTGGGACTCAAACTTAGTCTTATACAAAATCCAGTTGTTTCTGTTACTAAACGACATCAAAAGAAATAACTACAGATGTGAGAGAGAGCCTTAGTACCTGTGCAGGAGGAAAAAATTATTTAATCATTCCATTTGAGAAGCTAATAAGCACAATCCTAGATCCTGACACATGCTCTAACACAATCTTACATACTGAGTAACATTCCCAGGACCTTCTGCAGAAATATTTAGAGTATGCTTACTAGTATAGTGTCTGTGCTTAACATCACAATGGGAAATTCATGTGACTTATAGATCATCAGTCCTAGATCCTAGGAAATTAAGGTCTTACCCTTGGCCCATTCAGGGATACTCATTTTCAGCTGAGAAATATTATCATTCATTAGCATGATATTCTGGCCGAAGGGTTATAGGTAGAGAGACAAACAACAGTCATCATAGAGTACACTGTTTTGTGCAATTGCCTTTTTTTAAAATTTCTCAGCAAGATTTTCTCAATGAAGGAAGCAGTGTGTTGATATACTCTGTCACAAGACCCTTCTTAACTCACTGTGGATTGGTCATATACAGTTCAATGGCCAGATACTTTGAGCAGTACTGTTCTCAACTATGAAGCAAATCAACAACAGATATAGGTGAAATAAGACTAATACCTCGGTTTGCAGACTGAAGAGTTCAGTCCCAGGCACAAAATTCATCCAGCTTTCTTTGCAGTCTATGTCATCCCCGTCGTTTAGTACCGGAAAGCTTGCAGGAAAGTCTCTTCTTGTTATATCAGATTTTTCTACCTTTTTAAAAAGGCTACTTGCAAAAAATCCTGGTGTTTCATCACTTTCTATTTCAAAAGAACTTAAGCCAGTCAAATATGTATGTGGGAGAGAATCTGATGATGCAGTTCTTGCAGAAATATTTAATGGAGAAGCCCCACATGTTGGAGGAGCCCCATAGGGAGCAAAGCCAATTTGATGCATTGGTTGCTTGTAACTGGTGCTTAAGGGAGCTGAGGAAGTTGGAAAATAAAGAGGAGAGGAACCAGGAAGAAGATGAAAGCTAGACCCTCCAGCTGGACCAGGGAGAGGAAGTCTAGGAAAAGAGAACAAAGGATTCTGCTGAGGGGGAGAGTCCAACTCAAGGGAACTGTCAGTAAATGGACCGAGCTCAGGGCCTTCATTCAGTGTAGGGAGATCTGACTGTCTGTAGCTAAATAGGACATCTGAGAAAGCAGAACCAGTAAAAGATCTGAAAGGCGGGTTGTGGGAAGGCAGGCTGGGAGGAGAACCCCACTCAAGGGAAATGCCAGGGCAATAGTCTGTCTTCAGGCCTTGTTCATTATTAGGTGGATCAAACTGTTTGGAACTAGCAAGAGAACGGAAAAGAGAGCTCCGAGGAGAGAGGAAAGCAGAACCAACAGAGGAAGCAGCTAGGGAACTGGTTGAACCAGGGGCAGCAAAGGATTTGGAAAGAGCCACTTTAGGTGAACTGGCTTTTGTAAAATGTGGTTTAATTTCTGTGTGTTTAAATGAATCTACCTGACTTAAGTCCAATGGCCTTTCTACATCTCTACATTCAAAATTCTGTGTTAAAGGTTTTTCTGGTATGTGGGAATCTAAGCTACACTCTCCAAAACCTTTAAAAACTTCCAGCTTAGATGATTTACATTTTATTTTAGTCAAACATTCAAGTTGTAGTTCTTCGTCCCATCCAGAGGATGCTAAAAGAGTCTGCCCAGAAGAAAAAATTATGATGTCAGGGAAAACAGAATAAAATGACCAATCAAGCAAATGCCGTTCTTAGTAGCTGACTTCCCTGTAGTCAAGCAATTGCTTATCCCAGAGCATTGAAAAAAAAAGAAATAAAGCTATTCAAGATCATTTAAATGAAACACCCTCATTTTATAGGTATGGAATATGAGATTTGGAGAGGATACCAGCAATAAATATATTACAGACCTTAATCCCTCTTAGTTCTCAGAATCACAGAATTTTGAACACCCCTTATTTTACACCAGAGAAAACTAAAGACCATAGAAGTGATTTACCCAAGATTTTACAATTAGCAGTGTCATAGTGTGTAAACTAGCCCTAAAATAAGCTGGTAATTTGAAATAAAATTTTCTAGTCCTTTATACTGTTTTACAGCAATATTCAGAAAATGAGAAAACTGGAAAAAAATTCAAAAGCTTTAAAGTAACTAAGGGAATATATCTTTATACCAGAATATAAACAAAATATATAACAAAAGGGATTGAAAGGTGCTATGTTACTATTATTGTTTGAATATAATTTAAAGAGAATTCCTTAAAAAGTCACATGTAAATAAAATGCAGTTTTATATGAATTACAAGCCCTTGAGGCATTTTGGAATTGGGTAGCCTCTAATTTTACCAATGTAAATGAGCTATTTAGAAATTTCAAGAATCAAGATGGTGGTGCCTCCCACAACCACATCAAAATTACAACTAATATACAGAACAACCATCATGCAGAACCACCTGAAAGGTGGCTGAACGGAAGTCCTACAACTAGAGAAGTAAAGAAGAAAGCACATTGAGATTGGTAGAAGACACATAAGGGGCTAGTCCCACACTTATGTGTGCCATTTTTTTAATTGGGAATTTAAAAAGAGTAGTTCTTTCCCAGCTCAATCAAGTTTTAAGTATAAATTTAAGTAATTAATATTGAAGAACATATTATAAGACATACATTCCAAAATAATAGTTAAAAATAGAAGAAAAGGGGAGAACCAAGATGGCGGCATAAGTTAATGCCGGAGTTTGCTGCCCCGAACAACCACTTCAAAAATACAACTAGACACAGAACCTAGACACAGAACCTAGAGACAGAACCTAGAGACTGAACATGGCAAAAGATCCTGGACAGAAACTGGCAACAGAACCTAGAGACAGAACCTGGCTACAGAACCTGGCTGGAGAACCTGGAGAACCTAGCAAGAGAACATGGACACAGAACTTGGCTGGAGATTGTGGCTAGAGATCCTGGCAAGGCTGCTGATCAACTGAAAAAAAAAATACAACTAAAAGACGGAACAGACATCACCCAGAACCACAGGAACGCTGGCTGAGTGGAAGTCCTACAACTAGGAAGAAAGAGAAACGCATACCGAGACTCAGAGGAGGCGCAGTGCTGAAGTCAAATACTAAGATGCAGAGTGCATGCAGAGCGGGCTGGTGGCTTAGGGCACAGTTGGCGTTTTCAATCGGGAGGGAGTCGCAGACTCTGAGCTCCATATCCGGGCGAGTCTTTAGGGACCCAGACTCAAACAGGAGAAGTGGGACTGTCTGGCTTCGGGCGGAACTCGAAGGGAGCTTTCTCTCCGAGGGTTGCAGCGGTTGCTGGGACTCAGAGAGGCAGAGCCCCGGGTTACAGGACTGAGAGCAGCCATAACTGCTCACTCCGGCACCCAATGTTGATCCCATGTGACCTGCCCCGCCCAAGCCCTGCACAGAGGCATTTGCCAGATAGCCTCAGGCAAAGGCTAGATTAGCACCTCCCTAGAGGACAGAAGTTCTCTCACTGCAGACACAGCTGATTCTCACAGCCAGTTGGCCTGGAGGTCAAATCCCCGCCAGTATTACCTACAACAATCTAGGCTTAACTACAACAAGACTGCGCATAAAGACCACTAGGGGTTGCACCAAGAGAGCATAAAAAATGCGGAGACAAAGAAACAGGACGCAGATGCCAGAAATGGAAAATATAGAACTCAAAACCATACTTTTAAGGACTTTCAATAATTTTCCAAAAACTGCTGATAAATGTAGTGAGATCCTCAAGAAATCTAATGAGACCCTCGATGTTGTGATAAAGAACCAACTAGAAATTAAGCATACACTGACTGAAATAAAGAATAATATACAGACACCCAACAGCAGACCAGAGGAGCACAAGAATCAAGTCAAAGAATTGAAATGTGAAGAAGCACAAAACACCCA
>NW_006291973.1:286220-287522 GCF_000327345.1 Myotis davidii
CATGGACTGACTATTCTTGGGGGGGAAAGGGGTGTGGGAGATGCGGGAAGATACTGGACAAAAATCGTGCACCCATGGATGAGGACAGTGGGTGGGGAGTGAGGGCAGGGGATGGGGCGGGAACTGGGAGGAGGGGAGGTATGGGGGGAAAAAAGAGGAACAAATGTAATAATCTGAACAATAAAGATTTAATTTAAAAAAATAAACATAAAAAATAAAAAATAGAAGAAAAGAACCAAGATTGCAGCATAGGTAAACAACTGAACTTGCCACCATGCACAATCACATTAAAACTACAACTAAAAGACAAAACGAATATCATCCAGAACCATGGGAAGGCTGGCTGAGTGAAAATTCTACAACTAGAAGGAAAGAGAAAAGCGCATTGAATCTGGTATGAGGTGCAGAGGTGTGGAAGTGTGGAGGTATGGAGGCGTGCGTAAAAGGGGCTGGCAGCTGGGCATGCTGTTGTCATTTTCAACCAGGAGGGAGATACAAGCTCCTGAATGCTCTGAACTCCAGTTCCAGGCAAGAATTTGGGGACCCAGACTCATACAGAGAGAAACTACTATCTCGCATCAGGCCAGAATGTGAGGGCGGCTTTCTCGCAGAGGTGCTTGCAACTTTCATTGTTTCTGCACAGGGCCACAGGACACAGAGACCCAGGGACCTATCCGGGGGAGGGTAACCATTGCTGTTTGCACCGCCCCATGATTCCTGAGACCCGGCCCCACTCAATTTACAACCCTACCCAAGCTGTGCGCAGACGCTTTTGCATACGAATGGCCAGCCTTTTTCCACCTAAAAACCTGTCAAACTGTAGTTGAGTCAGAGAACCCCAGAGCTTCCAAAAGAAGGCCTAAGGTTTGTCAGCAGCCTGCATTACTTCACATCTGTGCCTCATCCGGGCACCTCCAAATCCCAAACAAAGAGGAGGAATCTGCAAATCTCTCTTGTAGCTCCTGCTGGGTGACCCCAGGAAGTGGCTGACTTTGCACCTCCTTAAAGATCCAAGAGCCAGTGTACAGTGGTTAGTGTGAGACCATAACAGATTACAACTTTTCACATCCATAAGTGACACACTCAAGGAGCAGACTCAGTGAGCACCAAAGCCCCACTGAAGCAAGTCTTGCCCCATAAGGGTATTTCCTGGATAGCAGCTCTCCCACTGTAGTCATAGCTGGTCCCTACAGCCAATTGGCCTGGAGGTCAATTCCTCCCAGTGATACCAACAGCAATCAAGGCTCAACTACAATAAGACTGTGCACAAAGCCCACAAAGGGGGGCACCAAGAGAGTCCAC
>NW_006291973.1:291408-312468 GCF_000327345.1 Myotis davidii
TGGGACATCTTTTCACATACTTGTCAGCATTTATGTGTCTTCTTTGGAGAAATTTCTATTCATGTCCTTTTCCCAGTTTTTAATTCAGTTATTTCTGTGTTTTTTGTTGTTGTTTTTTTTTTTTTTGTGTGTGTGTGTGTGTGTGTGTGTGTGTGTGTGTTTAATGTTTGAAAAGCTTCCTTTGGAACAGTGGTTCTCAACCTTCCTAATGCGGTGACCCTTTAGTACAGTTCCTCATGTTGTGGTGACTCCCAATTTCATTGTTACAAATTGAACATAATTAAAGCATAGTGATTAATCACAAAACAATATGTAATTATATATGTGTTTTCTGATGGTCTTAGGCGACCCCTGTGAAAGGGTCATTCGACCCTCAAAGGGGTCGCAACCCACAGGTTGAGACTGCTGCTTTGGAATCTGAAAGGAATGATTCAAAACCTGGCAAAGATAACACACACACACACACACACACACACAAACTACAGACCAATGTTTCTGATGAATACATATGCAAAAATTCCAAAGAAAATACTACCAAATCAAATTCAACAATACATTTAAAAAAATGATACTTCACGATCAAGTGGCATTCATTCCAGGGTCATAAGGATGGTTCAGCATACACAAATCAATCAATGCAATACACCACATTAACAAAACAACAGATAAAATTCCTCTGATCTTATCAATAGATGGAGAAAAAAACATTTGATAAATACAACATTCACTATTATTAAAACACTCAATAAAATAGGAATAAAGGAAAGTACTTCAACATAATAAAGGCCCTGTATTACAAACCCTCAGCCAATATTATACTCAATGGTGAAAAACTATAAGTTTTTCCTCTAAAATCAGGAACAAGACAAGGGTACTCACTCTCACCACTCTTAGCCAACATAGTTCTGGAAGTCCTAGGCAGAGTAATAAGCAAGAGAAAGAAATAAAATGCATCCAAATGAGGAAGGAAGAAGTAAAAGTGTCACTTTTTGCAGATGACATGATTCTGTATATAGAATATCCTAAAGACTCCACCAAAAATCTAATAGGAATAGACAAATTCAGTAAAGTTGCAGGATACAAAATCAATGTACAAAAATCCAATGCCTTCCTGTATACTAACAACAAAACGTCAGAAAAAGAAATGAAAAAAAAAAAAAACCCAATACCTTTTGCAATTGCAACCAAAAGAATAAAATATCCAGGGATAAACAAAGGATATGAAAGACCTATATACCGAAAACTACAAAGCATTATTAAAAGAGATAAAAATGACACAATAAAATGGAAAAATATTCTGTGTTCATGGATTGAAAGAATCAACATAGTTGAAATGGCCATATTACCCAAAGCAAAATACAGATTTAATGCAATCCCCATCAAAATCCCAGTGTCATTCTTTAAAGGAATAGAACAAAAACTCATCAGATTTGTATGGAACACAAAAGACCTTGAATAGCCAAAGCAACGAAGCCAGAGGTATCACACTACCTGACTTCAAATTATACTGCAGAGCTATGATAATTAAAAACAGCATGATACTGGCAGAAAAACAGACACACAGATCAATGAAACAGAATTGAGAGCCCAGATATAAAATCACATGTATATGAGCAGGTAATTTTCAACAAAGGAGATAGAAACATATAATGGAGTAAAGAAAGCCTCTTTAATAAATGGTGCTGGGAAAGCCACATGCAAAATCTGAAACAATAAATTACATAGAAAAAAACATAGGTACTAAACTTATGGACCATGGTCATAAAGAACATTTTATGAACTTGACCCCAAAGCAAGGAAAGTAAAGGTAAAAATAAATGAATGGTACTATATGAAACTAAAAAGCTTCTGCACAGCAAAAGAAACCGACAACAAAACAAAGAGGCAGCTGACAGAATGGAAGATGGTATTTGCAAACAAAAGCTCCGATAAAGGTTTAATATCCAGAATATGTAAAGAACTCATAAAATTCAACATTAAAGAATCCAATTAAAAGATGGGCAGAGGACCTGAATGGACACCTCTCCCAAGAAGACATGCAGATGGCCAACAGACATATGAAAAGATGTTCAACCTCACTAGCAATTAGGGAAATGCAAATCAAAACTACAATGAGATACCACTTCACACCTGTTAGGATGGCTATTATCAACAAGAAAAGTAATAGCAAGTGTTGGAGAGGTGGTACAGAATGTAGACTGCTGGTGGGAATGTAGACTGGGACAGCCACTATGGAAAACAGTGTGGCAGTTCCTCAAAAAAATTAAGAACAAAATTACAATATGACCCAGCAATCTCTCTCCTGGGAAATACCTAAAAAACTTGAAAACATGTATTCGCAAAGATATATGCACCTTTATGTTCATTGCAGCATTATTCATGGTGCCAAGACATGGAGACAACCAAAGTGTCCTTCAATAAAGGACTGGGTAAAGAAGATGTGGTACATATATTACTTAGCCATAAGAGAGAATGAAATACTGCCATTTGCAACAACATGGACAGACCTTGAGAATATTATGCTCAGTGACATTAGTCAGTCAGAAAAAACTAAGAACCATATGATTTTACTCACATGTGGGATACAAAACTGATACTTGTGGAAACAAACAGCAGTATGATGATTGTCAGAGAGAAAGGGGTGAAGGGATTGGGAGTGAAGAAGCCCTAATATATGGTGACAGAAGATTATTTGACTTTGGGTGGTGGGCACATAGTGAATGTACACAACTTGTATAATAGAAGTGTACACTTGAAACCTATCTCATCTTATTAACCAATGTCACCCCGATAAATTTAAAAATTAATTAAAAATTTAAAAATAATATGTTTATAATAGCTAATTTAATATCTTTGTTTACTACCTTTATTATACCTTAATTTCTGGTTTTGTTTTTATTGATTGACTAGAGGCCTGGTGCACAAAATTTGTGCAATGGGGGGTGGTGTCCCACAGCCCAGCCTGAACCCTCTCCAATCTGGGACCCCTGGGGGAATGTTCAACTGCTGGTTTAGGCCCAGAGGTCGGACATCCCTCTCACAATCTGGGACTGCTGGCTCCCAACCGCTCGCCTGCCTGACTGCCTGATTGCCCTAACTGCTTCTGCCTGCCAGCCTGATCACCCCTAACCACTCCCCTGCCAGCCTGATCAATGCCTAACTGCTCCCCTGCAGGCCCAGTACCCCCCAACTGCCCTCCCCTGCTGGCCTGGTTGCCCACAACTGCCCTCCCCTGTCGGCTATCTTGTGGTGGCCATCTTGTGACCACATGGGTGCAGCAACCTTGTGTGAGGGTGTGACGGTCAATTTGCATATTACCCCTTTATTATATAGGATTTAAAAAATATATATTTTATTGATTTCTTACAGAGAGGAAGTGAGAGGGATAGAGAGTTAGAAATATCGATGAGAGAGAAACATCGATCAGTTGCCTCCTGCACACTCCCTACTGGGTATGTACCTGCAACCACGGTACATGCCCTTGACCGGAATCGAACCTGGGGCCCTTGAGTCCGCAGGCTGACCCTCTATCCATTGAGCCAAACCAGTTAGAGCTATTATATAGGATTTTGCTCCTCATTATAGGTCATCTTTTCACTTTTCCGAATGCATGTGAATTTCACACTGTTGAGGTACTGAAAAAGTTTTAAAATCCCTTTACATTGTTTTAGGCTTGGTTATGGTACATAGTTCAGTTATTTGGAAATAATTTTATTCTTTTGAGTCTAAAGGTGGGATGAGAATAGCTTTAGTCTAGATCCTTTGGTAAAGCACTTTGACTAGGTCAATAGCCTTCTGGGAGCTCTGTATGGAAATCTTTCCACATAGGCTGTGGGAATGCAAGCCATTTCTGACCTTGTGTGAGCTTCATAATGATTGCTCTACCAGCTTCTCCTTTCTTATGGTTCTTTCTCTAGCCTCAATTTTTAATTCCCACATACTCTAATCAGGCCTCAGACAAGGACTAGAAAGGAAACCTCCACAGATCCCTGGAGCCCATTCTATGCCAGTAATTTACCTCTTAACCTTAGCCACTTTGGTCTCCCTGATCCCCACTTACTCTGTCTCCCTCACTCAGAGGCACTATCAGGCTGCTTTGGGATCTAACATCCCTGGGCTATTGGCTGGGGACTCTTCCATGCTAGTAGTGAGCTAACAAGATAGGACTCAATTCATTTGTTTTCTTCTCTAAGGGATCACTGTTCTGCTCTATCCAAAAGCCACCAGGTCATATATTTTGTCCAATCAAATATATATATGTTGTTTAAGGTAGGAGAATACATCCACTTCCTAACTGCATCCTGTTACTCCTTCATGGTCAGTTGCAGAGTTTTCCTCACTATTTAAAATTTAAAATGCACATATTCTCTGTCCTTTGAAGTCTGCTTTTAGATATAGCTCCTACAAATACACTACAACACATGGGAAATAACACACATAAAGGTTATTCCTATAGCACAGTTTGTTACAGGCATGAAATAAACTTAAAGTCCATTGACAAAGGACTTGGCTAAATAAATTCTAGCACATCCATATGATATAATGCTATTCAGCCATAAAAATAAGGAAGTTGTTCTTCAATATATTTGCAAGGTATAGAGCAATGTGCACAGTATATACACTGTATATGGTACACACATGTGGGAAAATTCACATTTAGCTCATATATGTGTGTGCTATCCTGGAGAGATTTCACAAGGATCCAGTAACCATGGGTACTCTGGGGAGGGGAACTGGGCGAATGAGGACATTTAGAAGGATTCACTTTCTCCCCTTCTATACTGTCTGGATTTGAACCATGTGATTATGAGAGAAACAATTTTACTAAATTAATAAAAATAAGGTCATACTTTCCAGCATGATTCTCGATTGACCAAAATTATTCACTTTGCTCCTCTCCCCCTTCAAGATCCCAATCTTTAATTATGTTTAATCACCTTCATCTACAAGGGACAAGGAAGGCCCTCAAGAGAGAGAATGCTGAAATATAGGACTGGAAGGGCTCTAATTTTATTCGTAATACTCTATTTGTTGCTAACAACAGTTGAAGTATTGAATTTTAAAAATAACTTACTTTATGTGATATCATGTGATCGTACTCAGTTGTGGAATATAATGAACAACATAAACTGATGAACAAAAATAGATCCAGAGATAGAGAAGCAAGGAACAGACCATCAAACTTCAGAGGGAAGGCAGGGGAGGGTAGTGGGTAAGAGATCAACCAAAGGACTTGTATGCATGCATATAAACATAACCAATGGACACAGACACTACGGGGGGTGAGGGCATGTGCTGGGGGGTAGGGGTAGCTGGGGAGAGGTCAATGGGGGGAAATGGAGAGATATGTAATACTTTTAAACAAAGAATTTTTTTAAAAAAAACTTACTTTAAAACTTAGATCAGAAGTTATTTTTATAAAACCTCTATCTTTTACTTTGCCAGGAATATTCCAGGGCCTGTTCTCTGACTGCCTGTTATTGATCCAACTTGAAATCATTCCAAATGGAATTCTTTTCGTGTCACATTTTGGTAAGTAAAATAAACCATGAGGGACAGTCACAAAGGCTTGAATATTTTTGATAAATTTGATGGTTCATTCAGAAAAAAATATTGTAGCTAAAATAAACTATCAAGTCATCAATTTAATTTGTAACATAAATTTTCATCCTAAAGGTTTGGATCTGGAAGTATTAATATCCAAAGCATTTAGCATAGAGAATACTGTCAATAATATTGTAATAACTATGTATGGCATCAAATGGGTACTGGACTTATGGGGTGATCACTTTGTAAATTATATAAATGACTAATCACTATTTGTACCCATAATATTGTATGTCAATTGTAGTTGAAAAATGTTTTCATTGTCTTAAAAAATCCAAAACATTTGCAAAATTAGTATGGAATAATTCATTATCACACTATAGTAAAACCCAAATAAAGTTAGAACCAATTTCAAAAATAAATTAAAAAATTTTAGAAACAATAACACGCACTATGAGAAAACAGGTAGACACAAAGAAGGAAATAAACATCACAGATACTCTCATATCCAATGTCCATTTGGCATATATCTCTCCAGACTGTTTTTGTGTGTTTGACCCATATTTAAAATAAATATACACTTTCAATGTCCCATTTTGACAATAGGCTGTCTTGTTCAAGAAATGCAGTTGATTATGAGTTGTGCATCACGATTTTTGCAAAACATGGCACTCAAATGGCTCCTTGTGGGAGTAACAAAGAGAGTACAGGATCAGAGTCCCTCAGCATGGTCCCTTTCCTGTTCTTTGACAATCCCTGAGCTACAGTCCCTGAAATGGAATATGGAAGTTCCAGAATGACCATTGCAGCCTCATGCTGATGCTGTCAACACATACAGTGCCTATGGGTGAGGCTGTGTCTGGCTCAACTTACCATTGTGATCAGCATAAACACACCTCCTTCCTTACTACACTCTCCCAACAATTTGTGTGCTATTTTTAAGTTTATTTATCTTTTGAGTTGGCAATCCATGCCCATGGTATAAGATTCAAAATATCCAAAAGGGTGCATTGAACCAATCAAGTCTCTGCAAAACTTCCTGGTCACCCCGTGATCTTCTCTAGAGATGAGTTCCATCACCAGCTCCGAGTATCTCTCCCCAGAGGGGGTAAATATTCAAAAAATTTAAAATAAGGACATGAACAAATAAGCAAAAAAAGTCCATTCTTTAATTTTTGTTTTTCCATTTGGAGTAACACGTTATTCATACTGTTTTCCACCTTGCTTTTCCTACTTAATGTATCTTAGGGAATTTTCCCATAACAGCACATGAGGACACCTCACTTTTTAAATGTGTGTTGGTTTAATTTTTTAAAATATGTTTTCATTTATTTCAGAGAGAGGAAGGGAGGGAGAGAGAGATAGAAACATCAATTTTGAAAGAGAATCGTCGATCAGCTGCCTCCTGCACACCCTGTACTGGGGATGGAGCCTGCAACCCAGGCATGTTCCCTGTCCAGGAATTGAACTGTGACTTCCTAGTTCATAGGCCGATGCTCAACCACTGAGCCACACCAGTCAGGCAATACCTCACTCTTTTTAAGGGCTGTGTAGACATTGTACTACACTGCACAGAGGTTGTACTGATCTCCTGTGCCCTCAGCTTGTGGGTGGGTGCCTGTTTTAACACCCTTTCTAATGATGACAACAGCTCACGTTTACTGAATACCAACCAAGAGACAGGCCTGCTCTACTGGCCTATGTGCATTAATTCCTGCACCCTTCATAACAACCCTGTGTGGCAGGTTTTCTATTTCAATAATCTCCCTTTTTTTTTAATCTTGTCAACCCAACGGATAAAAGACTAGACCTCATTACAGTTTTAATTTGCATTTCTCTTAGCCACAATGAGGCTGAGCATCTTCTCTTATGTTTAAGAACCACATTATTTTCTTATTGATGATCAAACCCTTTGCCTGGTTTTCCCTGGAATGACTGATCTTGTTCTTAATTCATAGTTCTTTATATATTAAGGAAATCAATCTGTCTTTGGTGAAAATGTTTTTTCTCAGTTTATCACTGTCAGGATTTTTGTCAATTTTATTTCTCTAACCTGGATACCTGAAAGCACTGTCTTGTTCCTTTGCTTTTGAATATGCCTTTCAATTTTTAGTTAAGTCACATTTGTCAATTTCTATTATATCTCTGGCTGTAAAAGCCACAGTATAAAGCACTATAAACTTTAAGACACATTAGTGGTGAACAGTTTATTTCTGTGTGACAGTTTATTTGTCTGTGAATGAAGCAGAACCATACTTGCTCCCTTTTTTGTACTTTATAGCTTTATTTATGTACTAGAGGCCCGGTGCACGAATTCATGCATGGGTGGGGTCCCTCTGGGTGGCCTGAAGGGATTGGGCCAAAACCTGAAGTCCAACGCTGCCTGCAGCTCCTACCTGCTGCTCCTGCTCATCCCAACCCCACTGTGCCTGCTATGGGCTCGTGCCCAATCAGTCCTGATCAGGAGAGGCTCACACTGCAGCAGCAGCACTCGCCAGGGATTGGGCTGAAACCAGCTCTCTGACATCCCCTGAGGGGTCCCAGGTTGTGAGAGGGCACAGGCCGAGCTGAAGGACCCCACCGGTGCATGATCGGGCTGGGGAGGGACCCCAGGAGGGCTCCAGGGCATGTCCGGCCCATCTCACTCAGTCCCAATTGGCCAGACCCCAGCAGCAAGCTAACCTATCAGTCAGAGCATCTGCCCCCTGGTGGTCAGTGCACATCATAGCGACTGATCAACTGGTCGACTGTCTTCCCCGTGGTGGTCAGTGCATGTCATAGCGACTGGTTGACCAGTTGACTGTCTGCCCCCTGGTGGTCAGTGCACATCATAGTGAGCAGTTGAGCAGGCTTAGCATATCATTAGCATGTTATGCTTTGATTGGTTGTTCAGTTGTTCTGCTGTTTGGTCTATTTGTATATTACCCTTTTACTTTATAGGATGGTGACTTCCTCAGTTATCAACAGCATTTTTATAAATGTACAAATGTTTGTATATATATATATTCTGCACATACAAGTCATAAAATTACTATTTTAGCAAAGGGCTCCCCTCGCTACCATAAAAACATGAAAACATAATACCAATCTATGTGGTAATGGATATTTACCTGTGATATGCTGGCGTTTGGGTGCTCTTCCTGCCAACTCATGTACGGCAGAAAATCTACATCTTCTTTGGCAATAAGTTCCAAAATATTTGGAGTATTAGGAAAAGGTGACTCATTACCATCCTATATTGAATCACAATTAGATAAAACAAAACAGCTATTATCAAATGAAATGATTATTATACATCCTAAAGTCCTGTGAATGTTTGGTTTGGAATATGTGTGGTAGTCAGATTGGATCCTGTGTCCTGGGCCACAAGTGAGAGAGAAAGAGGCAGAGAAGACAGACGTTTTTAGTTGAATGGCTTTCCTCTTTTATTTATTTATTTATTTGGTAATTCTTGCCCAAGGATATTTTTCCATTGGTTGTTATTTTTTATTTTTTTAGAGAGAGTGGAAGGGACGGGGAGAGACACAGAGAGAGAAACATCGATGTGAGAGAAACACATCAATTGGTTGTTGGGGATTGAGCCCATAACCGAGGTATGTGTCCTTGACCAGAATCGAACCTGGGACTGTTCAGTCCACAGGTCAATGCTCTATCCACTGAGCCAAACCGGCCAGGGTGAGTGGCTTTCCTCCTACTAAACCCTTCCTAGGCTCAGGTGCTGCAATAAGTGCCTTATATTTATGGAGGAGAAAGGGCTTTTCAGAGAGAGGGTAGGGGAAGCCTAGGCCTTTTCTATTTTTTGAAGGTCTTGGATTAATAAAAGATGAGAAATGCCAAAAAAGTAACAAAATTGTAGTAGATCTTAAAAGTACACGTGTAACTAATTAATAATTATATCATCTATAATAATAACAGTGTAACATGCTAAGTAGACCAGAAAGCCGAATGACCCTCTGGACATCCTTCTGGACGAAGCCAGGGCTGCGAGGGCCAATGCAAGCTGCCATGTTGTCAGGGCCGAGCCCCTTGCACAAATTTCGTGCATCGGACCTCTAGTTAAAAATAATAAAATATGTATCTCATTTAGAGAGGTCACCATGTGCCCTCACACTGAGGTCCTGGCTTGATGACCCTCGACCTCTCTTCTCCCTGTTTGTCACAGGCCCAGGACATGGATATTGTCAGTGACAGACTAAGAGTAATTTTGTTAATATGTAAACACAAAGAAAATAACCATGAATTAACAACAATACATACCCTTTTCTCAATTGCCACAAAGCTTGTAAACTCTGTTATGAGAGAGTTTTCTTTACTGAGTTGAATAATTAGAGATTTTAAGATTTGCTTCTTCATCTAGGATAGAATAAAGTAAATGCAAACATGTCCTGTTTTATTTTTCATTAAATGAATATTAATTAATCTAAAAGACTTTTTCTATAAAAAGCAAATCATCCCCTAACTAGAATTTCAAACTAAATATTGAGTCAATAACCCTATCTAAATAT
Organism: Myotis davidii; assembly: GCF_000327345.1. NCBI lineage: Eukaryota > Metazoa > Chordata > Mammalia > Chiroptera > Vespertilionidae > Myotis > Myotis davidii. The sequence continues at coordinate 301,461 of NW_006291973.1, forward strand.
CTCAAGTTGGTGACAATGTTCTCTACTCCACTGAGCAGCCAAGTCATAGAAGGAATAATTCTATTTATAGAGCCCTTTGTAGATTACAAAGAACTCTCACTCTGGAGTATGCTGAACTTCTGAAATCTTATAGACTGTCTGTGTCTCCCGTTTTCCAGATGAGACTCTCCAGCGTGGACTGGTGGAGTGACTTACTCAGGACTGTCTGTGGCAGAGCTGGTCAGTCACCCCAGAGATAAGAGGGATGTAAGCAAAACAAAACTCAAGGCTGCTAATGGAAGGGCAATAAAGGAGAGCAATGAAGGCACAGGCCACTTATCACAAGCTGTAATTGCTTGCAAGGGAATCTGGGCCATGTGTGGCATACTGGTACTTTCTTTTGGGGATGGCACTGAGCCCTAATGCTCCTAACCTCATTTAAGATCAGAGCTTAGAGCAGTGGTTCTCAACCTGTGGGTCGTGACCCCTTTGGCGGTCTAATGACCCTTTCACAGGGGTCGCCTAAGACCATCCTGCATATCAGATATTTACATTATGATTCATAACAGTAACAACATTTACAGTTATGAAGTAGCAACGAAAATAATTTTATGGTTGGGTCACAACATGAGGAACTGCATTTAAAGGGCCAGAAGGTTGAGAACCACTGGCTTAGAGGGACCAGCAGGGCCATGATGGTAGGCTGGCTGAGAGGGATCCCCAACCAGGGGCCTCATCAGCTCAGCCAGGAGGGAGCAAGGTGGCTTTGTCTTTGCTGTGTGTCCTTAGGCAGGTCGCCCACCTATCCTGCACCTGGCTTTTCATCAGGAAGAGGGGAATACGACCATCACACTCGAGAGTTCCGGTGATAGACGCCCTTGAAGCCCTCCTCTGGCTTCTCTGATGGGTACAATTACCACAGAGTTCTCAGGAAGTTACAGAGCACCCTGCACCCGAGACCTGACAATGCATGCCCTCAATGCTGTATGCACCTCCATCTAGCTAGCCTCACTCTCCACGTCCATGGATAAGTCAATTTCTAAAGAGCCAGCCATGAACAAAACATAATGGTTTTTGCTATGAAAAGAGCAAACCTCATGATTCGTTTCATTTTCGTGGAGAATGCCATCTTCATAATCTCTGATCAGAGCTCGTGCTGTCAGCTTGTGAATCATCTGTTTAAGCAGCAAAGGAAAAAAGAATTCAAATGTCATATATATATTTTTTAAATCCTCACTCAAGGATATGTTCACGAACTTGGGAGAAAGAGAAAGAAAGAGGGAGAGTGGCATCGATGTAAGAGAGAAACATCGATTGGTTTCCTCCCGTACATATCCCAACCAGGGATAGGACCCAAAACCAAGGTGTGTGCCCTGACCCACAATTGAACCACACGCAACCTTTTTGATGTACGGACTAACACTCCAACCAACCAACCAATGAGCACCTGGCCATGGCTTTTAATCCAAAAGTAGAAAAAACAAACATAGCCTCAATAAATATGTTTTACTTAGGCTACTACTGTTATTTACTATTTTAAAATAAAATAGGTAGTCCAGTGGTACTTAACTTTTATTGAGTCATGGACATCTATGAGAAGCTCCCTAAAAAATTTTCATCCATAAAATACTAAATTTAATTGTAGTTATTCATGTCCATATGGACACATCTAAAATCAAGAACCCAGATGAAGAAATGCTACATTAGAAACTGACAGGAAGTGTCCTCTTTGTACTGAAAAGTCAACATAGAAAAACAGCAACAACAAAGGAAACACACTGAGCATTCTATATGAAAATGTAAAATTATTACTAGCTTTCAAGCACTGGGTCTACAGTTTAAGTTTGGAATCTTACAGTTCCAGTTGTCTTCTGTAGTTCAGTGGTTGATACCATTGCAGAAAATTCTTTCTCTTGAATTAATGCACATAGAGTTGCCTGAAACAGAAAAAGAAAATTCCTTATTAGCTTTTTTGGAGTTTTGTTTTATTAATTCTCACTGGGGATATTTTTTCCATTGATTTTTAGAGAGATTGGAAGGGAGGGAGAGAGAGAGAAAATGGATCTGAGAGACATGTGGATTGGTTGCCTCCCACAAGTGCCCCAACCAGGGCCAAGGATTGAGCCTGCAACCCAGGTACATGCCCTTGACCAAAATCAACCCAAGACCCTTCAGTCTGCAGGCTGACACTCTAACCACTGAGAAAACTGTCTAGGGCTCTACTGCACAGTATTTTGGTCAGTGATTTCCTCTCTTTTCAAAGGAAATTAAAAGGCTCTCCAGGGCCCTGGTTAACCACCTGTTGTATTCCTAGAAAGAGAAAATTTGTCAGCATATTATGATTTAGGGAAGAAAGAGAAGGGTAAAAACAGAAAAATTACTAGCAAAATACATTGCTGTTCCCACAGTAAAACAAATTGTGTGCCTCTTTACCTGAGTACAATGAGGAATAAAGCTATAGACCAGGAGCCGGTCATTGTGGAACAAGGCTTGCACCTGGGCCGGGCCCTGCAGGGGCTCAGGTGCATCTGGACTGAGCTGCTGCCACTTCACGGAGATCGAGTGGCAGCTCGGGGATCGTGATCGAGTCATTTGGTCTTCTATCTATTTGTAAAAGAAGAATTATTTCTCTTTCAATGCTGTATCCAGAAAATAGTTACTGAACACTTAAACTTTACATTCTATCCTTTGAGACCTATAGCTCTTTCTTCCTTCCTCCTTCCTGCTGGAGGATACTTTCCAAAAAGATTTTAAGTAGAAGTTTTAATAACAGCACTAACACATAATTTAAATCTTCATAACATCCTAAAATTATTGCATTAGTTAATTACTAATATACAGCTCTGGCATGGAGTAGATTCCAGTTATAAAAATTAATCCTACAAAGACTTGAGCAGACAATCCTCCAAAGAAGAGACATGAATGGCTAATAAGCACATGAAAAGATATTCAACATCATGAGTTATAGGGAAATACATGTCAAAACCCCAGTGAGATACAACTGCACACCCATTAGCATGGTTATTATAAAAACAAAAAATGGAAAAAAAGGATTGACCAGAATATAGAAAAATTGGAACCCTGGTACATTGCTGAGATGTAAAATGGTGTAGCCACTGTGTGCAAATGGTGTGGCAATTCCTTAAAAAACTAAATATAAAATTACCATATGATTCAGCAATTCCACTTCTGGGTATATACCTAAAAAATTGAAATCAAGGTCTCAAACCATACTTGTATACCAATACTCATAGCAGCATGGTTCACAATAGCCAAAGGTGAAAATAATCCAAATGTTTACTGACAAACAAATGGATAAACAGAATGTGGTAGATATAGGCAATGAATGTTATTCGGGCATTAAAAAGGAAGAAAATTTTGACACATCCTAGAACATGGATGAATATTGAGGACACTATGCCCAATGAAATAAGCCAGGCATGAAAGGCCAAATACAGTATGATTTCAAACATATGAAGTATCTAAAATAGTCAACTTTGTAGAGACAGATAGTACAAGGGTAGTTGTCAGGTGCTTGGGGAGGAAGAATCAGAATTTATTGTTTTTTGTTTGTTTGTTTGTTTGTTTTTTAATGTTTTTATTGATTTGAGAGAGAGAGGAAGGAAGAGGGATGGAAAGAGAAAAACATCGATCGGTTGCCTCCTGCACACCCACTGTTGGGGATTGAGCCCACAACTCAGGCATGTGCCCTGACCGGGAAGCCAACTGGTGACCTCTTGGTTCATGGATCAATGCTCAACCACTGAGCCACACCGACTGGGCAGCAGTTGTTTTATGGGGACAGAGTTCTGTTTGGGAAGATGAAAAGTTCTGGAAATGGATAGTGGTGATGGTTGCATAACATTGTGAATATTCTTAATGTCACAGAGCTGTACACTTAAATATGGTTAACATGGTAAATTTTATGTATCTTTTACCACAATAAAAATTAATTTTAGGTACTCTCCCTGCCGGGAGCATGCCCACACCTCTCCCCTCTGTTCCACTTCTCCCCTAAAGGCAAGTTTCCTTGACTCTTTCTCCTAAGCTCTGTGGGCCCTTCTTTTGCCTCTGTGGCTTATTTCCTGAGCCCAGTTCTCCTGCCACTCCTACCTCTGTGACTTTCTAAATAAACATTCTCTTACAGTTTGAAAAAATTTTAATTTTATCAAAACATGTTTAATACTTCACTTTTAAAAATTAATCCATGACACTTTATAGAACAGAAATCAAACTATTAGCTAGGGGAATAACCCAATTTTGCTCCCACTGTGCTCCTGCCAGGTGGAAGATCAGTGGTCACCAAGGGTGGGATGCACACCTTGATGTCTTTGCCTCTTTCTAGCTCCCATTTCCATTAATGAAAACACAGAGTTTACTGTCAATAGATCTGTACAAAGATAACATTTCCACAAGTAAACATAAGACTAGAAATAAGATGTTTGAGAAACATACCTGTTTTTTCCAACTATGTTTGGATTTTGAGTTAAAATATTCAAATAGTCCAGCACCACACTGGGACAGAGTCCTTAAGATATGACGATTTGCTGTGGAACTGATCACATTTCACAGGTATTATTTTAAAAGAAATTGTAGAAACATCTTAGAAGTCCATGTAGTTAAAAAGGTTGACACAGTTCAAAACTCAAAAGAAGACATTACATGCAGAAGAATTTACTCTTCTTTAGCTAAGGTTCAGGAGATAAAATAGATGGCAGACAGTATGAAGTATCACAAGATTTGGGAAACTTAAGCTCCCACACATCAGAGGGCTTATTTCTCTCTCACAACAGAATAAAAGCAGAAATTCTTAACTTTGATTTACCAAAGGGAGGGAGCAGATGATTTTGAAAACCCCCCAAAAGGTACCAGAATACGGACAAAGATCAACCTCCTTTCAAGGAGTGTCAAAGCTACCTGAATTGGTTCCAAAGGCCAAGAACTGGCAAAAGTATTAAAAAAGTCTAATCTTGAAATCTGATCCACATCTAGATAGCAAAAGCTATAAAGAAGTGACTCTCATTCTAGCAAAGATAATCTGACATTTACATGACAATGTCCTATTAAATTTCTCTCGATAATCTACACCTATGAAGAATGACTTTAAATAGTTTCCTCTTGAAATATTAAAGAAATGATCAATAACTTTTCAGAAAAAGAGCTTAAGAAAGTTATCTCTGAAATATTTTTTAGCCTATGATAAAGATCAGATTTGTTTTCAACCCTCAAAATTAACTGGTGGTGATTACAACACTGATTAGAAAACTCCTTCAGCTGGAGGTTATTGTCTTTTATAAATTCCATCAGTTAATGAGGCTACTTGGAACCTTTCCTGTGGGTGGACTCTGAGGACAACTTGTTACAATGGCGGGCAGGAGGGTCTCTACTCCTAGAGAACTCACAGCATCTTGCTGGAATTTTTGAACACAAGTGAGTATGTATAAAACGAGGCAGAAACATTTAGAAAGATCCTAAAAACTGGATAGAAAGTCAGTAACAATTCCAGCTCCCTCAGTTTGGGTCATGTCAACCAGCACAGTCATCCCCTCAAAACCCCTTTCTTTCATTCCTGGCACTTAGGACCCCATCTCCCCTTGAGGTTCTGGATTGCTGTCTGTCTGTCTGTCTGTCTGTCTGTATCCCACACACAGTACTGCAGCCTGAGCTGAGCTGGGTCTGTCCCATGACAGACCCTCAGCAAAGACACAGTGCTTTCTGCACTGCGGTGTCTGAACCCGATCACAGCACAGGGGGCCCAACACACAGTGCGGGGAGCAGGCAGGTATTGCTGGGACCAGGAAGATGAAATAGAGTGCTGACTAAGGCAGGAAGAAGACCCCTCCCTGTGACAGGCTTATGGCTGGCCACCCAGTGTCCACAGGTGCAAGTTATTCAGGTAAAGTCCTCTTAGGAAGAATTCCTAGAGGAGTTCGTTATGGGTTGCACACATTTCCTAGTTGGAATGTGATGCCTTGTTAGGCCTCAGATGACAGAGAACAGGACTAGGAGCTGGGACTGAGGAGGGGCAGAGAGAAGAGCCCTCTGTGCAGGCAAGAAGGGCCATCCAGGGGCATTGAGGACCCCAGATCACTGCAGGAGCCCAGGGGCCTAGGACAGCACAGTGTCGGAAAGGATAGACCTGGTGACCGCTTGCCAGGATGGTGACGATAGGGGGAGAGCACAGGGAGGTGCAGGACAGGCATGTTCCATGCAAACACCAGTCCAGCCTCTTTAGTTTGGTGTTTTCTTATATTTACACCATATACCTCAGTTCAACCAGGAAAGCTAACTGTAATAGGGAGGGGGTTAATTCCAACAATCAGGTTTAGCCTCCCCAGAGAAAGATTCTCTGTACATCTCAGGGTTTGACAATGCAAAACTTCACAGAAAGGTGTCGTGAGAAGCAGGGCAGCTAGATGGGGCCTCTAAGGCAACAGACTCCCTCAGCCCTCCGTCAGAAACTACCATGGGCTTCTCAATATGTTGGAAATTTGGATTTTTATGCAAAATAACACTAACATTGATTTGGGACTTGCAATGAGCCAGTGTAGTCTAAGTGCTTTCTATACGTGAGTTCATTTACCTTAATCAATAAAGAAAAAAAAGTAGTGTTTGCATCAACACCTTCATTGTATAGAGATTAAACAAGGTGCACAAGGTCACAGCTAATAAATGGCCAGCTTGGCGGGTGAGACCTAGGCAGTCTGGCTCACAGCCCAGAGCTCCACAGCTGGACCCTAAACACCTCTATACACAAGTGTCAACGTCACACCTGCCAAGAACCTTGTGCGGGCCAACAGGATGCCTGTTTGCAGGCTGCCTCTCACTGTGGCCTTCACGGTGACAACCTCCCACTCACCCGACACCGCAGGAGAACAGCCGGGTGTGCTGCACATGCCTCTTCACCAGCCGCAGAGTCAGGCTCGCCTCCTGGAGGTGACCATCAGAAATGAGTAGGATGTTCCGTATCCCTCGAGAAGGGGGCAGTAAACTTAAATATCGGAGCGTTTTCCAGAAGTCAGTGTTTCCCATGGTAGGTGAGGCAGACTGCAAGAAATGAGAAAAATTATTTACCCCTTTTGGGGGATATTCACTATTTACTCTGGTCATTTACAGAACAAGTCTTTCAATGAGAGTTTAGAAGTATCGTCAGTGAAAAGATATTTTTCCCTAATTACACATTTGTAGAACAACTACATTTACATCTTTTGAGTTTATTTCATGTCACACAGTAACTACAATATTATTAATTGGCAATTATCTGCTTTTTTAATGGTTTTCAAAGAACTATTACATCAAACACCCCTGGGCCTGTCATCCTAGACTAAAGTGGTGACTGGTTATTCTGAGCTTGCTCCACTTAAAACAAAGAAAAAAAGGGACAGAAGAAAACACTGCAAAACTGTTAATGCTGGTTGTACCTGGGTGGTGGGGCTATGAGTGATTTTTTTCTTTTTACCCTTTTTAATTTCCAAATTTTCTTCAATGACTTCATATTGATTTTACCAGTCAAATAAAAGAGCCCACCAACATACAAAATGGAAGGACTGGGGGTGTTCTGACAGTGATCTCCAGGGCAACACCACTTAGAACTGGATAGAAACAGGATCAGGAGACAAAGGAAAATGCCTTTACTCACCATAATGAACTCAGCTGGCATATTATTGCTTGTGATGTACTTTGGAAATGAAAATAACTCCTTGTAACCTGTATAATAAGATCGGTGTGAGGTGCTACCATTAAATATTCACTTTATTGACCACTAACAAAGAATAATATTTGATAATTTTTAACATATAAAAACTCACTACCATATTTCTTTAAATAATAGATTCTAGTGCGAACTATGCACTTTACTGTGCAAAAGGTTCTGAGTCAAATTATGTGTGCAGACTGTCTTGTAGAAATTGCTTATGTAAAGTCTGATGCAGGTGTCATTATAGCACTGGCAGTGTGGCCACCAGAGGTACACATTCTCCTTCCATGACCTAGGCCTCCAGCAGTGGCAAACCCTGGCTCCTTCATGTAGGGGCTGGGCCTTCAGTTACATAACAGAGAAGAACCAATAGGGCATGATATCCTCTCACTCCACTCTGGTCCTTCTCTCATCTCCCAAGTGCCTTCTTCTGGCGGTTAAGATCGCCCTGGACCACCCCCCCCCTCCCCCCCCCGCAAATGGCATTGCCTGTCTTCTAATAGGCTGATCTGCTGCTTGCTGAGATTATTCCTTATACATTTTCTACTACTGTGCTAATTTCAAATGTTCTGTCCATATCCTCGGGACCCTCATACTCATCACAACCACAGTGTTGTGTTTGGTTCAGCTGGTAATGACTGTTACGTTTATACAGCACTGACTATGAATGAGGCCCTGTTTCAAATCCTTTACATACATTAGTTTACTCCTTATAACAACACTGTGAGGTAGAGACTATTACCCTCAAAATACAGATAAGGAAACAGAGGCATGAAAAGTTCAAGTAACTTGCCCAAAGTGACACCTAGAGCTAAGTGGCAGAACTGGGATATGAACCCAGGGGCCTGGGTCAGAGTTCTTAAAATATATATATTTTGTTGATTTTTTACAGAGAGGAAGGGAGAGGAATAGAGAGTTAAAAACATCAATCAGCTGCCTCCTGCACACCCCCTACTGGGGATGTGCCCGCAACCAAGGTACATGCCCTTGACCGGAATCGAACCTGGGGCCCTTCAGTCCGCAGGCCGTTGCTCTATCCACTGAGCCAAACCAGTTGGGGCCGGGTCGGAGTTCTTGAACACTGTGTTATGCTATGTGCGAACACTCCAAAGGTGAAGTCAGGGATGCTGACAGATGTCACCTCTACCCGTGAATATGCTGATATTGAGGAAGCATACTGTGGACTCCAGTCAAAGGGCACTCACCTGAGCCAAACTTGACAACATTTATCTTCTGTTTCTCACCCACCAAGGACAATGCATATAAGGCAATTTGCTTGGCTTGCAAGAATGTCACACCCTCCATGGAACTGGAGCAGTCGAGACAAATAATCACTTCATTCTCCTCAGCTATGTCGGGGTGGGCGATGCCAAGATCTGGATGGAAAACAAGCATGCAGGCCTAAAAGGAGAAAAAGGCGCTGGATTGACACTTCTCATAACTTAAACTGGTCTGGCTTGTTCAAATTGGGAAGCATTTTTGAGTCAAAAGACCACAACATTTTGATCCAAAAACTCACCCACACAATCTCTCTAAGTAATGGGCATGTGACTGGGATAGAGTAACAGAGAGTAAAGAATGGCCCCCTATAAATCAGTGAAGACCCCCTGGGCTAAGGCACAGTGCTTCTCCCCAGATCTCTGACTCTAGTGGGAAGGTGCCACTTGCCATGGAAATCTTACAAGCCTCATAGAGTGAGACATAAACACACTAATGTAGACGTGTGTGTGTGTTTAATTTAAAACCCATGTACAAAAACCCATGTTTACAGAAAAGATGAATTAAATTGTGCTTATTTCTGTGATTAAAGGGGTTACTGGCTTATCATGCTCAGCTGTGACATTTGGAAGAGAATTTAGTTTATGTGCTACCAATATTTCAGGCACCTCTCTAACATACAAAGCAAGATATACATAGAGCTAGGGTTTGCAGAATTTGGCATAAACATGTGTCATTTTTATTGGAAAAGTTCTTCTTGTAAAATTTGAAAACATTTTTAGCCAGGTAAGATGATACTATACAAACAAAAAGAGTAAGATTTATTCAACAATAGGAGTTCAAATAAAAAGTAGAATGTGAGAACTGGAGTTTCTAAAATAAAGTCCATAAACCCCTGAGAGGTCAAAAATAAATATATAATTAATATCTAGAAATTTATATGGTATGAACACTGTCTGCAGAATGAATAAGAAATACATGTTTTCTCACATATATAATGTACTATTCTAAAAGGAATATAGATACTACTGTGATTACTAAAATATACATAATTATATTTTATTTTATTAATCAACCAATACTTAAAGTACAACCACTATCATGGAAATTTCAATTTTTAAAAATTTTCTCTTAGCCCTGGCTGGGTTGCCCAGTTGATTAGCGTCGTGACAATAAGCCAAGGTTGCAGGTTCCATCCCCAGTCAGGCGGGGCACATACAAGAATCAACCAATGAATGAATAAATAAGTGGAACAACAAATCAATGTTTCTCTCTCTCTTCTCCACCTCTCTTTCTCTCTCAAATCAATTTTAAAAATTAAAATAAATTTCCCTTAGCTTTATTGAGATACAATTGATATATATAATACTGTGCAAAATGAAGATGTATAATGTGATGATTTCATACATATATATATATATATTGTGAAATGATCACCAAAATAAGGTAAGTTAGCATGTTCATTACCTCATATAACTATATATATTTTTTGTAATGAAAACATTTAAGATCTAGTCTCTTGGCAACTTTCAAGTATATAATTCAGTATTGTTAACTATAGTTACCATGCTGTATATTAGATGCCCAGAACTTATCCTATCTAATAAAAGAGAAATATGGTAATTAGCATATGACCGCTACCCTTCCCATTGGCTAATCAGGGCAATATGCAAATTAACTGCCAGCCAAGATGGTGGCCGGCAGCCAGGCAGCTTGAAACTAACATGAGGCTTGCTTGCTTCAGTGACGGAGGATTCCAACGTTCCCTGACTGCTGCTGCAGGCCTCTGAGCTGCAACTATGTAACAAATATAGATGCTAAACAAAACCCTTGAATCCTGCTTTACTCAGGCCGGGGTTCAGCCAGCCGGATCGCAACATTGTAAGCAAAGGCCAGAAACCTGCTTTCAGTAGTGGAGGCCTAAGAGCTGGAGCCAAGCCTCAAAGCTAAAGCTGGCCCAGAATTAAAAAAAAAAGAAAGAAAGAAAGAAAAAAGGAGAGGTTGGGAGCTTCAGACACCCGCCAGCCTGAAAACGGCCCTCAGCCCCTCACCCAGACTGGTCAGGCACCCCAGTGGGGACCCCCACCCTGAAAGGGCTGTGACCAGCTGCAAACC
>NW_006291973.1:313092-327447 GCF_000327345.1 Myotis davidii
CTGCCCCCCGGGTGCACAAATTTTTGTGCCCCGGGCCTCTAGTATATATATAAAAGCCTCAGTGACTGAATGACTGGTTGAATGCTTGCTATGATGCGTACGGACCACCAGGGTGGCAGACACTCAATGCAGGAGCTGCCCCCTGGTGGTCAGTGCGCTCCCACAGAGGGAGCTCTGCTCAGCCACAAGCCAGGCTGACGGCTGCCATTACAGCAGTGGTGGTAGGAGCCTCTCCTGCCTCCTCAGCAGCACTAAGGATGTCTGACTGCAGCTTAGTCCTACTCCCCGCTGGAAGGGGACATCCCCCAAGGACTCCTGGGCTACCAGAGGGATGTCTGACTGCCAGCTTAGGCCCGATCCTCTGGGGACCGAGCCTAAGCCAGCAGGTGGACAGCCCCTGAGGGGTCCCAGACTGTGAGAGGGCACAGGCTGGGCTGAGGGACCCCCAAATTTTTGTGCACTGGGCCTCTAGTTCATCTTATAACTAGAAGTTAGTACCGTTTGGCTAACATCTCCCCATTTCTACCCCCAGCCCCTGGCAACCACCATTCAACTGTTTCTATGAGCTCAATTATTTTTCAATTCCATATATAAGTGAGATCATATAGTATTTGTCTTTCTCTATTTGACTTATTTCATTTAGCATAATACCCCCAAGGTCCATCCATGTTTTTGCAAATGGCAGGATTTCCTTCTCTTTTATGGTTGAATAATTCCTATCTAACCATCTATCTCATTTTTTTCTTTATCCATTCATCTGTCGAGGGACTCTTAGATTGTTTTCATGTCTTGGTTATTGTGAATAATGCTGCCATGAATACTGAGGTGCAGATATCTCCTTGAGATAGTGATTTTATTTTCTCTGGATCTATGTCCCAAAGTGTGATTGCTTCATACAGTAGTACTACTTTAAAATTTTTTAGGAACCTCTCAAGTGTTTTTCATAGTGGCTGCACCAATTTGCCTTTCCACCAATAATGCACAAGAATTCCCTTTTCTTCCACTTGTCTTTCCAACACTTGTTGTCTTTTTTCTCTTTGATGACAGCCATTCAAACAGGTGTGAGGTGATATCTCTTTGTGGTTTTGATTTGCATTTCCCTTTTAAATGGTAATGTTGTACATTTTTTTCATGTACCTATTAGCGATCTGTATGTCCTCTTTGGGAAAATGTCTATTCAAGTCCTTCGCCTTTTTTTTTTTTAAACATATTTTATTGATTTTTTACAGAGGAAAGAAAGGGATATAGAGTCAGAAACATCGATGAGGGAGAAACATCACTCAGCCGACTCCTGCACAACCCCCACTGGGAATGTGCCCGCAACCAAGGTACATGCCCCTGACCGGAAGGAATCGAACCTGGGACCTTTCAGTCCGCAGGCCGACGCTCTATCCACTGAGCCAAACTGGTCAGGGACTTTTGCCTATGTTTAAATCAGATTATTAGTGTTTTTGCTGTTGAGTTGTATGAGTTTCTTATATATTTTAGATATTAACCCCTCATATGATATATAGAGAGTGAAACCTTGGTTCTTGAACTTAATTCATTCTGGAAATCTGTTCAAGAAGTGGATTCGTTAAAAAACCAAATCATTGTCCCCCATCAGAAATAATGTAAATGGAATTAATCTGTTCCAGGACCCAAAGTGATTCTTTGTTTTAATCTTTCTTGTTTTTTTTCATACATCAATGCTTCTGAAATGCTGTCACCAGCTAACTGATTTCCATTTATCCAAATCAACAACAGTTTTTCTACCTTTTCAATTGCTTGTGACTGTTGTTTTGTGAGCACTTTCACACCCTTAGCTACATTAGCGCACTTGATGGCTTCTTTCTGTTTTAAAATTGTGCTAATGAGTTCACCAGCAACAAAAGCATTCTCTCCTTTGTTTGTTGCCTGAGAGATACTTTTTGCCATCCTGAGGTATCAGGCATGAAAGGTTGTCAGGTCCAAAACTGAAATTTTGGTCAACAACTGAGACATTTTTTTCCATGAAACAGAATTGTTTGAGATGAGAGACATTGGAGAACTGAGGTTTGACTGTAGTTTGCAAATATTTTATTCCATTGCATAGGCTGCCTCTTCATTTTGATGATGGTTTCTTTTGTTGTGTAGAAGAAACTTTTTTGTAGTTCCACTTGTTTAGAGTCTGCAGGCTGATGCTCTATCCACTGAGCCAAACTGGTCAGGGCCACTTGTTTATTTTTGCTTTTGCTGCTTGTGTTTTTGGTGTCATCCAATGTCAAGGAGCTTCCCCCTATGTTTCCTTCTAGAAGTTACACAGTTTCAGAACTTATATTTAAGCCTTCAATCCATTTTGAGTTACTTCTATGAATGGTGTGATAGGGGTCCAATTTCAAAAGGTATGTAGATACCTAGTTTTCCCAAAAGCCATTTATTGAAAAGACTATCCTTTCTTCATTGAGTATTCTTGACTCCCTTGTCAAATATTCATTGACTGTATATGCATGGGTTTACTTCTGGGCTCTCAATTCTGTTCCAATGGACTATGTGTCTTTATAATTATTGTAGCTTTGTAGTATAATGTGAAATCAGAAAGTGTGATAGTTCCAGCTTTGTTCTTCTTTCTCATGACTTCTCTGGCTATTCATGGTGTTTTGTGGTTCCATCATGGGATATCTTTTTATTTATCTGTGTCTTCTTCAATTTATTTTATCAATGTCTATAGTTCTTAGTGTACAGATCTTCCATCTCCTTGATTAAATTTATTCCTAAGTATTTTATTGTTTTTGATGCTGCTATAAATCGATTGTTTTATTTCTTTTTCAGAAAGTTCAATGTTAGTGTACAGAAATATGACTAATTTGTTGACCAATTATATGAATGATTTTTATGTTTGGCGGGCCTTATCTCCAGGGGGTCCCATAGCTGATAGTGCTTAGAGCCAGTTCATTGGCCACATTAGGGTCCACAGCTGGGACCAAGTCTTATATGCCTATTACCTGATGCACAGATGGACCTGACTTCCGCTGGGTCCCATGGCAGAGGGTGCTGATGACAGGGCCAAGCCAAACCAGGCCATAGCTAGTTTCTCATTGATATGAAGCTTCTTCTATTTCATCAACTAGGACCAAGGTCAGTGAGTCAGCTACCTGGGTGGGGCCACCTGGGTGCAAAATGACTCTTCTCAGGTCTGGGACTGCACTGGGATTTCACAATCTCCTACCTGGATCTCAAGCCTTTCACACAGGCAGGATGGGTGGGCGGATAGATGCCAAATTATTTTTCATGGGGAAATACATGCAAGGGACATCTTATTCAACCATCTTGCTGATGTCACTTTCAAATTTTATTTTAATAAGAAGAGATTCTTCATCTCAGCCATACAAAATGATTGTATGACCATAAACAATTTTCTATTTGTTTTTACAGTATCAATATTTAAAAGCTATAAAAACTATACAGGCAAATCAGTGTAATATGTGAAGGCGGATTTTCCTTTTGTTGGGGATTAAGGTAAAAATTACAATCTGTACAAGGAACTAAGCCACATGGGGGTTTTGGTGGAAACCTCAGATGTTTGTCATGCTTGATATCATCAGTATTTTTAGTTGCAGAATCTTGGGGTAGGGAGAGCTCATTTAGTAATGCTAGTTTTCAAGACTAGCAATAATTTACAAGTTTAAATAATTTATTCTGAAATATTTTTTCAATAATTTCCTAGTTTTAAGTAAAAAGGACTATACCTCGCTTTCTTTTTCTGGATGTTTTTCAACCCACATTCTTGGGAGATATGCATCAGACAAACCGACGTGGAGAGAAAATCCACTGCTATCTAAGGAGCTCCCGTCCACAGTGCTAATCACAGCTTTGCAGTCTGTAACCTGCAAACAGCCACGACAACAAAGTGAGTAATGGAATAATACTATAGTATCAATATGCACTTATCTGTCAAGTAGCAAAGCCTTGCACAAGTTATACAACTCCACTAAGAATCAACAATGTAATAACAAATTTTAAAATTATGAACTGTAGGTTTTAGAAGTGTGACCATTATCTTATCATTTATCCTCCTGATATTCTAAGGTTTATATAAATAGTCAAATTTAGGTAAGCTTGAAACAATCTCAAACCCTGGATCCAAGGATGATAGATTTGTGAATTCAGTTAGACTTCTCTGGAAAGAACAGAAAGTATATCAGATGGTCATAACTTAGAATAGCAAAATGGAAAATTCAACAGAAATCTTAGAATTATATCTTCTTTTAAAAATATATTTTTGTAAATATAAAATCCCTTTAAACTTTAAAAAATATTTTTATTGATTGATTTGAGAGAGAGGGAAATGGGGGCTGTAAGAGAGAGAGAGAGAGAGAGAGAGAGAGAGAGAGAAACATCTATTTGTTGTTCCACTTATTTATGCATTCATTAGTTGCTTCTTGTATGTGCCCTGAACGGAGATCAAATCCACAATCTTAGCATATCAGGATGATGCTCTAACCAACTGAGCTACTCAGCCAGGGCCAATATAAAATTACTTTAAGCCTTGGCCAGTGTGGCTCAGTTGGTTGGGTGTCATCCTATGCACCAGGAGGTTGCAGGCTTGATTCCTGGTCAAGAGTACATGCCCAGGTTTCAGGCTTGATCCCTTGTAGGGAGTGTGCAGGAGGCAACCAATTGATATTGTGTTCTCACATCAATGTTTCTCTTTCTCTTTCCTTTCCTCTCTTCCTAAACATCAATAAACAACTTTAAAAATCACTTTAAAAATGTAGATGTTAAGATTTAAAGTCATAAAAGCAATGTGGTAACTTATAAAATGGTCACAAAGTCTTTCCATTGTGGTGTGCTTGCCCCTTTGCAATGTGATTTGCAGCTCCTCCTGTCAGAAGCTCTTCCTCTGCCCTATAGTCCAGAGCTTGCCATGTGACTTGCTTTGGCCAGTGGGATATCAGCATACATGAGGCAGACAGAGGCTTGAAAAGTGTTGTTTGTGCTACGGAGCCTGCCCTCTTTTGTTGCTACTGTGAAATCTTCTGTTACTATATAAACGCACCTGAGCTCACCTGCTGGATGACAAGAGACACATGGCTATCACGCCAGCTGACACCAGGCCAGGTATGTGTGTGAGACCATTCTAGACCATCTTGTTCCAGGGAAGCCAGCCAAGCAGAAAACTGCCCAGCCATCCCACAAACTATGAGAAATAACACATGCTTGTGGTGTTAAAACACAAAGTTTATTTGTGTTTGTTGTACAGCAAAAGCTATCTGATGCCAAGGACTTCTTCAGGATGGATTATATCTATGTGGTTACCTCTATTCCTAATGCAAAATCCTAAAATTCCCTACAATAAAAGGGATATTGAGAACAAGAGCAAAGATAATAGCAGACAAGCGATGTCAATACATTTAAGAGGCTGGAAAATCGATAGTGGCATAGTAAGTGACCTAGCCAAAGTGGAGGAAGCGACCACTGAGTAAGAGTGATGGACAGCAATATCTGAAAATATACTTATTCTACATGCTGCTCTTGATCCCTTGGTGAGGTACTTAATCCTGGGTTGGAAATCATCTTCCATGACATGGAAGGGCATGGCCTCAGCAGTGGACTCAGTGGTCCTGCAGCAACCTGGGGCAGCTTACACACAGGTGAGGGACTGCAGGAACCAGCGGTCATGAACACACTATGTACTAAACTGTTGAACCTTCAGGTCCTCTCCCTACCCTAAGAAATCAAGTAGCTGGCACCAAGAAGTAGCACCCTATTCTCTCACTAAAGAAAATTAGAGATTTATTACTCAGAGAAATTCAACCAAATGGAATCCAGACTTGGGTATCCTAGACATGATGGAGCATAGGAATACAGGGCTGCAAATGGCACTGAAGTGAGAGGCAGCATCCCAAAACAGAGGATACTTAGTTGCCCTCCCTGTCATACTTTATAAGCATCCTAGAGGTGTTCTGAATAACCACAGAAATGGCTAAAACACCATCACAATACTCACCACTAAACACCTGCCAGTGGCCTTTGGTGCGGGCCTTTGGTACACTCAACCCACTCACCTCAGAGTATCTAACTGGCTTTCTCGTCTCAATTAAAGATGAACACAGACAAGGCATCCAGACATTTGAGGAAAAGCCTCTAACCCAGGGGTGGGGAATGTCCAGCCCATGGGCCATATGAGGCCTGAGAACTCATTTGGTCTGGCCCAGCCAAGGCATCAGGAGTGAGTTAATTAAATATTTGACCAAATATAGCAGGCTAATTTTTAAGTGGATAATCTTGTATGATGTTGTAAACATTTAAATGGCCCTTGGCAGAAAAAAGGTTCCCCACCCCTGCTCTAACCTGACATATGTAGACCAAACAAACAAAAAGCCAGAAGGAACTAAAAGCAAGGAGACACAACACAGAAAATAGAAGGAAAAAAAAGTTATAAATGCTTTCAGAGAGATGAAAGAGATGATAATGCATCTGCGAAACACAAAAAATTCTATAAAAGAGAAATAAATACAGAAGAGCTCCTACAAACAAAAATTTTTGAGAACTAAAATAAACATTTCAGTTGAATTTAGAAAAATAATACAGAAAAAAAACCAAAAAGACAATAAAATGGGCAATAGGAGATAAAACAAAGAAAATAAGGGTCTTAATCCAGGGGACATCTGACTGAATGGTATTGCAGAATGGTGACAGAGAGAGGACCAACTTACTTTTTAAAACTATAAAAAAATTTCCCAGAACTCAAGTCCATGAGTTACATACAATGAATGAATATCACATTATTGTGGAATTTCAGAATACCAGAGATAAAAAGATCGGAAATTCTTGCAGAATTAAAAACAAAAACAAAACCCAACATAACAGACTACAGGCAGAGAACGGGAGATAAAAATATCATTTAACTTCTCAAAAGTAACATTAGAAGCTAGAAGACAATGTTTTCAATATTCTAAGAGAAGATGATTTCCAACCAGGATTAAGCACCTCACCAAGGGCAGCACATGGAATAAGGATATCTTCTGACATTGCTGCCCATCCTTCTCTCTCTCTTTTTTATAGCAAAGGTGAAGATTTATTAAAGAACAAGTACCCCCTCCCCATGTGGGGAGGGGGAAAGGGTCCCCCATTCTTCTCTTTTTTAAAAAAAATATTTTTATTGATTTCAGAGAGGAAGGGAGAAGGAGAGAAAGATAGTAACTGTTGCCCATCCCTCTTACTCAGGAAGGAAATGAGGTTGTGCTCTGCCAAATACAGAGAACAGAACAAGAAAGGGGATAAAGATAAAACCCTTACAAAAATGAAGAGTCAAGGGAGGCCCTCTGATAACAGCTGCCCCACAGTAGCCAAGCTGGGTGGAGTGAAGAGAAGAGGCAGGATGTCTGTTAGAGGGGACATAAATTAATGGATTCTCTGAAGCATTCAAGAGGAGTTTTAATCTATGTGTTAGCATATGTGAAGAATTGTCCTAGACGTCTAAGCAAAAGAAAAACGCAATTTTCCCCAGGAAAATACTACATAAAAAGGTAAAAACAGCCGAACCAGTTTGGCTCAGTGGATAGAGCGTCGGCCTGCGGACCGAAGGGTCCCAGGTTCGATTCTGGTCAAGGGCATGTACCTTGGTGGTGGGCACATCCCCAGTAGGGGGCGTGCAGAAGGCAGCTGATCGATTTCTCTCATCAATGTTTCTAACTCTCTATCCCTCTCCCTTCTTCTCTGTAAAAAATCAATAAAATATATATTTAAATTTAAAAAAGGTAAAAACAAAAGAATATATAATCATAATACATTTCTTGGTTCAATAGTGAACATCATTTAACAGTCATAATAATGTAACATTGACTTGATTTAACCAAACATTGTAATATAACTTTAGGAATGAAGGGGAGAGAAAAAGTGGGGTGGAAGGGGAGTGCAGAGGTAAGGGACTTAAATTTTCATATACCATAACAAGAAGTCAAAAAAAAATTTTCTGAAACAGATGAATCAAGAACAAGCAGCAAAAAACATTTTATTTAAAACTTTGGAGGCCACCAGGAAAGAGCTAAAATATGAAAGTAGTTCACCGTCTTGGGACTGCTGCTGCTTTTAAGAAGCTGTCTTTAGTATCATTTCACTTTTTAGACCTTGTGCATGTCTTCTTTTATAACATAAAATTAATCCTATCTAATAAAAGACAAAAAGGGTAATTAACCATACCTCTGCTATGCTTCCCATTGGCTAATCAGGGTGATATGCAAATTAACTGCCAACAAAGATGGCGGTTAATTTGCATATGCAGGCTCCAAGCGGTGGAGCGAAGCCAAACAACCCGGAAGCTGCTGAGCTGCAACGCCTCAGGGCTCCGGGATCAGCGGAGCCACGAGACCTCCTGGCACTGGGATCAGCGGAGCCGCGAGGCCTCCCAGCCCCTGGAGCAGTGTGACAGGGGGCAGCGCTGCAACCCACAGATCGGCCCTGCTCTGTGGGTGACAGGGGGTGGCACCCCAACACCCTGCTCCACTCTGCTCTGTGGGTGACAGGGGGCGGCACCCCAACCCCTGATTGGCCCTGCCCTGAGCGTGTCAGGGGGCGGTGCCCAACACCCAGATCGGCCCTACTCTGTGCGTGACGGGGGAGCTCCACAACCCCCAGATCGGCCCTGCTCTGTGCGTGACAGGTCCCGATCCGCCCTGCTCTGTGCATGACAGGGGCTGCACCTAGGGATTGGGCCTGCCCTCTGCCACCCGGGAGCAGGCCTAAGCCAGCAGGTCGTTATCCCCCAAGAGGTCCCAGACTGTGAGAGGGCACAAGTGGGGCTGAGGGACATCCCCCGCCCTGCCAGTGCACAAATTTTTGTGCATCGGGCCTCTAGTGTTAAAATAAGAGCCCTTACGAAATAAAGCAAAGATTTACTAACCTTTTTTTTCAGTTCATGTGTATCACTAGAAATGAATTCAATCACATATGGCATCTCAATAGACATACTCAGAGAGAAGCTACCAAAAACAAAGAGAAAGTTGTCTTAGTCTTTAATATTAAACAGCTACCTGTGTTTGTTTTACATAATTTTAAATGAAAATTGAAGCCATAAAAAAACTAATGCCCATTGTATGATTGTCAGGTTTTATATTTTAGGTACTAACCTTTGCTGTATTCCTATTTCCTTTATACAAATCTTCTCCACTGTATCCTGTTAAAAAAACACACACACACACACACACACATATGTATAAGTATCAAGTTTTACAGTAAGACTCAACTGAATGTAATGTCACCAAGGCCACAACCTACAGCAGCAATGAGACCTGGTCTCACTTTGCAGTAGGGAAACATTGACCATTTGTTCATGGAATGACAGTGAGTTCTAAAAGGTAACTGATAATCAGGAAAATGTATGACCTTTCCAACTATATATATATACACAAACACGCATGTACATATACACACAATTTATAAATACACACAGAGTAGGAAGTCTGAATAGATATAAACCAAAGTGTTAACCAGTAGCTTTGGGCTACTATGTCTGGTGATGGAATTAAGGATGGTTTGAATTTTCCTCTTTGTCCTAGCTGGTTTGGCTCAGTGGATAGAGTGTTGGCTTGCGAACCAAAGGGTCCCAGGTTCAATTCCAGTCAAGGGCACATACTTGGTTGCAGGCTCCTCCCTGGCCCGGGTCCTGGTCAGGGCTCCTACAGGAGGCAACCAGTCAATGTGTTTCTCTCACCATCGATGTTTCTGTCTGTCTTTCCCTCTCTCTTCTACTCTCTCTAAAAATCAATGGAAAAATATCCTTGGGTGAGGATTAACAACAAAAACAAAAACACTTTTCCTGTTTGGCTTATTTGTATACTGTGGGCTTCTCTGAATTCTTAACGATGAACATATAACATAGACACAAACTTTTTAAAGTGACTAAACACGGGGAAAAAAAAAGACACATATGTAATACCCTTTGTAATACTTTAAGCAATTAAAAAAAATAAAAAATAAAAAAAATAAAGTGACTGAACAGAATAAAAATATGCCCATTATGCATATTTGTCTTTATTCTTTTTGTTTTACAAACATTATATGGATACTTTGCATTATATGCATTTTTTTATTCCTTATGCATAAATTTCACACACACACACACACACACACACAGGGTTCTTTAAATCTTATCTTAAGCACACGAACCTGGGTGTTTTCATTCAAAGCTTTGTCCTGTTGCCAGGGTGCGACGGTGGCGGGCATGAAGAAGACGGCCACAGTACCTTGGATGCTGAGTTCCGTGATGTAGGTTATTTTGATAAGAACCTTAGCCTTGGGGGGTAAGTTTCCAACACTTACAGTAAAGACATCCTGAGACAGAAATACATTACTTAGCTTGTGACTCAAATGCATATCCACTCTATGCTAGTTAACCCTATTACAAGAACTACTAGAATTTCAACCTGCCAGATCCTTTCTCAGAAAACAAGAATAGAGCCTACACGCAAGCACTGGTAGTGTAAATGGGGACTCTTTTTTTAAAATATATATTTATTGATTTCAGAGAGGAAGGGAGAGGGAGAATAGAAACATCAATGATGAGAGAGAGTCATTGATCGGCTGCCTCCTGCACGCCCCCAACTGGGGATCGAGCCACAAAACAGACACATGCCCTTGACTGGAATCGAACCCGGGACCTTTCAGTCCACAGGCTGATGCTCTATCCACTGAGCCAAACCAGCCAGGGCTAAATGGGGACTCTTAAAGCCACTCCCCAGTGGTGGGACAGGGTGACGTCTAAAAGGAGCACAGGGAGAGGAGGCCCATGGGCAGCAGGACCTGTCTGGACTAGGGAAATCACCCAGTGGCCTCTCCACCCCAGAGGCCCCACATGCAGGGCTCTGAGCAGGGACCCCCTCCATGCTGCCCTTCCTGAAAGAACTATGGAGGTCTCTCTGACCTCCACAGTCTCCAATACCAGTTCCACCAGTGGCTGTAGAACCAGAGCAGTTTTCACTGAGTTTGGCCTTCACATAATTCTTTTCCCCTATAGTAAATTTATCACTTTATTTTTTAGAGAGAGGTATTTCACTTTCTTTCAATGGAATATCGATAATCACTGCATAAAGACAACCTCATGACTATTTATGGCTAGATGTATTCTTTCTGATACACAGAGAACCTCTTAACCTCCCAACCATATCCTCCATTTTACTTGACCATGTTGCCATGAAAATGTAACATGTTTAAATGAGGAGTGTATAACATTAATAATTAGACAGATTTAAGGGATGGATTATTAATTTTGGCATCAAGGATACCTGCTATACCTACTTGCAGGATGGGGATAAACAATGAAGAGATGATTATTATTCAATAGTGCTCATTTTTTAAAAATTTTACTAAATTCATTGGGGTGACACTGGTTAATAGATTACATAGGTTTCAA
Organism: Myotis davidii; assembly: GCF_000327345.1. Taxonomy (NCBI): domain Eukaryota; kingdom Metazoa; phylum Chordata; class Mammalia; order Chiroptera; family Vespertilionidae; genus Myotis; species Myotis davidii. Next base: position 324,464 of record NW_006291973.1, read on the forward strand.
GTGTACAATTCTGTAATACATCATCTGAATACTGCATTGTATGTTCATCACACAAACTCAAGTCTCCTTCTATCACCATATATTTGACCTCTTTTACCTTTTTCTACCCACCCTCATCCCCTTCCTTCTAGTAATCACCATACTGTTTGCTTTTTTTTTTTTTTTAAAAAATCTCTATTGTTGAAAGTATTCATACTATTTGCTCTTAAAGGAAGTGTATAAAAGCCTGAGGTTCATTTGAGAGACTGACACTTAATCATGTGGGGTTGCAATGCTGCTTCTGTGCAGGATGTAAAAGGATGAAAGATGTCACTTCCATTATAACAAGTTAGATAGTCTATAAAATCATATAGACACATAAAATAATATCCTTCTGATACTTGGAAACACTGTATATATTATATATAATGTATATTTCTATATTATATTGTCCATATAATATTATATACAACATCCCATATAATATTATATATTTACAACAAGTATACATTATATTTGTTATTGTACTTATTATATACTAACAAGTAAATAATATATACAGAGTGGGGCAGAAGTAGATTTACAGTTGTTTATATAAAAATTAAAGCAATAAATAATACAAGAATAAACTGTTTCATGTACTCACAACTTTTCCCCCACCCTGCATTTATATAACATACTAGAGGCCCGATGCACGAAAATTTGTGCAAGAGTAGGCCTTCCTTCCCCCAGCTGCTGGCACCAGCTTCCCTACAGCACCCGGGACTGGGCTTCCCTCCTCTGGCCGCTGGCAGGCACCCGGGACCCGGGCTGGCTTCCCTCTGGCCCCGGCTTCGTCAGGAAGGACATCCAGAATGACGTCTAGAAGACATCGGTCTAATTAGCATATTACTCTTTTATTATTATAGGTTTAACACATAATAATACACGTACAGTTGACCCTTAAACAATGTTGAGATTAGAGGCACTGAACTCACATGCAATAAAAGAAATCCATATATAACTTTTGACTCCCACAAAACTTAACTACTGTTCTAATAATCTATATAAATAAAACCCTAATATGCAAATAGACTGAATGGCAAAACAACTGAACAACCGGTTGCTATGATGTGTGCTGACCACCAGGGGGCACGCACAGAACATGGCAGGCATTGGCCATGGCGGGATGGTGGAGCAGGTGAGCAGGGATGCCAGACCAAGGTGGGGCGCCCGTCGCTGTCACCAGGTGAGCCTCTAGTGGTTACTGAAAATACTTTGCTCCCGGGGGCGCCGTGGTCCTGCTGGGCACTCGCACCTGCTGCTGGCACCAGCCCCACTTGCACTTGCTGCTGGTGCCGGAGCTGCTGCTCACACCTGCTGCTGGCACAGGTCCTGCTTGCACCCACAACTGGCACTGGAGCTGCCATTCGCACCCGCTGCCATTGCCCGGGGCTGGTCCCGATCGCTTGGCGCCATCAGCTGGTGTGAGCAGCACTGCCAGTCCCGATCGTCCCTGGGGGCTTCTCCACCTACCCCTGCTCCTGAGGGGTGATTGGGGCAGCAGCTGCCACTCTCACCCACTGATAGCACTGGCCCTGCTCGCGCCTGCTGCTGGTGCCGGCCCCAATCGCTCAGCACCATCACCGGGTGCAAGTGGGGCTGGCGCCTTCAGCATGTGGGAGAAACAGTGGGAGCGAGGCTGTCAGCAGACAGGGGACTGGGGGCCTTGGCAGGAGGAGCCAGGTGAGGGTGCAGAGGATGGGCTGAGACCCACACCTGTACCCACCGCAGCCTGGCGGCCCACAGTTCCTTTCAAGTTGCACGAATTCATGCACTGGGCCCCTAGTGATAACATAAACAGTTATTTTGCATGTTATACCTATTCTTACAATAAAGTAAGCTATAGAAAAGAAAATGTTAAGAAAATCATAAGAAGAAATTATATAATATAGTACTATATAGTATTTATTGATATTGTAAGTTTATGTCATCTGTTTTTTTTATTTCACTAAAATCGTTTCCATACAGTACCAATCCTTCTACTGTTGCTTTAGTTTCAGTGCCTGTATCATAGAAGGATCTATGTCATAAAAGAAGTCAAAAGCACTCATGATGCCCTAACCAGTTTGGCTCAGTGGATAGAGTGTCGGCCTGTGGACTGAAGGGTCCCAGGTTCTATTCCGGTCGAGGGCATGTACCTTGGTTGAGAGCATATCCCCAGCAGGGGGTGTGCAGGAGTCAGCTGATCGATGTTTCTCTCTCATTGATGTTTCTAACTCTCTATCCCTTTCCCTTCCTCTCTGTGAAAAATCAACAAAACATATTTTTTTAAAAAAAGCACTCATGAATAATTGGAACCCTTCTGCCAGACTAATTTCACTTTGTTTTTTGGCAACGCTTCTTCTACGTCTTCTTCCTCATCATCTGGCTCTGGTTCCGAGCACTCATCTCCATCAAGTCATCTGTTAATTCCTCTGGTGTGGTGTCTATTAGCTATTCAACTCTTCCAGATCCATATCTTGAGACCCTTCACCACCCACTTTTTTATGTAATCCTTCTTCTACTGTGGCTTTAGTTTCAGTGCCTGTATCATAGAAGGATCCATGTCATAAAAGAAGTAAAAAATACTCAATGAATAATTGGAACCCTACTTAGAGAGAGGAAGTGGAAGAGAGAAACATCAATATGATATGAAAGAGAAACATCTATCGGCTGCCTTCCGTACACTCCCCAACTGGGGATCAAACCGGATACCTAACTTTTTCTTTTCTTTTTTCTATGATTCTAGGCTATATGGTTCACCTGTGAGTTTTTTCAAATTGTCACAAGCCTCCCAAATTTTTTCAATATTTTTACTTAAAAAAATCCATGTATAAGTGGACCTGTGCAGTTCAAACCCCATCTGGCTGGGCACCACCCACCTTATTTTGCCATGCCCACAATCTTCCATGATTTCCTTGAATGGCTCTGTTGTACATCCTGTGAAGTCCCACACAGCATATGGACACAGTTTTCTCCAGCAG
>NW_006291973.1:327608-340756 GCF_000327345.1 Myotis davidii
GACACTTGTTGAACACATGGGGTTCTGGATGGCCAAGGGCAATGTCCAATGTCAAAAGGACTTTAAAAGGTAGCCCCTTTGTCGCTGAAGCAAGGTACTTCCCCGACTTCAGGGACAAAGTGATGAAACTAATCCAGAAAAAGCGTCCTCATTATCCAGGCTTTTTTTATCCTGTTGTAAAACCAAAAACTGGCAGTTGGTTTTTATCTTTTCCCTTCAAGTTTCAGGGGTAAGCAACTTTATAGCTAAGGGCAGTCCTCATCATAAACCCGAAGGCATTTGCACAAAACAGTAGAGTTAGCCTGCTGTCACTTCTTCCATAAGTCCTGGTGTTCACTCACTTCTCTTCCTTACCTACATATATTTTATACATTCACTAGAGGCCTGGTGCACGAATTCATGCATAGGTGGGGTCCCTCTGGGTGTCCTGCAGGGATTGGGCTAAAACCCGCAGTCCAATGCCACCTTCAGCTCCTAACTGCTACTCCCGCTCATCCCAGCCCCCTTGTGCCTGCCACAGGCTCGCGGCCAATCAGTCCCAATCGGGAGAGGCTCACGCTGTTGCAGCAGCACTTGCCAGCCATAAACCCTGCATCTGGTGCCCTCCCAAGGGGAGTTGCCTGCGGGATTGGGCTGAAACCAGCTCTCCGACATCCTCCAAAGGGTCCTGGATTGTGAGAGGACACAGGCCAGGCTGAGGGACCCCACCAGTGCACGATCAGGCTGGGGAGGGACAGCAGGAGGGCTCCAGAATGTGTCCAGCCCATCTTGCTCAGTCCCAATCGGCCAGACCCCAGCAGCAAGCTAACCTACTGGTCAGAGCATCTGCCCCCTGGTGGTCAGTGCATGTCATAGCGACTGGTCGACCAGTTGAGTATCTGCCCCCTGGTGGTCAGTGCACATCATAGCAAGCGGTAGAGCAGCCTTACAATATCATTAGAATATTACGCTTTGATTGGTTGTTGGGTTTTTCTGCCATTTGGTCTATTTGCATATTACCCCTTTATTATATAGGATGATATACCTAACTTTTTCTTTTCTTTTTTCTATGATTCTAGGCTATATGGTTCACCTGTGAGTTTTTTCAAATTGTCACAAGCCTCCCAAATTTTTTCAATATTTTTACTTAAAAAAATCCATGTATAAGTGGACCTGTGCAGTTCAAACCCATGTTGTTGAAGGGTAAACTGTATAATAACTTATAATATTTATATGTTATATATTATTATGTTATTAATGTAATATAGTATGAGAACATTATAATCACTGGATGGCAAAATACATTCTAGGGCACCCAAAGGCTTGGGTTAGCAATGGTTCTCTCTAGACTTTACCCATAAGTAATATCCTTTGTGAAAACTTTTTGTTTTGTGGGTCATATTCCTGGGGAAATATGTTAGCATCAAGGAGGAAACATGCAGACCAATCCATTTGTGACAATAACCCCACACTGTTCAGTGGCAGTCTCTCAAAAGAAGCCAGGCTTTTTTTTATACATGCACTTCAGCAAGGGGACTGTAACTGGTTAACAATTACCTCTTCCTTGCTTACTCCCCATTCTGCAAATGGAAATCCTAGATGTCAAAAGTAATCATTTATTCCTTAAATCTATTTTAATCTTAATAACTAAACATCAAATTTTCACAATACTATGGCAATCTGCAATACTCAGAAGCGATACCTGAAACCTATGGCCTATCTTTAAAAACAACTAAATATCTACTCAAGAGACACTAGTTAGTACTAGTTAGAAGCTGACTGCTTGAAATCTAGTATCTACAGAGACACATTGAAAACATTTTATATATAAGAAAAGAAACCCAGTGGACATGATAGCTGTTCCTTCTTCCAGATTCTCCATATTTAATTCCTATGAAAGCAAATAATCAGAAAGAACAGAACCTGGACATAACTCAGGATCCTGCAGAAATGCCTCCCTGGGTTATGATTTGATGAAAATAGAATAAATTGCTAGGTGAGCTTAGTTCTAGGAAATACGTAAATATATTACACACTTTTAAAATTATTATTTTTAAAAATATATATTTAATTGATTTCAGAGAGGAAGGGAGAGGGAGAGATAGAAACATCATTGATGAGAGAGAATCATCAACTGGCTGCCCCCTACAAGCCCCTCCTGGGGATCAAAAACCCAACCTGGGCATGTGCCCTCCTGGCCAACCACTGAGCTATGCCAACCAGGATTTATTATTAATTTTAGAAAGAGAGGAAGGGAGAGAGATAAAGAGAGAGAGAAACATTGATTTATTGTTTCACTTATTTATGCATTCATTGGCTGATTTGTAAATGTGCCCTTACCAGGAATCAAACCCACAACCTTACAGTACACAGGATGCCACCCAACCAACTGACCTGCACTGGCCAGAGCTATATTACACTCTTTTATCAGAAGGTGAAAATTATGTATCTCAAATGTTTTCTTTTTGTTGTCATTTCTGGGAAACTCAGTTCCCAATGACAGAGATGGCTCTTATTTGTTTGGTCACATTATTTAGATAAGCCCAATGGGTATGATCAGCTTGACCTCCCCTTGTTAATAGTATCTGAAAGTGCAGAGCCAAAATAATTTAAGTTATCCTAGTTTCTAGTATGAATTTTATATTTCAAATAATTTTTCAACTCCTTTTCCTTTTCTAGTAAATGTGCTAGACTAATGGATGAATGTCCAGCCTTACAGGTGCATCTTGGTCCATCAGGTAAGCGCCATGGCCTTGACTGATGGCTTCTCGGTATTCTCGGTGGGCAGCCTCCTTCTCTTTGATCTGGAAAAGATTATTTTTATACCAGTCATAATATGAACAGCGATTTCAGATTTTACTAAGGAAAACTTCATCATTAAAACCTATGCAAAAAGAGAAAACTAAGTGTCTAAGATTAAGGGAAATATATAAAATGATCATCAAGGATAATTCTTTTTTGTTTGTTTTGTTAATCCTCACCCAAGGATATTTTTCATTGATTTTTAGAGAGAGTAGAAGGGAGGGAGAGAGGAGGGAGGAGGAGGAAGGGGAGGAGGAGGAGAAGGAAAAGGAGGAGGAGGAGGTGGTGGTGGTGCTGGTGGAGGAGGAGGAGGAGGAGGAGAGAGAAAAATATAGATGTGAGGGAGACACATCAATTGGTTGCATCCCACATGTGTCCTGACCGGGGCCAGGGATCGAACTTGCAACCCAGGCAAGTGCCTTTGACTGGGAACCAAACCTTTGACCCTTCGGTGGATGGACCAATGCCCTAACCACTGACCAGGGCAATGATCATCTTTATCTAATAAGAGTTTGAATCAGAAAAGGCCAACTACTGAGAATTCTCTTTAAGTTGAGATAAAAATATGTAAGTCAATGGTGAAAAAAAGAGTTTAGGACTTAATATTGAACAAAAAGATAATAATTGAACTTATCTTAAATTTAATGAAATGTTTGTTACTACTGCAACTGTGAGCTAATCCTTACAATAAAAAAAGAATGATTCAACTGTTACTTCTTTTGCTACAATTTTTCTTTACAGTTAGAACAACAGCCTTCACTTGAGTTTGACTTTTTTTTTCCTGCAAAAAACTTTATTATTTCCATTTAGTCCAAGGCATGGGAGAGGGCTCCAGGGTGGTTATAGGGATTTTAGTGGTTTCATGGAGACACTCAGGCAGAAGAAGCCAGACACCAGGAAGATGCAGAGTGGCCCCTCAAAGTTCTCTGGGCTGCAAGGGCTCCTAATCATGTTTGAGGATGAGCCTTTAGAAGAGATATATGTCCAGCCCAGCCTGGGGGCCAGCCAGCCTACAGAGGTTGGTCAGATGGTTGCCCATCTTTTTGATGAGTTTCACCTCCTCATCTAGGTTCTCCAGGAAGTCACAGATATGAGGGTCTGTGCAGCTAGAACCTAGAACCCAGGGCATGGCAAAGGGCCTGGTTCTGGTTCTTTTCCATGGCCATGCTGTCATGGCATCCTGAATTTTATTCCCTTCATCTTGGGAAGGCGTCTGCATGCCCTGGAAGAGGCGAGGTAGAGGCACTGGTTACGAATCTTAAAGAGACGCTTGGTGTGCTCAGGTTTCTCCTCAGCCAACTCCTGGAGGAAGTGGTCCATGCCCTCCAGAGCCACATCGTTGGAGTCAAAGTAGAAGCCCAGAGAGAGAGAGGTGTAAGAGACCCACAAATGCAGGTTGGCCAGGCAGTTGACAGCAGCTTCCACCTCAGTAGACTAATTCTGATGAATTTGGGAGCTCATGGTTGCTTGGTAATAAGAAGTTAAATTCAAAACACGGCGTAGGCTGGTTTCAGAGTCTGAGAATGGCTGAAATGTTTCCAAAGGTGGTGACTGGAAAAGAGGTTGGAGGCTGCTTGGAGGCTGGAAGAAGGGTGTCCCTGGGTCTGTCCTGTCCAAACACTAATGGAGCAAGAGACAGATGGGGGAGGGGCACCGAGGGCACTGCCCAGTTTGACTATGTATTTATTTGTGTGTTTGTTTTCCCAATTTGACTTTTATAGCAGGATGCAGAGGATTGGTTTTTGCAAAAATCTCTAAGGGCTTCACCAATTTTCTAATGTGCTTCTCTCAAATTTTTGATAATGAAATCACACTTTTTAAAAAGTGCCCAGGCAAACAATTTGCAAGGCACTGACAAATAAAGAGTGGACAGGTAGGTGCGAAATGAGGTAATCTAAGAGGGATTTGTGAGTGGAGGCTAACTGCATAAGTACTTATTTCTTCAAAGAATACTTTTGTTTTATAAGGCTGCTACTCAGCCCTACACTATAGGGATGCAAATAAAGAAGATTTGGGTAAATGGAAAACTGATGTTAGAACCAAAGAGCAGCCACAATGCATTTTCTCCCCTTACCTCTCCCACTATGTGCTTCTCATTGATGAACGCTTGGAAACCACATACGGCTGCCTTATCATCCAAAGGAAAAATATACTTTGCCTCAATGGATACAGGGCTCTGATTTGTGTACGTCTGAAAAACAATGACCTAAAGAAGAAAAAACATCCATAAACTTGATGAAACCATATGGAACCATTTGCAGAACAACTATGAATGAAATCTATTATGCATATCTTCTTTGTATGATCAGGCATTCAAAAAGTAATTTTAGATAACATTGACAAAAGTATTTTTACTAAGACTGAGAACTAGTATACTGTACAAATTTTTGAGATCTTAATTTTTCTCCTTCAGACAAAACCATTACATAACTAAACCAAAAACACTGAACTCATTCCAAAAAGAGTCAAATATGTGAGCCATTGAGTACACAAGGTCTGTGCTGCTGGGCTTCTGCCTGGAGATTCAAGGTCATCCTATAGCCCAGCTGTCTCATCACAAACTAGTGAAAAAGCCACTACTACATAATGAGTTTATTTTTGGGCAAACTTCCCTAAGGAAAAAGCCTTATGAGGTTGAAATGTCAGATGGTACAAGTTGTCTAATCCACAGTAACAAATGGAGGACACACACCTCTCCTTGTAAAATAGTCACTGTTTGTTTTGCATCTATTACATATGAAAAAAAAATGCCCTGGGTAACTGCATCTAATAGTCACTGACAGATATTATTATTTCCATTTTACATATGAGGAAACTGAGGCACAAAGAAGTTAAGTAACTTCCCCCAGTTACAGTGCTAGAAAGGAATGAGCAAGGGTTCACAGCTAAGCCTTTCAAACTCCAAATCCTTTGCTTCTTACAGTCCATACCAAGCTGCATTACAGCACAGTGGTTAAGAACCTGGACTCCACAAGGAATTCAGGTCGGTGACAGGGTTCTACCTTAGGGAAGGGATGGGGCACCAGGTTTCTACCATCTCAAATGGCATACCACCCATTCAACTCTCTACCACCCATAACATATATGGTTGAATTTCACTTTTCCCTCTTTCCCACTCAGTCTCTTTCAAACAACTGCCCAAAGTTAGAAGTCAATCTTTCCATGTAAAGCTTTGACTCTTGTTAAAATGTAAAATACTTGCACCGAAGCCTAAACAATGATCAGTTGTTTACATCTTAGGAAAAAAATAAAACCCTAGAATCAGTTCAAATTTGTGCTTTATCATATCATGAGCATCAGCATCCTCAGTATGGATCAGAGTGGGGCCAGTGTAGAGGTCAGGTAGATGCAAACTGGTATACATATGGATAGCATGCTCTGCCTACCCCACTACATCCCATTTTCAGAGGTTAAAGCAATCATTAAATTTAACTTGATTCCCTTCTGAAATGACAGCAATACCACAACAGTGGAATTAGATGTTCTTATTCTCCTAAGAGGTCTTTAGTGTTATTCAATGTAATCTTCTGTGTTAGGAGCCAATGGTTAGATCAAACTTAGAAAATAAATTATTTTAGAAAATTAAGCACTTTCAGAGCTCCACCATGACATCTGGCCAAACTATGTCCATGTAATGTCATGTTCAACTTCTGTCTTTCTCTCATGTTCCATATCCATCAGCAAATCTTATTGGTTCTACCTTTAATCCTTTGCCAGACCCAATCATTTCTTACCACCCCCACTACTAACATTTTGACCCAAATCACCATCATCCTTGACTGAATTCCTCAATAGTCACCTACATTTGACACTGTGATATGCCCCCAGACGTCCCCTTCAGGACCAAGGCTGCAGGGAGTGTTACTTGCTGTGTCCATCCCCAGTCAATGTCCTGTTCCAAAAATGAACTGCCTCACTCAAGAGAATGACCCCTCCACAAGGGGCAGCCACATCCAATGACTGGTCCCTGTAGGCCAGTATAAGGCCTGAGCCCCTTGCCTCATTTCAGAACATCTCAGAGCTCCCCCTGAAACTGTCTGAGGACTCTGGTATGCCTGTGTCACAGTCCACATCTCCTTCTGCCAGGTTCTGCCTCCCATGTTCTCTTACAGATGTCACTCCAGAGAGCACTTCCCAACAAACTTCCTGAAAACAAATCTCCATCAAGCATCTGTTTTCCAGAGAATCTGACCTAAGATGTCTCTAACTGGTCCTCTCCAGTCAATTGTCAACAATGTGGCCAGATCTCAATCATATCCTCTGCCAAACATCTTTGAAAGGTTTCCATTTTACTCAGAGTTGAAGATAGTATGTCCTGTGTTCTGATGTGAGCTGCCTTCCCCCAACTCAACTCTCTGATCCAATTTCCTACCATGCTTCCTACTATGCTCCAGCCACAGTGGAACTCTTTGGTATCCCTTGATTACATTAGATCCACTCCTACCTCAGGACCTTTGCACGTGCTGCTTCCTCTGCCTGGAATGAGCACCCCTCAGAAGTCCATAGGCTTTAGTCCCTCATTTCCTACAGATCTGTGCTTAGATGTCATCTCAGTGAGGCCTTCCTTGGCCATGCAACTTCCAAGTTGAAGTCCTTCTAACCTGTACAGCTCCCATCCCTACCTGATTTGATTTTTGTCTCTAGCACTTACCACCATCTAACATGGCATGCATTTTATTTATTGATCACATTTGTTGCCTGGTCCCCCAATGCAATGTATGCTCTGTGAGGGCAGAGTTTTCATACTGTTTATTGCTGTATGCACAGAGCCTAGAACAGTCCCCAGCAAGTAGTAGGTGCTCAGTAAATAAACGAATTTGAAAAATGTACATGTTTTGTTGAGTTCATGCAATTGTAATCCAATTTATGATTGACATCCATTTGGCTTAAGTATCGTAAAACCACGAAGCGCTTACCTGGGCTACAAAGTCTATTATTTTCCCCTTGATGTGCAGGTCCTCAAGAGGAACTGAATTCCCAGAGGTGTCCTGGAGACCAGCCTTGATGCTGCTGAAAGGTTTGGTGTCTGGTAACTGGTAATCTATACATTAAAAATATTAATGTTACCTTTTAAAACCATTCTTGAACTCTTTATTTTTATTATCTTGATTTTTAATCCTTCTCCTCCCCTTCATACATGATACTTCAGGAGAAATGGACAAACAGCATTTTATGATTTTCAGTAGCCAATGAAAAGAATGAGGGCAGCATTGTCAACAGACACTCTGTCTTTTAAATCTACAGATGTTAAGAGGTCGTCTTGAAAACCCAGTCATGCCGCTTCTTGAAAGGCATATGTTTAAGCATACACACAAGTACATCAAGGTCTTAAGAAACTCTGAATAAGAGTAGACAGCTGCACTCCCTGGCTTGTACTTTAGAAATAGTCAGTCACTATTACTTTTGTTCTACAAAAGTGTGAGAAATATGAGATTCCCTAGACTTTTGATACAAGGAAGACTAAATCAAACTCCTAATACAGTATATTGAAAAAATGTTCATGTACTATATCAGGTAGTACAAAAATACAAATATGGTAGAGGTATATTCTCTTCCCACACTCATTATTTTTTCTGTTTGTTTTTAACCCTCACCCAAGGATATTTTTCCACTGATTTTTAGAGAGAGTGGAAGGGAGGGGGAGAGACACACAGAAAGAAACATCTATGTGAGAGAGACACAATCGATAGGTTGTCTCCTGCATGCACCCCGACCATGCTGGGGATTGAGTCTGCAATCAAGATAAGTGTCCCTGACTGGGAATCAAACCGCAATCCTTCAGTTGGCGGGCCAACACTCTAACCACTGAGCAAACTCGCCAGGGCATTAAAATGCATTTTAAGTGGCTAATTCTGAATCCTTCACAAGCACATTCTATTCTGGTCCTTTTTAGTAAACTGTTTCCTACAATGTACCTTTTTTCTGTTTCCAAACATAAGACATTTTCCTTAACCTACAATATGCATCAGCTGTTAATTTTCAAAAAGGAGGGAGAACATTATTCACCTTCCATTTTTGCTATCATTTATACCATCCCTAGTAACCCATAATTCTAACATGAAAAACTCATTCTTTCAGTTTCCTGGCCTACTCTATTTCCTAATAACCTGGTAGAGTAATCCTTTCCTATGATCATCAATGGAGACCCTCAGTCATATCAACAAATTTAGAGAAGAGGCTGTGAACACAAAATGCACTATAATTTAGATAACAGTTTTACATTTATGCTTTGCCAATCCCCAGCCTCTCAAATTTATATCATATTGTATCCTAACATTAGTGTTATAACTTTACCCAGTTATGTGGATCTAAATAAACCCCACCTGATGAAGTAGGTTTTTTCATACCTAACCCTGAGGCCATCCTAGTGAAAATTGAAAAGCATGTAATAAAAGCATAACATCAACAGATTTTAAACTTCATGCTGTAAGTCATCAATAACAATGTAACCCTTCCAAGAAACCTCAAATAATTGAATAAAAACATTGTATAAACTCAAAATAATTATATCTTTCCACAAATTTTCTTGCTCTATTGACAGACAACATTCTAATGAGTTTGAGTTTTAAATAATTTTAACTTTTAATTCTCTCAGGAATTTAACATCTGATATTGGTTAATCTTCAATAGTAATAGAATTAATATGAATTTTCTTATGTAATTCATTGAGAAAACGGATTTAAACATATTACTTTCATTATATTTGTAATGTTTCTGTCCAGTAGGAATTCTTTGGTGTATCCAGTTCATTGCTAAAGGTCTTGAAATATTTGTATAGTTTCAAACTTATGTGAATTCTGTCTTGACCACAGGTTGTACATTTTTTATAAAGCTGATCACACTCAATACATTTGTAAGTTTTCTCCCAAGTAAGAATTCTATTATATTCTATGAGGCTTAAAGTTTGATAAACATTGTCATACATTTATGTGCTTTCTCTCAAAGATGTATATTCATCAAGTGAGGTTATAGGCTTTGATTATAGCCCTGGTTATAGGCTTTGTCTCATACATGAGTTTTACATGTTTTCTCTCCACAATGAAGTCTCTGGCTTTCAATAAGGCTTGAACACTTGCATATGTTTTACCTCAATAATATGTATAAAGGTTTCCTTTTACCTTTTTAAAATACATTTTTATTGATTTCAGAGAGGAAGGGAGAGGGAGACAGATATAAATATCAATGATGAGAGAGAATTATCAATCAGCTGCCTCCTGCACACCCCTGCAAGCCCACAACCCAGGCATGTGTCCTGACCAGGAGTCAAACCATGACCTCCTGGTTCATAGGTTGATACTCAACCACTGAGCCATGCAGGCTGGGCTCCTTTTACTTTTATTCAAAGCTTGAGCTTTGAATGTTACTATTTAGTATTTATTTTCTGGTGCTCAGTAAGGCATGCAAATCATGTAAAAGCCCTGACACACACACTACATTTGTGAGGTATCTCTCCAGTATGGCTTTTCTTATGTTGAGTAAGATTTGACCTCTGTGTAAAGGTTTTACTACTGTCACCACATTTTTAAGTTTTCTCTCCTATATAGATTCTCTTATGACTCCAAAGTTGTGAATGTCTGGAAAAACCCTTATCACATTTCTTACATTTATGAGAAATAAATGTATGAGTTCCCCGATGATCTGTAAGGCCTTAAGTTCAATAAAAGTCTCACCACACAATTACACGTATGTGGTTTCTCTCCGGTATGTATTTTCTGATGCCTAGTAAGGCTTACAAACTGAGTAAAGGTTTCTCTCCAGCATGGATTCTCTTATGTCTAGTAAGGATGGAACTAACAGCAAAGGCTTTTAAGCATTCATTACTATGTAAAGATTCTCACCAGTATGGATCTCTCACAAGTCTAAATTAAAAAAAACAAAAACAACACCTTACAACACTCATTACATTTGTAAGGTTTCACTCCATCATGAATTCTCTGGTGAACAGCAAGACTTGAATGTCCACTACACAATTTGCCACATGCTACATTGATATGGTATCTCTCCAATGTGGATTTTCTGATGTGTAAAACGTGAGCACTGGTTAAAATCTTTGCCACTCATGATGTTTGTAAGGTCTCTGTCCAGAATGAACTGTCTCATGATTCCTGATGTTTGAGCTTTGCTGAAAGTCTTCCTACAATCCTTACATTGATAAGACTTTCCCCTAATGTGTACTCTCCTGTGCCATTTTAAAATCCTCCTACATTTATTGGACATGTTTTTGATATTGAGAAAACCTTTTGTGGTGAAGCCAAGGAACATTGTTGATAGATTTCTCAACTTTATTGCAGTCACAGATTTTTTCCTCATTTTGAAACATCTGCAATTCAGTGAGGTGTACCTGCATACGTAACCCAATTCTATTTTCCAAACTCTTTATATACTTGTTTCCTGCATCACTGATGTTACTTTTCAGTTTTAACCAATTCCTTGTAAATGGCTCGTCATGCATAGAATATTGGTATGTATTATTTCTTACAAAAAACACTGTGCTTTTGAGGAAAATTAATTGAGGGTTTATTATATCCATCTTTTGTACAACTGAAATTTTTGCTATAGGTAAAAGGCACCCCTTTTGCAATTTCCTGCATCACATTGCCACTAACTCTCAAACTCATGTATATTTTCCCAGTTTTTCTTGAGGTCAAAACCCTTGGTGCCATGGCTTTCATTTTTTTCTAATATCAATGGATTGTATAATTCTCCTTTATTAATTTCCAATCTGGGTAATAGTTACTTTACTTCATATCCAGCAGGAAGTCTCTAGTAAGAGTCATTCCTTCTGCTTCTTTCCTCTTCTTCTGGGATTTTTTTTCAGGTAAGATTATTCTCACTAGGCCCACTCTGAAGTTTCTCCCCACTCTGAAGTCCTACATTTCTGATTAAAAAAAAATACTTTGATCACAGTTAAAAATGTTTGTGTGTTTTTACAATGCTACTAATTAATGTTATAGTAGTTTGGGCTTATGATTTCCTAAGAAGCTTTCATCCCCTCTATTATTTGTACTACTAATAGGTAAGCTGCATGTTACAATTTTGGGGGGTGCCTCCACTTATCCCATGCAATCCTCACAGCAGCACTGTGGTGTGGATATTGGTCTCATTCCCCTTAGAGAGAAGCTGATGCCTGGAGATGTTATATGGTTTGTCGCAGATCACACAGTCTAGTACGTGACACTTGAACCCAAGCTTCCTGATTCTAAAGTTGAACCTTCTGTCTATCCTATCAGCCTCATTACACTTTTTTGCACATTGACATCTTAAATGTATCAGTGGGTTTGTGGCTATCCGGAGGTGGATGAGCTCAGCTTTGGTGTGTCAGTAAGTAGCATAATTTATAGATCACTTTAAACTCTCTCAAGCATCCTGGTTTTCATTTTTAAAAATAAAAAAGGAAATGAACATTTATGTCTGAGGTTATAAGTAGCTACCAAACATGAATATTAATTCCATTGAAAATATAATATTGAGTTCTATAATATCACATGAAACAGCATTCAAGAACAGTGTCTTGGACAAAAACCAAGATGGCGGCATATGTATAAACACCTGAAATGGCTGCCTCGCACAACCACTTCAAAACTACAAAGACAAAATGGACATCATCCAGAACCACAAGAAGGCTGGCTGAGTGGAAATTCTACAACTAGAAGGGAAGAGAAAAGCACAGAGACTCAGAGGAGGTGCGGAAGTAAAGTGCAGAGGTACGGAGGTGCACGTGGAAAGCACTGGCAACTGAGGACACGGTTGTCTTTTTCAATCAGGAGGGAGACACACGCTCCTGCTCTGAACTCCAGTTCCGGGCGAGTCTCTGGGGACCCGGACTGATACGGGGAGAAACTGGACTGTCTGGCAGCTGACAGAATTCGAGGGCAGCTTTCTCTCAGAGGTGCTTGCAGCAATTACTGGGACACTGAGACACGGGACCTCTTAGGGTAGGACTGAGGATCTACCATAGCTGTTTGCTCCGCCCTGCTGATTCCCTGGGACCCCGTCCCACCCAAGCTGTGCATAGATGCTTTTGCATATGAATGACCTGGCCCTTTGCAATCTACAATTACCTAACAAACTTCAGCTGGGTCAGAGAGACCCAGAACATCCAAAAGAAGGCCCAAGGCCCCACAGCAGTTTGCATTGCTTCACAGCTGGGCCTCATCTGAGCATCTCCAAACCCAAACAAGGAAGAGGATTCTGCAGATCTCTCTGTAGCTCCTGCTGGGTAGCCTCAGGCAGAGGCTAAATTAGCACCTCCTTAGAGGTCCAAGAGCCAGTATACCCAGTGGTCAGAGTGGGACCATCCAGAATACAACTCCTCAGATCCATAAAGGACACACTTAGGGGGAAGACTCAGTGAGCACCAAAGCCCC
>NW_006291973.1:341696-347445 GCF_000327345.1 Myotis davidii
CGAAAGGGACTGGACTGACAATTCTCGGGGGGAAAGGGGTGGGGGGGTGCAGGAAGAGACTGGACAAAAATCGTACACCTATGGATGAGGACAGTGGGAGGGGGTAAGGGCAGAGGGTGGGGTGGGAACAGGGTGGAAGGGAACTATGGGGGGGGTGGAAAGAGGAACAACTGTAATAATCTGAACAATAAAGATTTAATTAAAAAAATAAAAATAAAATGTGATTGTCACACACACACAAAAAAAAGAAGTGTCTTACCTTCAACCTTTGAAACCTCAGGTGTGTGTTCCTCTAATTCAATATTATTACAAGGATGAAAGTCCTTTACTTCATCTCCAGGTATGCAAAATTTAATAATATATTTCATTTTAACCTGACTGGTTTTATATACAACAAATTCATCATCCTAGAGCAAACATAAATAGGTGGGGAAATAACCTTTATTGGTACATGTTTTCATAAAAGCAGAGTTTCATGTTTGCTAATTATTGAATATGAAAATATTGAAGCCAGACACTAGATATACAATAATTATTTAAACTTAAGCATATTTAGTAAATACAGGAGCCGCTCTGCTTGTTTCTTGATACAAATACCTCGAAGTCTGTGGGGACAGTGGCTGTTTCAGGAACCCCATGGACACTGTCATAACCTGGTGGTGCTTCTGTTAAGGTGAAATCTTTCTTTTGTAAGTCTATGCACTTCCCGAGGGCGACATCACAAATGACCAGGAGCCTAGTGCCATCCGTCTCTCCTGGGTGTGAGTACTTAATGCTTGTACTGCAGTTGAGAGGAAGTAAGTACAAATTTACAGTTTGTAGTAACATGGTTACAACATTTTATTACATACGTAGGAGATTTTTCAGAAAGACTTTGCTGGTAGAACGTTCCAAATTTTACTGTTATTGAAATATCTCTGAAAGTTCATTTAGAATTGTATTATTCATTTATTTATTTAAAAATTGGATGCAGCGTCCACTACATGTGGTTAGAGCATCAACCCGCACACCAAAGGGTCGCAGGTTCGATTCCCAGTCAAGATCACATACCTGGGTTGCAGGTTCTATCCCTGGCCCCAGTTGGATGCGTGTGGGAGGCAACCAACTGATGTGTCTCACATCGATATTTCTCTCTCTGTCTCTCCCCCTCCCTTCCACTCTCTCTAGAAATCAATGGAAAAAATATCCTCGGGTGAGGATTAACAAAAAAATAAGACTATTAAAAAAATAAAAAATAGGTTCTCTGCACTAAAGCCCAGAAAGGACATTAAATACCAAGTATTACTAAGAACTGATCAAAAGGAAAGACAGGTGCTATATTCTCACGAGCCTTCTGAATCCAAAAGGAAAAGCAAAAATTTCCAATGACACCCAAATGAGGGATTTTGTAACTTTCTTCAGGAATCAGCAGCTTTAATAAAGCAATTTTTGCTATGAGGAACACAGATTGGGACATTTGGGGACATAACTCTATTTTTTCAAAGATCAAGACCAAAATGTAAAAGCATTGCCTAATGACCATTTGTTCTCTCCTCTCTAAGACTTGCACTTAAAAAAAAAAAATTCCCCCCTTCTTCTTATACACCTCCTCTTTCTGTGTAAACACAAACATGCTAGCTCCTTCCCATGGAACCTGGACTTAGACTTTGTCTTCTAGACCCTCTCCACATCTGCCCCCTCTCTCTCTCCTCCCTTTCTCTCCATCCTACACAGTCAGTGACCATCTCTACTGGCTTGTTTGCTGACCATTTCTCAGTCCACTGTAGTTTGGCTCTGTTCATACGTCTACACCAAAACCACTGTCAAAAGTCATGAAGGACTTCATTAAATTCAACTGAATGTCAATTAATTTTTGAATCAAATTTCTTTTATTACTTTTTTAATTTTTAAAATTCAATTTAAAAATGGGCAGAGGAGCCCTCGCTGGTGTGGCTCAGGTGGTTGAGCACTGTCCCAGCACTGAGAGGCTGCTGGTTAGTTTTGGGCTCAATCCCCAGAAGGGGGTGTGCAGGAAGCAATTGATCAATAGTTTTTGTCTCTTCTCTCTCTCTCTCTCTCTCTCTCTCCTCTCTCTCTCTCTCTCTCTCTCTCTCTCCTTCTCTCTCTTTAAAAATCAATTAAAAAACATCTTTTAAAAATGGGCAGAGGACCTGAATAACACTTCTCCAAAGAGGACATAAGGGAATTACATTTTAAATTTTTTTTAATCTTTAAATTCTTTATTAGTTAAGGAATTACTGGGTTGTTTATCTTTTTTTTTTATTGATTTGTAGAAACTCTTTACATATCCTAGATAATTAAATATCCTGGATAATTATTCTTTATCCCAGCTTCCACCTTTAACTAGCACTGTGACCTTAGGCAAGTTACTCAATCTCCATGAATCTGTTTCCTTTCCATAAAATGATATGATAATACCAATTGTGAGGTTTATAACAATATATATGAAGCACTTAGCCTGGTGCCTCACACAGGGCAGGCACACAACACATTGTGGCTATTATGAGGACAGATTTAACTATTAACAGGGATATTCAAGATGAAATGTTATTCCAGGTATATAGAGTTCATATAAAATAAATTTTTTAGAAGAGAGATTATGTACTCTAGAAGTTAAGATTCCTGGCTCTGGAGACAGACAAAATGCAGTGTGACCCTGGGCAAGATGTTCTCACTGGCCCTGAGTGTTCCCACCTGTGATAAGATGATAATAATGGGACAATCAGGAGGCTTTTTAAGGATTAAGTGGGTACATATATCTTAGGGTAGTAAAATCACTAAGATGATTTCAAATGTAATTTTCCTGCCTATCCACCGAAAAAGACATGCTTCGACAGTATACTGAGAAAACTGGTTGCTTTTAGTGACCTGCTTCTTTCTTATTTTTTTGTTTTCATGAATTTTTAAAATTGAATTTAGCAGTTAATAAAATTATAGAGGTGTCAGGTGTACAATTCTATGATACATCATCTGTATATTGTGTTTACCACCCCAAGTCAAGTCTCCTTCCACCACCATTTATCCTCCCTTTACCCTCTCCTACTTCCTCCCATCCCACCCTGCTTTCCCTCTGGTAACCACTATACTGTTGTCTGAGTCTATGAGTTTTTGTTTGTCATGTTTGTTCATTTGCTGTTTTCAGTTTTATAGCCCACATATGAGTGAAATCATATGGTTCTTGACTTTTTCTATCTGACCAATTTCACTTACTATGATATTCTCAAGATCACCCATGTTGTTGCAAATGGGACTTGTTGCAACAGAATCACCCATGTTGTTCATCCCTTATAATGGCTGAGTAGTATTCAATTGTATATATGTACCACATCTTCTTTATCCAATCATCTATCTAAGGCAGCGGTCATCAACCAGCGGACCATGAGGTCCCAAAGGTTGGCAACCGCTGATCTAGGAACACTTCAGTTGTTTCCATATCTTGGCCACCATGAATAATGCTGCCATGGGGGTGCATATATGTTTGTGAATAAATGTTTTCAAATTTTTCAGGTAGATACCCAGAAGAGTGGTGAGGGCCATATGGTAACTATTCTTAATTTGTTGAAGAACCTCCATACTGTTTTTCATAGTGGCTGTACCAGTTTACATTCCCACCAGAGTGAATAAGGGTGGCCTTTTATCCACAACCTCTCCAACACTTGTTATTACTTGTCTTGCTAATAATAGCTATTTTAACAGGTGTGAGGTGGTATCTCATTGTAGTTTTGATTTGCATTTCCCAAATATCTAGTGAGGTTGAGCATTTTTTCATATACTTTTTGGCTATCTGTATGTCTTTTTGGGAGAAATGTCTGTTCGGGTCCTCTGCCCAATTTCTAATTGGACTGTTTTGTTTTTTCCGGGTTGTTGAGTTGTATGTGTTCTTTCTATATATTAAATACTAGAGGCCCAGTGCACGAGATTCATGCACTCAGGGGGTCCCTCAGCCCGGCCTGTGCCCTTTCACAGTCAGGGAGCCCTCAGGGGATGTCCAACTGATGGCTGAGGCCCGCTCCCCGCAGCAGTTGGACATCCTTAGTGCTGCCATAGAGGCAGGAAAGGCTTCCACTGCCGCCGCTGTGTTCACCAGCCATGAGCCCTGCTTCTGGGCTTCTGGCTGAGCAGTGCTCCCCCTGTGGGAGTGCACTGACCACCAGGGGGCAGCTCCTGCATTAAGCAACTGCCCACTGGTGGTCGTGTGCGTCATTGCGACTGGTCGTTCCACTGTTTGGTTGATTTGTATGTTACCCTTTTATTATATAGGATTAACCTCTTGTCAGAACTGTTGTTTGCAAATATCTTCTACCATTTGGTTGGTTGCCTTTTTGTTTTGTTGGCAGTTTCTCTTGCTAGGCAGAAGCTTTTTAGTTTGATAAATGAGTTACCCATTTCTGGGTGAGAAATCCCTCACTAGGGACAGACAGAGAAAACATAGAGCAAGCATTCAGCAATGATTCCTTGATAATGGGTATGAGTAACATGATTAAGGACACAATAATACTAACCTGAGTGAATTGCTGAAATATATTCCACTCCCAAGATTTCCAATGTCTGTTCTTTTCACACCACGATCTTCAACTACTTTGGGCAAAAGCAACCCCCTAAAAACAAAAGGGCACTATAATGTTTACTAGAAAAAAGGAACATACATATATATATATATATATATGTTAGAGGCCCAGTGCACAAATTCGTGCACCAGTGGGTCCCTCAGCCTGGCCTGTGGGATCAGGCTGAAACCAGCTCTCCGACATCTCCTGCGCAGTGGTTAGAGCATCAGCTCCAGCACTGAAGTGTCATGGGTTCGATTCTTGGGTTGCAGATTCCATCCTCAGCCAGGTTGGAGTGTATGCAGAGGCAACCAACTGATGTGTCTCTCACATCGATGTTTCTCTCTCTCTCCCCTCCTGCCCTGCCTTCCACACTCTCTAAAAAATAAAAAACAATGCAAAGGATACAAACTTTCAGTTATAAGATGAATAAATTTTATATTTGTAATGTACAGTATGGTATTATCTATATATATGAAAGGCTAATATGATGTGTCCCTCCCACCATCCAACTGATCACTATGACATGCACTGACCACTCAGGGGCAGACGCTCAATGTAGGATCTGCCATGATGCACACTGGCCATTTACAGAGAAACGGCAGTGTGGACCTGGCACGGACAAAGCAACATTCGGCTTCCCCCAAGTGGGACACAGGCCCCGCCATCACCTCGGAGTGACACCCCACCAAATTGCAGCTGACGTTGCAATGGCACAAAATGCAGCCACAGCCAAGCCCAGCCCAGAGCAGCCAGGAAACGGTCTCTGTGGGCACCTGGTAATGACGTCATGTAGCAACACCCAGCTTCCTCTCCCTAACAATGACTAGCCTCCTTGGAGTTTCTTCAGCCCAGGAACATGACTTGTTTTATAGCCAAAAGTACACATCTTACACTTTAACCAAATGTCTGTGAAGCGTTTCCCCATGCCTCATCCCATCTGACCTTCACAGAAGTCCTGGCGTAGGTAGATAGGAGACTCGGTGGAATCCTATTTTCTTTTCATTAGCTGGAAAACGGAGATTTAGAAAGCTTAGAAACTTGACCCGACTGAAAAGAAGTAAGAAATGGTGGACCTTGAAAATGACTTCAGGTTTTCTCACTGTGCAGAATACAGTCAAACACTGCTGCAGTTAAATAATTCACCCTTTGTTATCCCTGTGTGATCTATAATATTAATCTGCTTCGTGTTCGTATTTACT
>NW_006291973.1:348290-349122 GCF_000327345.1 Myotis davidii
ATATAATGTTTTAATGAGAACAATATATTCCTAATGTATCTTCCTTTAGCATTTCTCAAAATTATGTTCAAGGTAAGGGTGCTAACCATTGCTCTCCTTCTAGACGAGAGCATTTAACAAATCACAAAACAGTATTGCCCAAAAGAGCATCATACTTTCTTTTTTTATTGCTTTTTTTTATATTTTATTGATTTTTTACCGAGAGGAAGGGAGAGGGATAGAGAGGTAGAAACATCGATGAGAGAGAAACATCGATCAGCTGCCTCCTGCACACTCCCCACTGGGTATGTGCCTGCAACCAAGGTACATGCCCTTGACCGGAATCAAACCTGGAACCCTTGAGTCTGCAGGCCGACGCTCTATCCACTGAGCCAAACCAGTCAGGGCAAAAGGAACTTTTTATTATAGCCTCATAATTCTAGCAGAAACAGTACTATTTAAAGTTATTATGCTAAGTTAAGCAACCCAGACACAGAAAAACTGTATGACCTCCTTACTAGTATATGTGGAATCTTAAAAAGTCGAATTCATAGAACCAATGACTAGAATGGCTGGGAGAAATGGGAAGATTTTGGTCAAAGGGTACAAACTGCTCTGGCAAATGTTCTCAGTGGTTAGAGCATCAGCTCCAGCACTGAAGTGTCATGGGTTCGATTCTTGGGTTGCAGATTCCATCCTCAGCCAGGTTGGAGTGTATGCAGAGGCAACCAACTGATGTGTCTCTCACATCGATGTTTCTCTCTCTCTCCCCTCCTGCCCTGCCTTCCACACTCTCTAAAAAATAAAAAACAATGCAAAGGATACAAACTTTCAGTTATAAGATGAATAAATC
>NW_006291973.1:349362-355075 GCF_000327345.1 Myotis davidii
TCGGAGTGACACCCCACCAAATTGCAGCTGACGTTGCAATGGCACAAAATGCAGCCACAGCCAAGCCCAGCCCAGCCCAGCCAGGAAACGGTCTCTGTGGGCACCTGGTAATGACGTCATGTAGCAACACCCAGCTTCCTCTCCCTAACAATGACTAGCCTCCTTGGAGTTTCTTCAGCCCAGGAACATGACTTGTTTTATAGCCAAGTGCAAATATTTTACACTTTAACCAAATGTTTGTGAAGCATTTTCACATGCCTCATCTCATTTGATCCTCACAGAAATCCTTGAGTAGGTAGATAGGGAACTCGATGGAATCCTGTTTTCTTTTCACTAGCCAGAAAACGAAGATTTAGAAAGTTTAGAAACACATGCACGATACATATAAAGCTCTCGCTGGCACCAATCGCAAGCATGTGTTTCGTTCTGTCATTATCAATCATGAATTTGGTTGACACTTCTATTATAGAGAAAGGGTGAATAGCAATATTAACACATTGTATGCAGGAAATGTATTTATACGTTTTATGTATTTATACGTTATACCAGTGTAGTAGAGCGCAGGACACGTATTATTACGTTTTTTATAGACTAGCGGTAGAATGCGGGTAACGTATAAGTACGTAAACTAAAGTTATCGTAATTTTACTGAACGTTGCCATTTGCGCAAAAAATTAGCAAAAATGGCCCGCGCCACCTGTTAGCGCACGATAAAAACTACCCGCAAACAATGTCTTAAAATATTTCTTCTAATTAATTTCCTTTTAATGTGCACAAATCCATGCACTGGGCCACTAGTAATTAATAATATGGTACTGTATACTTGAATTGGCTAAGATGGTAGATCTTGTGTTCTCGACATAAGAAAAGAAAAGGTAAGCTATGGAAGTTTTTTTTTTTTAAATATATTTCCTTATTGATTTTAGAGAGGAAGGGAGAAGGAGAGAGAGAAACAACAATGATGAGAGAGAATCATTGATCGTCTGCCTCCTGCACACCTCCTAAAAGGGATCGTGCCCACAACCTGGGCATGTGTCCTTGGCTGGACTCGAACCTGGGACCTTTCAGTCCTCAGGTTGATGCTTTATCCACTGAGCCAAGCTGGCTAGGGCAAGCTATGGAAGTTTTAACTAAGTTGATTGTGGTAATCATTTTATACTGCATACCTATATTACATCATCATGATTTATACCTTTAAAAAATCATATTGTGGCCCTAGCTGGTTTGGCTCAGTGGAAAGAGCATCGGCCTGCCGAATGAACAGTCCCAAGTTTGATTCCAGTCATGGGCACATGCCTGGGTTACAGGCTCGATCCCCAGTAGCGGGTGTGCAGGAAGCAGCCAGTCAATGATTCTCTCTCATCATTCATGTTCTATCTCTCTCTCCCTCTCCCTTCTTCTGTGAAATTAATAAAAAAAAATTTTTTTAAAGCACATTGTACAACCTAAATACATACAGTGTTTGTCAATCATACCTCAATAAACCTGGAAAATAATAAAAACATCGAGGAACTCATCAGCACCGCCACCCAGATTGGCTTTGGAAACTGCCAATGACCTTACAGTCACTCCAGCCCAAATCTTGCTGCCCCGCCCGCAGACCTGCAGATCCTAGGACATCCACCTCTAAGGCTGCATGGCTCCTGCAACAGTAAGTGCGACTTCCTCTTCCCTGGTTGCTGAACTCCGGACACCTCAACTGCACCTTCCCAGCATGCAGCTTCCTGAGCCTACCACCCCACAAGGTACTCTTGGGTGCCGCTGTGAGCCCCCCCCCCTGGGTGCGCTCTTATCAGTGCGTGAGTGTGCTGCCCTGGCAAAGGGCCCCCAGTGCCTCTGTGGGCCACCACTGGGCACGCGCGAATCCAACCAAGGATGCAAGGCCCCAGCAGCAAAAACTGAGTCTGCTCAATCCACAGCTGCTGACCTCCAGACACAGCATGCAGGCCTCCTGAGCCCATCGCCCCAAAGGTGGCTCCTGAGTGCCTCTGTGAGCCCCTGCTGGGTGTGCTCATATCCAAACAAGAGTGCACGGCCCCAGCAGTAGAAATTCGGACTTCCCACCCTCCCGACTGCCTGCCTACAGACACCTCGGTCATGTGGCTTCAGCACAAGGGACCCTCTAAGTGCACCGCCCTGGCAAATGGCCCCTGGATGCCTCTGTGAGCCACAGCTGGGTGTGTGCGAATCCAACCAAAGATGCAAGGCCCCGGCAGCAAAAACTGAGTCTTCCTTCTCCACAGCTGCCAACTGCTGGACACCGCAGTCACACCTTTCCAGTAAGCAGGCCTCCTGAGCCCCACCACCCCAACAGGCAGCTCCTGGGTGCCTTGTGAGCCCACGCTGGGCACACGCAATTTCAACCAAGGACACAAGGCAGCAAAAATTGGGACTTCTCCTTCCCTGGCTGCTGACCTCCAGACACCACAGTTGTGCCTTTCCAGCACACAAGCCTACTGAGCCTTCTGCCCCTATAGGCGGCTCCTGAGTGCCTCCTTGAGTCCTCGCTGTGCGCACTTGTATCCAAGCAAGAGCACAAGGACCCAGCAGTAGAAATTCGAATTTCCCCCTTCCTGGCTGCCTACCCAAAGACACCGCGATCACGTGGTTTCAGCACGCAGGCCCCCTGAGGCAACTGCCCCAGCAGGCGACTCCCGGGTGCCTCTGTGAGCTTCTGCTAGGTGCACTCATATCAACCAAGGGTGCAAGGCTCCGGGAGCAGAAACACAGACTTCCCCCTCCTTAGCTGCTGACCTCCAGTCACTGCAGTTGCACTGATCCACTGCACAAGCCCCGAGTCCGCTGCCCCAGTAGGCGGCCCCTAAGTGCTTTTCTGAACCACTGCAAGGCACAACCCTGGCCACTGGCATCCAGTCCCCACGGTTGCACCGCTCCAGCACATGAAGCTCCTGAACCCACTGCTCCAGCAGACAGCTCCTGGGCGCCTTTGTAAGCAGCAGCTGGACAAAGGTGCACATCCCCCAAAGCAGAACCTGGGACTTCTCCCTCCATGGGGCTGGTGGCACACCACAATGGCTCCAATCCAGTATGTGGCCCCACGAGCATACATCCCTTGCAGATGGCTCCTGGACCCTCTATGAGATGCCCATAGGTGTGTGCCTCTCCAACCAAGGGCACACGGCTCCCTCAGCAGGATCCACGACATCCCTCTCCCAGCTACCTACCTCTGGACATCTTGGTGAGTTACTGAGGACTTGCCTCCCTGGACAAGGTCACACTGTTTCAACCATTGTCTCCGAGATCCCCACATCCTCAGCTGCTGGATCCTGAACCCCCTCATGATTCAGAGAGGGAAATCACTATGGCCAGAGTCTCACTACCTCAACCACAGACTATAAGACACCCGCCCCCCCCCCAATGTCATGGGCTCCAGGACCCTCATAGTGAGTTGCAGAGTGACACTAATCCAGCAAGAGTCACACCACACCAGCCAAAGTCACAGTACCTGAGTCTCAGGCCCTGAGACTCCTTCCCGGGCCATGGACTCTGGGAACTCACAGTGAGCACATACCAGTGAGACTTCAACAACCTTTTCCACAAGAGCCAGAACCACAATCACATCCAAAACAGCTTGCACAACCAAGCCAGGGGTGAGTCACATTGCCAATCCATGATGAGATTTCATCCACGAATAAGAAAGTAACATTTAAGATCCAACTACATCAAGAGAACCCAAATAGCTCAAGTAGTGGGCAAACTACAGCCCAGGAGTCCTGAGAGACCGCACCAGTAGCACCACTCCCAAAAGCAGTTGGATCTAAGACATAGAAACAATTAAAACATTAAAGCAAAAAATGGGGAGACAAAAAAAACAATCCCCAAAGGAAAGAAAAAGAGAAATCACCAGAAAGGGAGTTAAATGAGATGGAGGCAAGTAACATGTCAGAGAAAGGATTCAGAGTAATGGTTATAAGGATGCTCAAAGGCTGGATGAAAAATACACACAACTCAATGAGAATTACAAGAAGCTGAATGAGAATGTCACCAACATGAAAAGGAACCAAGAGGAAATGAAGAATGGCATAGTTGCAATAACGAATGCAATAAAGAACGCAATGGAAGGGCTAAACAGTAGACTAGAAGAGGCTGAGGACCACATCAATGAATTAGAAGACAAGGTAGGAAAAAATACACAAACACAGCAGCAATTGGAAAGAAAACTTAAAAAGCAAGAGGAGGAGAGTCTAAGGGAGCTTTGGGATAACATGAAACAAAACAACATCCACATAATAGGAGTACCAAAAGGAGAGGAAGTGGAGCAAGGACTAGAAGACCTGTTTGAAGAAATAATGACAGAAAACTTCCCTGATTTTGGCAAGAAAAATCCATGCAAATCCAAAAAGCACATAGAGTTCCAAAGAAGATGAACCCAAAAAGACCAACACCAAGAACCATCATAATTAAATTGGCAAACATCAACAACAAAGTAAGAATCTTAAAGGCTGCCAGAGAGAGACAGAAAGTTACCTATAATGGATCTCCCATTAGAATATCAACTGATTTCTCACCAGAAACACAACAAGCCAGAAGGGAATGGAATGAAACAAACAAAGTGATGCAAAGCAAAGGACTGAAACCAAGAATACTATACCCAGCAAGGCTATCATTCCAAATTGAAGGTGGAATCAAGAGCTTCACAGACAAAAAAGAGCTAAGAGAGTTTATTACTACTAAGCCAGCAAGAAATGCTAAAGGGACTGCTGTAAAAAGAAGAAACAGAAGGCAAGAAGGAACACAAACATAAAAAAATAAAAATGGTGACAAACAAGTACTTATCAATAATAACATTAAATGTAAATGGATTAAATGCTCTAATCGAAAGACATAGGGTAAGAATCAAGATGGCATAGGTAAAAACATGTACTTGCTGCCTCCCACAACCTCATCAAAACTACAAGTAAAAGACAAAACATCGATCATCCAAAATCACAGGAAAGCTGACTGAGTGAAAGTTCCACAATTGGAAGGAAAGAAAAAAGCACATTGAGGCTGGTAAGAGGTGCGGAGGTGCAAAGTTGAGGAGGTGCGGTGTTGAGGAGGTAGAGAGGTGTGGAGGCACACGTGAAACAGGCTGGCAATTGGGTGCACTGTTGTTTATTTTCAATGGGGAGGGAGATACAAGCTCCTGATTGCTCTGAACTCCAGTACTGGGCGACACTCTGGGGACCCAGACTCATACAGGGAGAAACTGGACTGTCTGGTAATGGGCTGGAACATGAGGGCAGCTTTCTCTCAGAGGTGCTCACAGCGATCATTGTTCCTGCACGGGGGCACAGATCGTGGAGATGTGGGGACCTCTCCAATGCAGGGCTGACTGGCAGCCATTGCAGTTTGCTCCGCCCTGGTGATTTCCAGAGACCCGGCCCCACCCAATTTACAATCTCATCCAAGCTGTGCGCAGTGGCTTTTGCATATGAATGGCCCGTCCTTTCACAGCATAAAATCTAACAAACTGCAGCTGGTCAGAGAGCTCCAAAACTTCCAAAAGAAGACCCAAGGCTGAGCAGCAGCAACTGGCATTGGAATTTTTTGGAATAGTCTGAGAAGGGTTGGTTTTAGTTCTTCTTTGAATGTTTGGTAAAACTCCCCTGTGAAGCCATTCAATCCAAGGCTTTTGTTTGCTAAAAGCTTTTTGATTACTGTTTTAATTTCATCAGTAGTTAGCAGCCTATTCAGGTTTTTTGATTCTTCT
>NW_006291973.1:355484-361943 GCF_000327345.1 Myotis davidii
AGAAATCATAAAAAGCTTAGAAGAAGCCATTGGCAGCAAAATAGTAGACATTTGTCGTAGCAATATCTTTACCGATACAGCTCCTAGGGCAATGGAAACTAATGAGAAAATAAATAAATGGAACTACATCAAAATAAAAAGCTTCTGCACAGCAAAAGAAACCATTAACAAAACAACAGAAAGCCCACTGAATGGAAGAACATATTTGCCAATGTTATCTCCGATAAGGGTTTAATCTCCAATATTTACAGGGAACTCATACAACTTAACAAAAGGGAGGTAAACAACCCAATTGAAAAATGGACAATGGTCCTAATTTGATACTTTTTGAAAGAAGACAGAAGGCCAAGAGACATATGAAAACATGCTCAAAGTCACTAATCATCCGAGAGATGCAAATCAAAACAACAATGAGGTACCATCTCACACCTGTCAGAATGGCTATCATCAACAAATCAGCAAATGACAAGTACTGGTGAGAATTTGAAGAAAAAGGAACCCTCATGCATGGCTGATGGGAATGCAGACTGGTGCAGCCACTGTGGAGAACAGTATGGAGTTTCCTCAAAAAACTAAAAATGGAACTCCCATTTGACCCAGTAATACCACTTCTAGGAATATATTCAAAGAAACCAGAAACACCAATCAGAAAGGATATATGCATCCCTATGTTCATAGCAGCACAATTTACTATAGCTAAGATTTGAAAACAGCCTAAGTGCCCATGAGCAGATGAGTGGATTAAAAAACTGTGGTACATCTACACAATGGAATACTACACTGCTATAAAAAGGAAGGAACTCCTACCATTTGCAACAGCATGGATGGAGCTGGAGAGCATTATGCTAAGTGAAATAAGACAGTCAGAGAAAGATAAATATCACATAATTTCACTCATTTGGGGATTATAATGACCAACATAAACTGATGAACAAAAACAGATCCAGAGACAGAGAAGAATTGATCAGATGCTCAAACCTCAGAGGGAAGGTAGGGGAGGGTGGAGGTAAGGGAGAGAAATCAACGAAAGGACTTGTATGCATGCATATAAGCATAACCAATGGACACAGACACCAGGTGGGTGAGGGCATGATCGGGGGTAGAGGGGTACGAGGGGGCAATGGGGACAAAAGGACACATATGTAATACCTTAATCAATAAAGAAAGAAAAAAATGTGGAGTAAAGGGAGCCAGGCACATAAGATGGCCATTTACATTTCAAAAGCACAATAGCTAAGATCTGGAAACAGCCCAAGTGCCTATCAGTAGATGAGTGGATAAAAAAGCTGTGGTACATTTACACCATGGAATACTATGCAGCAGTAGAAAAGAAGGATCTCTTACCCTTTGAGACAGCATGGAGGGACCTGGAGAACATCATGCTAAGTTAAATAAGCCAGTCAGAGAAAGACAAGTATCACATGACCTCGTACGCTAATTACCATGTTTCTCTTTTATTAGATAGGATATGCATAGCCCATGAACATGGGCAATAGGGTGGTGAAGACCTGGAGGTGGGAGGGTAGGGGCTGGGTGGAGGGGAGTAAAGTGGGTAAACAGGAGACATCTGTAATACTATCAACAATAAAAAATATACCATAATAAATAAATAAGATAAAATCAAGAAGTTATCTGACTTGCTCTTTGCCAAGCCCTATGTTGGGGGTGGATGTGGGCTAGAAGAGGTCAATGGGGGGGGAGGGGACATGTGTAATACTTTCAACAATAAAGATTAAAAAAAATAAAATACAAAAAAATTTCAAAAAAACATTTCATAACTTAATTTTTACAATATCCTGTTATACATAATTATTAATAACAAACTACAATGTTTGCCAATGATTGATTACTATAATCGTGTTGCATTCATTTCCCTTACGTGTCTCACCATTTCTCTCCACAAATACTAGCAGTGAATATTTTAGCAGCCGGTTGCCACATTATTAGTCTTGGACTGACTTGTTTGGTGTGCGCAATAGGAAATATTTCACTTTCGGAGAACAAGAAAAATAGGTTTATTTGCATTACGCTTATTAATTTGTGCAGTTATTCAGTGTCTGATAAGTTAATGTTCAAGAAAAATATTAATTTTTATTAAAATATTATTTTTTTAAATAAAAGATACAATAAAAATAAAAAACACCAATTAAAAGACAACAAATAAATAGCATGAAATGAAAAAAATACATATTCAAAGTAACCCCATAGAAGGAGTTCCAGGTGCCATGAAAATGACCCAGGTGATGGCCTGTTCACTGGTGAATGGTTCTCATCACTGTCTTGAGCAGCCCTGATTTGCTGGCCATTTTTCCTGTCCTAGGCTCAGCATCCTTCAGGCCCAACCCACTCAGTGCTCAGCCAGACAATGTTTAAGCCCAACACCAACTGCACTTTTCCCCTGCTCAAGATCATTGTAGTTACTATTGGACTTGTGGGCATTCAGATTGTTCACATTTATCTCTGGGAACGTGGGAAAAGGAGATGTCTGCTTTTTAGTATACAAATACCTTCTGTTTGAATTTTGTATTATGAGGGGGAATTAATTTTGTAAAATGACTTTGGGTTTTAGTCCTCTTTAGAAAAGTCATTCCCACTCTAAGATTATTATTTTTTTATATTCTCCTGTTTTTCATTTAGTACCTTTACAGTTTTATTTTTAATATTTAAATCTTTACTCTATGTGGAGTTTATTTAAGTGAGAAATGAGATAAGGGTCCAATTTTCTATTTTTTTCCAGGTGGTTATCCATTTATCCCAATATATAGTATTGAAGAAATGATTTTCTTCCACAGAAATAAAATCTACTTTTATCATACACTAAATACTCTGCTTTTGTGTATTTGTGGACTCTTTATTCTGTTCATTCATCTATTTAGGCACCACCTCACATTTTAATTAATATAGCTTTATAATGTATTTTTAATGTGTAGACTAGTTAATCCTCCCTCATTACTTGTTTTCAACCCTGGCAATGCCAAATTTTTAGAAAAATGTGTGCTGTAGAATGAGCTTTTTATTTCTTTTAAGAAAATCTTGTTAGGACTTTTACTGTGATACCATTAATTTTACAGGTTAATTCAAGAAAAATTGGCATCCTTCTGATAAGTGCAAGTGTCTTCTGGATCCCTCAACAGTTGTGGAAAGTTTTTTCCTGATGGATCTTGTATGTTTCTTTTTAAGTTTCTTATTACGTATTTAATTACGTATTTAAGTAAGGATCCAGATTAAATTATATTTTCCTCTGCTTCCTATGACTTCATTTAAGCTTCAATATTAAGTATTTATTCAAACAAACAGAAGGCCATAGTGGTGTTAAATAGTATCTGGACTTTGTTGTTCCAGTTATTCATGGGTTGATTCTTGTATGTGCCCTATGAGGATCAAACCCACAACATGGGCATATATTAGGACGACACTGTAACCAACTGAGCTACCCAGCCAGGACAAAGCTTCTGCCTTCTTACTAAGGTCTGGATCCCTACAGTTGTGGAAAGTTTTTTCCTGATGGATCTTGTATGTTTCTTTTTAAGTTTCTTATTACGTATTTTTATACGTATTTAAGTAAGGATCCAGATTAAATTATATTTTCCTCTGCTTCCTCTGACTTAATATAAGCTTCAATATTAAGTATCTATTCAAACAAACAGAAGGCCATAGTGGTGTTAAATAGTATCTGGACACTCTAATTAGATCTTTCTCTTTAAATTTTGGACTATCTTTAGATTAGATACACATGGAAAACTCATAAAATAGATAATCACCTTTATCTTTTAAATTTTTATTTATTGAACTTTAGAGAGAGAGGGGGGGAAGAGAAGAGAAGAGAAGAGGAGAGGAGAGAAAAGGAGAGGAGAGGAGAATGATAATCACCTTTCTTCAATGATACTGTCTTCAAGAAGCAATTCATATCCATACATTGCACTTAAAGTATATATAATAATAAACACATTATTTAAATTATATACCAGGTACTTATAACTTAAAGTGTTCAATTTCCTCTGGAATAGTTAGCTGGCTGATATTAACTGACAAGACCCATGCCATATATAAAAAAATTGAGACCGACCACTGTGGCTTAGTTCATCGACCTATGAACCAGGAGATCACAGTTCCATTCTTGGTCAGGGCACATGCAGGGGTTCAATCCACAGTAGGGGGCATGTAGGAGGCAACTGATCAATAATTCTCTCTTGCCCTGACCGATTTGGCTCAGTGGATAGAGTATCAGCTTGCGAACTCAAGGGTCCCAGGTTCGATTCCAATCAAGGGCATGTACCTTGGTTGCGGGCACATCCCCAGTGGGGAGTGTGCAGGAGGCAGCTGATCGATGTTTCTCTCTCATCGATGTTTCTAACTCTCTATCCCTCTCCCTTCCTCTCTGTAAAAAATCAATAAAATATATTTTTAAAAAAATTCTCTCTTATTATTAACTAGAGGCAGATGCACAAATCTGTGCACGGTTGGGGTCCGGCCAGCCCGCCACGATTGGAGCAAATTGGGCAGGGCCGGCCAGGGGGAGGGGACATGAGAGGTTGGCCCGCTGGCCCTGTCCCTGATTGGGGAGGGGGAGACGATCAGGGGCGGGGCCAGTCAGAGGGAGGGGCCACAGGTGGTTGGCGAGCTGGCCCCACCCCCTGGTCAAACTTCCAGCTTAGGGGCAATTTGCATATTAGGCTTTTATTATATAGGATGTTTCTACCTTTCTCTCCCTTTCTAAAATCAATAAAAATATATTTTTAAAAATTTTGCTTGTAAAAGAAAAATGTAAGACTCTTCACATTTGTGAGGCTGAAAAGCTTGGCAAGTGAAGATGGGTGCACTCTTACCGGGACAGGATTCCCACAAAACTTCTCACAGGAGAGCCATGCAACAAGGGCTTCACGTTGCCAAGCTGGCTCAAAAACTCTGTGGTTTCATTCACTCTGCCAACTCTAAATATCTGCAGGATGTCCACTGGGCTTTTACTGTAAGAATTAGAAGAAAAACAAAGTGAAAAATCATAATCAGCAGAAACCACAAAACAGCCCCA
This sequence comes from Myotis davidii, assembly GCF_000327345.1. Lineage (NCBI taxonomy): Eukaryota > Metazoa > Chordata > Mammalia > Chiroptera > Vespertilionidae > Myotis > Myotis davidii. The sequence goes on from NW_006291973.1 coordinate 360,514, forward strand.
ATGTCGGATGCAATGAATCATAACACATTTTATTTTCAAAATATTATGCAACCATTCCAGCCATTAAAAAAAATCACACTCAAAAATAAATAAAGCTATGAAGTAAAACTTATAGTAAAATATAAATTTTAATAGATTATAAAACTATATGCATAGTATGATCCAAAATATTATCATATATATGCTCATTCATTCACTCATGCATTCAATGATTAGACTCTGTGCCAAGTATTCTGCCAGGCACTGGAAATAAGATAACATGGTCTCTAGGGCTTCATGGAGATTACATTCTAATGAAAGATAAAAATCAACAAGTTAACAAATGCCTGATTTTAAGTGCTCCTAAAGAAATAACCAGGGCCCTAGCCCGTTTGGCTCAGTGGATAGAGCGTCAGCCTGCGAACCGAAAGGTCCCAGGTTCGATTCTGGTCAAGGGCACATGCCCTGGTTGCAGGCTGGAACCCCTGTGGGAGGCATGCAGGAGGCAGCCAATCGATGATTCTCTCTCATCATTGATGTTTCTAACTCTCCCTCTCCCTTCCTCTCTGAAATCAATAAAAATATATTTTAAAAAAGAAAAGAAAAAGAAATAACCAGGCCCTGGCCAGTTGTTCACTGATTAGAGTGTCGGTCTGAGGACGGAAGGGTTGAGGGTTCAATTCCCAGTCAAGGGCACCAACCTTGGTTGCATGTTCATCTCTGCCCCAGTTGGGGAAAGTGTGGGAGGCAATCAATCGATGTCTCTCTCTCACATTGATATTTCTCTCTCTCTCCCGCCTCCTACCCTCTCTAAAAAAAAAATCAATGGAATAAATATCTCCAGATGAGGATTAAAAAACAACAAACCAACCAGGTTCAGAGAGAGGTGGTCAAGAAAGGCCTCTCTTTGGAAGCGACATGTATTGGAAGATGGTGTAGTACAGCGTTTCTCAACCTGTGGGTCGCGAGCCCTTTGGGGATTGAATGACCCTTTCACAGGGGTCGCCTAAGACCATCGGAAAACACATATATAATTACATATTGTTTACAGTAGCACAATTACAGTTATGAAGTAGCAGCGAAAATAATTTTATGGTTGGGGGTCACCACAACATGAGGAACTATATTAAAGGGTCATGGCATTAGGAAGGTTGAGAACCAGTGGTGTAGTACATATTTTAAAGATCTAACTGCTCATTGTAGGAAAACATATTGGATAGAGCAGGAGTGGCAAGAACATCAGGAAGGGTAGTTGGTATAAATGAGATAAGTGTTCTGCACTAAAGATGGCAGCATTGTAAAAGAAAACCAGTGAATTTTAACCAGGTATTTGGAAGCAGAACAGACAGAACATGTGATGTGGGGATGAGGCAGAGAGAATCATCAGTGGCTCAGGGTGGGTGGCTAAAGTGGGGAAACAAGAGGAAAGATTGGAGGTACTACTGAGGGAA
>NW_006291973.1:361969-376708 GCF_000327345.1 Myotis davidii
GTTGTAGATAAAGGGGTTATGAAAGCTTATTGAGCACGTCTTCCCAGCTCCACACTCAGTGGTGTCAGGTCAGTAGCTTGATATGAGCTATGGTAAGAGTATTTACACCACAGAAATCAGCAAATATTATAAATCAGGACTTTTATTCAGGGAGCTGGCCTACTAGTACACTACTGGGTGAAGAGAAGAATCAATAATTCAACTTGGAATATGTTCTACAACACCAAAGTATTTACAGTGGTTATATAATCTCTGGGTTATCTCTGGGTGGGAAGATTTGGAGTGATCTTTCATTCTCTTCATGTTTCTTGTTGTTAATCCTCATCCGATGACATTTTTTACATTGATTTTTAGAGAGTGAAAGGGAGAGAAGGGGAGAGAGAGAGAGAGGGAGAGAGAGAGAGAGAGAGAGATCAGTTTGAGAGAGACACATCAATTGGTTATCTCCAGCACATGCCCTGACTGAGGTGGGGATAACCTGCAACCCAGGTAGGTGCCCTTGACTGGGAATTGAACCCTCAACCCTTTGGTGTGCAGGCAACACTTTACCACTGAGCCACACCAGCCAGAGCTCTTCATATTTTTATATAGTCTCTAAATTTTCAACGAAGAATATAAATTTTAGAACAACAAAAATTTATTTAAAAAATCATTATTAGTGAAATGAAATGGAGAAATCTAATTTTTCCCAGCAGCAAAATCTCTCCCTAGGAAGAGGCCCACCTTTTTTGTATAAATACTTGGGGGCAGGAGGTGAGATCTCTAAGGGCTTGCTTGACTCACATTAGATGACTGAACTACACCCCCCTCCTCAGCTCTTAAGAACGTAGCTCTTCCTTCCCTCTGACTCCATGTTTGGCTTCTTTCACTCAACAAAATGTTTTCAAGGTGCGTCTGTGTTGCAGCATGTACAAGTGCTTCATTCCTTTTCATGGCTGAATAATATTCCATTATATGTATATACCATAATTTTGGAAATAACCTTTGGGCTTTTGAATAGTGCTGCTATGAACATTCATGCACAGTATCTGTTTGAGTACTTGTTTTCAGTTCTTTTGGGTCTATAAGGAGGAGTGAACTTACTGAGGCAAATGATCATTCTGTGTTTAATTTTTTGAGAATCACCAAATTGCAGCCGCACCACTTTACATTCCATAAGCAATGTGTGAGGGCTATTTCTCCACATCCTCACCAACACGTATAATTTTCCACTTTTAAAAATATAACCATCTTAGTGGGTGGGAAGTGGTATTGGGAATGGAATTTGAAGATGATCACCCAAGGAAGACAGAACATATTTTGAAATAGGTTTGAATCTATCCACAGGGAGGCATGGCTAGGTCTGGTTCTAGTGGAGTGCTGGAAAACCAACTCCTAACAACAGCAAAACCTACACGAGATCTAATTTGTAGCATTTATGATTTATGTGCTGCTATGAACATACACATATTTTTGTGTATTTTAAAATCTTAATTTAGGTGCATTTTCTTATGTAACACCCTTCAAACACAAACTTAAATACCCTTTTGATTTAAATTTTTAAAATTTAATTCTCATCAAAATTGGGTAACTTTGAAATCCGAGCAGAATAGTAGGCAGTGTTTTCAAGCATAGCATACTGCCTATTATAAACACATACCAAAGTAATTGGTCATCACAACACAGTTATCTTATTACTGAGAATTAATGTATCTAGGTAATTGTGGCAATCGGCTTTGAATCCATATCTGAAAAAGCATTACAGAAGAACAGATCCACACCCGTTTCCTTATGCTTACCTGCAATTATTTTGCAATACCTCTTCTCTAACTCTTAAAAATTCCTCCGAGTTCTGTTCCACATGTTCAATCTTGCATCTCAAAGCTCGGTATTTGGCAAGAAATGGCGGGTTGGGTTTGGACAGATTAGTTTCACAGACATTAACCATGTCTCTTATTAGCTGTGGATAAAAATGATACACAGATGTTAGAATTACCACATATGCAAATATTTATATCACATTATGCTTTCTCAAAAAGATTGGAAAATAACCTTTATTCTCCAAAGCTTTTTGTTTGTTAATCCTCACCTGAGGATACTTTTTCCATTTATTTATTTGTTTATTTGTTTATTTATTTATTATTTTTTAGAGAGAGTGGAAGGAAAGGAGAGGAGGGAGAGGATGAGGGAGGGAGGGAGGGAGGGAGAGGGAGAGAAGAATATATGAGAATGTACTAAAGCATACAGAGTAAATTGGTGTGTCTGGGAATTCTTTGTACTAATTTGAAATGTGAGAGAGACACATCAATTGGTTGCCTCTCACACGTGCCCTGACTGGGGCAAGGATGAACATACAACCAAGGTAAGAGTCCTCGATTGGGAATCGAACCTGAGACCCTTTAGTGTGTGAGCCAATGCTCTTACCACCGAGCCACAGCAGCCAGGACTATTATCCAAAGCTATTTATTTATTTATTTTTGTTAATCCTCACCCGAGACCCGAGGATATTTTTCCATTGATTTTCAGAGAGTGGAAGGGAGGGAGAGAGACAGAGAGAAACATCTATGTGAGAGAGACATATTGATCGGTTGCCTCCTGCACATGCCCCAACTAGGGTCGGGAGCAAGCTTGCAACAGAGGTAATGTGCCATTGACCAGAATTGAACCCAAGACCCTTTAGTCTGCGGGCCGATGCTCTATTGAGCCAAACCAATTAGGACCAAAGCTCTTGATTAAAATCTGCCTGTACAATAGGTGGCATATATTTTTTTAGGGATTTTAATTTATTGATTGATTAAAGTATTACATATGTGTTCTTATTCCCCCATTGCCTCCCCACCCCAGTCCCGTTCATGCCCTCACCCCCACACCCTGGTGTCTGTGTCCATTGATTATGCTTATATGCATGCATACAGGTCCTTTGGGTGATCTTGTCCTTTACCTCCACCCTCCCCTACCTTCCCTCTGAGGTTTGAGCATCTGATCAATGCTTCTCTGTCTCTGGATCTGTTTTTGTTCATCAGTTTATGTTGTTCATTATAATCCCCAAATGAGTGAGATCATGTGATATTTATCTTTCTCTGACTGGCTTATAGGGTTCCCTTTTCTCTGCATCCTCTCCAGCCCTTGTCATTTGCTGATTTGTTGATGATAGCCATTCTGACAGGTGTGAGATGGTACCTCATTGTCGTTTTGATTTGCATCTCTCGGATGATTAATGACTTTGAGCCTGTTTTCATGTCTCTTGGCCTTCCTTCTGTCTTCTTTTGAAAAGTATCTATTTAGGTCCATTGCCCTTTTGATTGGGTTGTTTAATCTTCCTTTCATTAAGTTGTATGAGTTCCCTGTAAATATTGGAGATTAAACCCTTATCGGAGATAACATTGGCAAATATGTTCTCCCATGCAGTGGGCTTTCTTGTTGCTTTGTGGATGGTTTCTTTTGCTTTTTATTTTAATGTAGTCCCATTTGTTTATTTTCTCTTTAGTTTCCATTACCCTAGGAGCTATATCAGTGAAGATATTGCTTTGGCATATGTCTGAGATTTTGCTGCCTGTGGATTCCCTCTAAATCTGTATATATAAAAGGCTAATTTGCAAAATGTCCCCTCGAGAGTTCGACCGGGAGTTCCATCGCTTGCTATGATGTGCACTGACCACCAGGGGGCAGTGTGGAATGAAGGACGGCCCTGGCAGGCAGCCGAAAGGCTCTGATCGGCCCTGATCGCCAGCCAGGCCTAGAAACCCTATCCATGCACAAATTTCATACACCAGGCCTCTAGTATTTTTATTGTTTCCCATCTTTCATTTAAGTCCTTTATCCACTTTGAGTTTATTTTTGCGTATGGTGTAACTTTGAAGTGAACTGGACCAGCAGCCTCCCTACTTCTGGACCCCTTGTTATATGGGATGATAAATGTCCTCATTTTTGCAAGTCAGTTGCAACTTTGTTTTTTTGCAGAAAGAATCCTAACTCATCTCCTTATGTGAAAAACTATTTTACAGGGTAGCAATTCTAAACATATTTGCAACTGTACTACTATTCCAACACATTACAGTTTGGAAATATGGTTCACAAAAACTCCCACAAGGACCCAATGCATTCTAAAATGGCTCAGCAATTTATTTTTGAGCAAACTCTATAGATAACTTCTATGATTCAGTGTTATCTTATTCATCAGATTTGAAAACACCTATCCCAATGTATTTTATTTTTATTTATTTATTTTTATTTTATTATTATTTTTTAAATCTTTATTGTTCAGTTCAGATTATTACAGATTATCGTCTTTTTCCCCCCATAGCTCCCCTCCACCTGGTTCCCACTTCACCCCAGGCCCTTGTCCGCTCCCCAATGTCCTCGTCCATAGGTGTAAGATCTTTGTCCAATCTCTTCCCACACCCCCATACCCCGTTCCCCCCAAAAATTTGCAGTCCGCTCCCTTTTCATGCCCCTGATTCTATTACAGTCACCAGTTTATTCTATTCATCAGATTTTTTATTCATTTGATTTTTAGATTCACTTGTTGATAGACATGTATTTGTTATTTTGTTGTTCATAACTTTTTATCTTTACCTTTTTCTTCTTCCTATTCTTAAAGAATACCCTTCAGCATCCTATTTAATAAAGAGGGAATATGCATATTGACCATCATGCCATCACAAAGATGGAGACGCCCACAGCCAAAAGATGGCAACACCTAGTCCCCTCAGCCCTGCCAGAGTCCCACAGTCCTTTCAGCCCAGCCAGGTGGGCAGCAGGCACACAGTGCGGCCGGACCTTCCCTTAGCCCCCCAGCCACCCAGGGCTGGCCTGAGGCAAAGGAAAGCCTCAATGTCAGTTGCCCAGCTGCCTAGGGCTGGCCCGAGGCCCCAGCAAGTCTTGGATGTTGGCTGCCCAGCAATCCAGGGTGGGCCCAAGGTGCAGGCAAGCCTCAGATGGCAGCTGCCCAGCTGCCCAGGGCCACCCGAGGCTCAGGTAACCAGGTTGGCTGAGGCTTGCGCTGCTGGCAATGGCAGCAGCAGAGGTGTGATGGGGGCATCGCCTTCTCCTGATTGCCGGGTTGCCTCCCGCCCCTGAGGGCTCGTGGACTGTGAGACGGGGCAGGTTGGGCTGAGGGACCCACCCTCCAGTGCATGAATTTTCATGCACTGGGCCTCTAGTTTCATATAATACTGGTTTGGTGGTGATGAACTCCTTTAGCTTTTTCTTGTCTGTGAAGCTCTTTATCTGACCTTCAATTCTAAGTGATAGTTTTGCTGCATAGAGTAATCTCTATTTTCTTTTTGTTTTTCTGCTGGGTGATTTTTGCTTCTTTGTATTTCAAATCTTTGACTTGATTCTTGTGATCCTCTAGTCTGTTGTTGAATCTCTGTGTATTATTCTTTATTTCAGTCAGTGTATACTTAATTTCTGACTGGTCCTTTTCCATTTTTTTGGTATACTCACTAAGATTCTTGAAGGTCTCACTAAGTTCCTCAGAAGTTTCTAGAAGATTCTTGAATAACCTTATAACTGTGGTTTTGAATTCTATATCCAGTATTTTGTTTTCTTCCATGTCTTTCCTTTGTGACATCTTTCTTTGTCTCTGCATTTTGGCTGCTTCCCTGTGTTTGTTTCTATGTATTGGGTAGCTGCTAAGTCTCCTTGAGTTGATAGAGTGGCCTTGTGTGGTAGGTGTCCTATAGAGCCCAGTGGCTCAACCTCCTCAATCACCTGAGGTGGACACTCTTATTGCACACCTTTGTGGACTGGGTACACAGACTTGTTGTAGTTGAACCTTGATTGCTGTTGGTATTACTGGGAGGAATTGACCTCCAGACCAATTAGCTGTGATGACCAGCTGTGTCTACAATGGAAGAGCTGCTGTGCAGGAGACACCTTATGGGGCAGGACTTGTTTCAGTGGGGCTTTGGTGCTCACTGAGTCTGCCCCTTGAGTGTGTCTCTTATGGATGTGAAGAGTTGTAATCTTGTATGGTCTCACACTGAACCACTGGGTACACTGGCTCTTGGATCTCCAAGGAGGTGCAAAGTCATCTACTTCCTGGGACCACCCAGCAGGAGCTACAGAGAGAGCTGAAGATTCCTCCTCTTTGTGTCAGGTTTGGAAGTGCCCAGATGAGGCACAGCTATGAAGCAAGGCAGGCTGCTTCCTGTTTGACAAGTTTTAGGCTGAGAAAGGACAGGCCATTCATATGCAAAAGCCGCTGCACACAGCTTGGTTGGGGTTGTAAATTGGGTGGGGAGGGGTCTCAGGGAATCACCAGGGCAGAGCAAACAGCAATGGCTGCCAGTCAGCCTTGCACTGGAGAGGTCCCAACGCAGGAACAATGACCACTGTGAGCACCTCTGAGAGAAAGCCGCCCTTGCGTTCCTTCCCCGATGCCAGACAGTCCAGTTTCTCCCTGTATGTGTCTGTGTCCCCCAGAGTCTCACCCAGAACTGAAGTTCAGAGCAAGCAGGAGCTTGTATCTCCCTCCGGATAAAAAAAGCAGTGTACCTGGGTGCCAGCCCATTCTGGGCCTCTGCACCTCCTACCAGTCTCAATGCACTTTCTTCTTTACTTCTCTAGTTGTAGAACTTCCACTCAGCCAGCTTTCCTGTGGTTCTGGATGACAGTTGTTCTGCCTTTAATTGTAATTTTGATGTGGTTGTGGGAGGCAGCAAGTACAGGTGTTTACCTATGCCGCCATCTTGGTTCTCTCTATTTTTTTAATCCTCACCCGAGGACATGTTCAGAGACATTAAGAGAAAGAGAGAGAGAGAGAGAGAGAGAGAGAGCAAATGCAACCCAGGTGCGTGTCCTGACCCAGAATTGAACAGGCAACACTTCAGTGCCCTCCAATCAACTGAGCCACTCCACCTGGACTCCCCCAATATATTTTAAATGGAATTCTATATTCCAGAGATTTACCTGGCAGAGGTCCTCTTTCTTGGCTAATAGTCTCAGGCTAACTTTTTCAGTAGCTATACCTCTGTGAGGTATTAATCTGTAGAAGTCACTCATCATCTTTTGCAATTGTTCTTCAGTCTCTCCACTTTTCAGTGCTGCCTTTACTAGGAGGAGAATTCCCTCTGCCTTGCTTACCTTTAAAAGGAAGATGACATATGCTTATTAAAATTAGATCTTGATAATCACAGAGAAAGTGAAGAAATGTATAAAAATAGCTAAAACCGTTGTTAAATATGTTGCAATGGTTAGTTTTCTGGGCATGGGTCATAAAACAAATGAAAAGTGTACTGGAGATGTATCTTGGTTACGATGATAATGTCATGAGGAGTTTTCCAAAACTGGGCTCAGCTTAACTAAAGGAAAGAAACAGAGTCTTCAATATCTAATATATATATATATATATATCCACAGAGAGAATAATACTCATGTAATAGTAGGAAACTTGCTTTTAACATAAGACATTTAGAAAGATGTCAGAATCAAACCAGGAGCAAAAACCACCAAAACATGTTTCAAATTATACAAGTACTTTTTGGAATTTATCCCAAGAAACCTTTTTATTGTTTTTTTGCCCTGAAATAAATTCATTTAATTCCACAGAGGAGTTGTCTGTATTATTTAAATATGAAAATGTAGTTGCACAAGTTGGACCACTGGGAACATTTTATTTCATTTGCTTTTCAATAGCATATAATTAAGAAGAGCAAGTTCCGAAGGGCTAGGAACCGGCCTGCCTTTCCCTCGGATGGTCAGAGGCACAAGGTTCTGAAGCAGGTGCTACAGAGGATATTAGGTCCTGAGTATCTAAGGAAGGACCATGAGCACCCACGTCTCTCAAGCCTGCTATAAGTCTCTTGACCCAGAGGAACAGGCTTCCTAATGAGCCAATCTTTGATCAGCTCTCATGTCTGACATTTTACATGTGGAAATGTCTGGGTTTTCCTTTCTTTTTTCTTTTTTTTTTTTTTGTTTAAAATATATTTTATTGATTTTTTACAGAGAGGAAGGGAGAGGGATAGAGAGTTAGAAAACATCCATGAGAGAGAAACAATCAGCTGCCTCCTGCACACCCCCTACTGGGGATGTGCCCGCAACCAAGGTACATGCCCTTGACCGGAAACAAACCTGTGACTCTTCAGTCCACAGGCCGACGATCTAGCCCAGGGATGGGCAAACTTTTTGACTCGAGGGCCACAATGGGTTCTTAAACTGGACCGGAGGGCCGGAACAAAAGCATGGATGGAGTGTTTGTGTGAACTAATATAAATTCAAAGTAAACATCATTACATAAAAGGGTACGGTCTTTTTTTTTTTTTAGTTTTATTCATTTTAAACAGGCCGGATCCGGCCCGCGGGCCGTAGTTTGCCCACGGCTGCTCTAGCCACTGAGCCAAACTGGTAAGGGCTCCTTTATTTTTAAAATATTTTTTTATTGATTTCAGAGATGAAGGGAGAGGGAGAGATAGAAACATCAATGATACAAGCAGCAGTGGGATCATGGGAAAGGGGAAGGATTTTAGAAATGTATAGAGGATACATCTGAGAGCAGCTGGTGATTGGTTAATATATATTTCAGAGAGGAAGAGGGAGGGAAAAACAGAAACATTAATGATGAGAGAGAATCATTGATTGGCTGCCTCCTGCATGCCCCCACTGGGGATAGAGCCTGCAACCCGGGCGTGTGCCCTGACTAGGAATTGAACCATGACCTCCTGGTTCACAGGTTGACGCTCAACCACTGAGTCACATTGGTGGGGCTGTTTGGTTTTCTTAAAAGCTCATCTCCCCTCAGTGTTCGCGTTGTCCTCTACTCCAGCATAAGTAAAAAGAAGAGGAATGCATCAAAAAACAACTGAACCAGTGCTCAAACAGAAGTGGTACCATTAAAGCAAAGAAACCAGAAAAGCAGGTTTGTCAGGTTAGAGGCTCTGTTTCAAGGATATGCATGACTTACATCGTTAAGACTGATCCTGCTCATGGACTCCAGGAGCGTGTGCTCCAGGTGGTCAAGAGCCTCTGCCCAAATCATCTCCACTAAATCGCTCACCTCTTGGCTCAGAGTGCTTGAATGTATTACCTCCTCCAAAAGCAACTGCAACAAACAGCAAAACAATACCAACAGAAAGTTTTCATGGGTAGGTTTATTTTTAATGGAGATGACTAGAGTCACGAGAAGAAATAATTATAGCCAAGGAGAGCCACCCGCACTCAAGTAACTGTTAATACTCAGACCTCATTTTTCTGCTCAGCTCTCCCTCCACCTCCTCCCTATACCCTTTCTCTGTCCCCCTTCTCTCTTTTAGTCCCATATTATTTTTCCTTTTGCCTTTTTCTTCACCCTACCAACTATAGGCCTGCCAGTGGAATTAGAAGTTAAGTCGTATTAAGGGTTAAGGCCCCTGACTCTTGGCCTAAGTCAGTGGTTGGCAAACTGCAGCTCGTGAGCCACATGGGGCTCTTTGACCCCTTGAGTGTGGCTCTTCCACAAAATACCACGTGCGGGCTCACATGTACAGTGTGATTGAAACTTCGTGGCCCATGTTCCAAGCCTGTTGAAACATCACCAAGAAAATAATTCTGATATTGACATTTGCTATTTCAAAATAGCACTTTTAAATATGAGGGAAGCTTTTCTCAACAGGTTTCAGGAATTCAGAAACAGCAAAGCAACAATAGCCTTTGTTAAAAAACCTCTCAGTGCTACTGTAACAGAATTAAATTTTTCTCCCTTTAATATTGACATTGGCAACTTTGAAATGCAATTGCTGGATTTAAAAAACAAAGAACTGTGGAGCTCGAAATTTGAATGTCTTTGTGCTGATATAGAAATATAGGAGAAAAACAAACGTGAACTTAGTTCACAGCACAAGTGGTCTGCTTTGAAAGGCCTGGAGAAGGAAGATATGTTGATTTTTAACACCTGGAAAAGTATTCCTGACTCAAATAATCACCCACACAGCCTGACCCAGTGGTTGTCAAACCGTGGCTTGCGAGCCACATGCGGCTCTTTGGCCCCTTGAGTGTGGCTCTTCCACAAAATACCATGTGCGGGCGTGCACATACAGTGCGAAGTGGACTTAAAACTTTAAGTAAAGTCAATTAAGTTAATTTTAGGGAATGTTGTGGAGTGAAAGAAGTAGTGTTGAGGATTGAGAAAGGTATGTTGAGATGGTCTGGACATACCGAGAGGATGAACGAAAGGAGATAGACCAGTGATGGCGAACCTTTTGAGCTCGGCGTGTCAGCATTTTGAAAAACCCTAACTTAACTCTGGTGCCGTGTCACATATAGAAATTTTTTGATATTTGCAACCATAGTAAAACAAAGACTTATATTTTTTATATTTATTTTACATATTTAAATGTCATTTAACAAAGAAAAATCAACCAAAAAAATGAGTCCGCATGTCACCTCTGACACGCGTGTCATAGGTTCGCCATCACTGAGACAGACGAAACAAATATACAAGATGAGTGTGGATGGGAGAGTTGGAAGGGGTCGACCTCAGCGAACGTACCTCAATCAGATTGAGGACGTTTTTAGCAAAGGCCAGCTTAGGAGTGCCCTAATTAAGTTAATAACAATGTACCTACCTAACCAGTTTAAGTTTAAAAAATTTGGCTCTCAAAAGAAATTTCAATCGTTGTACTGTTGATATTTGGCTCTGTTGACTAATGAGTTTGCCGACCACTGGCCTAGGTTATAATGAAATCTTTTGAAATCTGTGATGATTTATTGCTGAAATAAGCCATAAGTTTTGGGGCTTATCCTGGAACTCACTTCTATCTCAGCTTCCATGCCTTTCTGTGGGTTCACTGTTCCTTTTCCTAACTCCCACTCTTCTCTCCTGCCAGTTTTTTATTTGCCATAAATAAACATTTTTCTTAAAAATTATTAATCAATAACATAAAATAACATGGATAAACCAATCTTACTGCTTGTAATTTTTCAGATGCTAATTGGGTGGCTTCAGGGGTAAACAATTCCCTTAGTAGGAATCCTTGTTTCTTCAGTTCTTCAAGGTAATTTTCATAGTACTCACTTGCATCTTCAGAGGTTTGCTTTACAGAGAACTGCTTTCTAGGCTGTGAATAGAGTATGTGGCAAAGTGTTAGGATATGAGGGTACAGTAACTTAGTCTCAATCTTTATTGGACACAGACTATGTACCAGGAACATAAACAAAACATTAGATCCTGCTACTGTCAAAGGAGTCATGACACGTATAAACCTCCTCTTGGACTGGTGGCTATAGGACGCCTCTCAAACATGGCAAAAAGAAGCATGTCATGTTCAAGCTACTTCATTTAAGAAGGTAGAGGTTAAGTTATTTTCCATCAAAAGGGTTTAATAAAGGAAAAGAGTGAGCTACAAGAGTCTCTTCTGGAACAGCTCCTTCTCTGCTGGTTAAGTGAGGCTCATTTCTGTCAAGGTGAACAGACTTGCCAAGTAGACTCAGAAGGGAGGAAGGCACCCAGCAACAGCTCTCCATATAGAGAGCAGGAAGGGCAGGCTGGCCTAGGCAGCAGCCTCATTTGCTTTCTCAGTGAAAAAAAAAAAGGTAACATATCTATCATGGTTTTCAAACTTGATTTTTACTTAGTTTTTACCCACACAACTAAATCCTCCACCAAATATAGTCCACATTTTGGGGTAAAAGGTTAACGAAAACTTTTCCTTGACACATTTGACCTTGGATTAAAGTTTCTAGCTATTCCCATGGAAACCTGAAAAGAGTGGTATGTAATATTAGGCAAAATTGGTTGGGTAATAGTAACCTGTCATTAATCAATTGCATTGGAACTGGGAGGTCAATGAATGAACCATAAACAGAAGGTGGGAAACCTGCACCTTGGGCTTCCCTGGGAGCAGGGACTCCAACAACAGTCACCTCCCTTAAGGGCATCTTGACCCCAGCCCCTTATAAGAGGTCTGGACTCCTGTGGGTGGGCTTCTAAAGTTCGGTGGACCTGCACCCACCTGATGTGAGCCTCCTTCCTTGCCTAGAACTGACCCTGGCATGGGAACAAAGTGAGTGTGTCCATAGCCTGAGTGAACTGCTCCTGGGACCACTCCCCTACTGAGCCGCACCTGTGCACCCTGCTGTTTCTTGTCTATAAGCAGAATGTCTAGATAGAAGATGGCTTGATGGTTTTGTAGCACTTTCTTTGAACTTTAGGTATTAGTTCTGATTTCATTTTTGTTTCATACTGTTTTGGGTTGGTCTCTGCAAAGCCTTCCTTGCCACTCAGAGCCCACAACAGTTCATAGACATTTCACCATCACAGTGGATTAAAGTCATGAATGTGATATTTCCTCCCAGGTGGTGATTTCTGAGGACAGGTATGAGTATTTTTTATCTTTGGGTTCCAGCCTCTAGCAGACTGCTTGGTACAAAGTAGGTGCATAATGAGGTGTGTGAATGAGTTGCTTTGAGAGGTATATACACTAGTGAAGTTTCTGTAAGTGACTCAGAACAGGAGCAAGAACCCCACACAGGGCCTTCCTCTGATGAGCCCCCTGTGCTGCTCTGGTCAAGGGGCACTGGGTTCATCTTGCTCTCCTCACCTGACACTTTCCAAAAGGGAACACATTTCCACTTTTCAAACCTATTTATAGGCAAAATGAAAAATATGAACAGGTCGGCTGGCTCACTGGCTAGTGTTAAGGGAGCTAGTTATGAACAAGAGTGGATAAACACATGGGAATCGATATAAAGATCATTACCTCAGTGCCACCATCTGGGAGGAAGTGTGCTACTATGAGGAAGGCTGGGTATCCGGGGTCCTGGGAGCACTGCAATTCCACCACTGCAATTTCTCGACCTCCCTCTGTCCCCATCTGGAAAAAGAGCTTGGTCTTTCATAAATTGCATTCACTAAACAACAAACTGCACACGCCGTTTTAAAAGGTTGATTAGCCCTGGCTGGCTGGTTCAGTTGGTTGGAGCATCCCTTCGTATGGTGGACAACCCATAGATGTTTCTCTTTCTCTCTTTATCTCATTTTCTTTCTCTCTCTAAAATCAATAAAATGTATCCTCAGATGAAGATTTTTTTAAAAAATAGGTTGATTATAAAAGTAATATATGCTCATTTGGAAATGTAATGTAGAAAATACAGAAACTACTAAGTTAAAAATAAAAATCACCTGAAATCATACTACAGATATATAATCACTATGAATATTTCAGTATTTTTCCCTCTCAGATTTTTACTATAGATATATCTGTATATGTTTAAATGGTACCACTTTTCAGATCTTCTTTATTACAGAGGGAATGTTATTTTCAACTTATGTTGTATTATAATACCTAAAAATACAAATGGAGCATCATTTTGAATGCCAAAGTTAATTTGCATTTGTGTGATGTTGGAAAAAAGTATTTTGTTTTTCTTTTATTTACTTATATTTTTTAATCCTCATCCAAGGATATTTTTCCATTGATTTTTGAGAGACAGTGGAAGGGTGGGGGAGAAAGAGAGAAACATTGATGTGAGAGAGACACATTGGTTGTTTGCCTCCTGCATGCGCCTGAACCAGGCCGGGGTTTAAGCCTTCAACCGAGGTATGTGCCCTTGATCAGAATCAAACCCAGGGCCCTTCAGTTCAAGGGCTGACCCTGTAGTCTATCCACTGAGCCAAACTGACCAGGGTATGTTTTTCTTTTAAATGAAAAGTAATGGAAATTCAAGATGGTGTAAATACTTGTATCAAATCTACTCTTAAAATATAAGAAACTATTAAAAACAAGAAGGACTTTTATTTTATTTCTTTTAATTGATCTTAAACAGAGGAAGGGAGGGAGAGAGAGAGAGAGAGAGAGAGAAAAAAAACATTGATGTAAGAGAGAAACATGATCGGTTGCCTCCTGTACACACCCTGGGTATGTGCCCTGATCAGGAACTGAAGCTACCACCACTTGGTATACAGGACGACACTCCAACTGAGCCACATCAGCCTGGGCAGGACCTTTATTTTTAATATCATATTAACATTTCGTATTGTTTATATTTTTATTATGAGCATGAGTTACTTAATCAGTAATTATGAGCAATTACTTTTACACTAAAAAATTAAACATTACATTTTTAAAATTAATTTTTAGAGAGAGTGAGAGCAAGTGTGAAACATCGATTTGTTGTTCCATCCGTTTATGCATTCACTGGTTGTTTCTTGCATGACCAGGAGGGATCAAACTCCCAAGGCTGGCATACAGAGATGACATTCTAACTCACTGAGATACTCAGCCAGGGCCATTACATTTTAAATGTAAAAATTTTCTTGATTATTAAAAAGCAACTCATATATTAAGAAATATTATTCAGGATATGCACAATTTTTCAAAACAAGAAAATAATCAAACAGAAAGAATAATCACATGACATTCAGACAGCTTTTTTTCCAAAATAGAAATCAAACTCTTACTTTTTCCAAGATATTATATTTTGCAACTTCAAAATCTTGAGGAAAATGAGGAATTTCAACATTCTCTGTATAAAACCTGAAATGTGTATAAGTAAAATTTTAATATTAAAATCTACTTTTAGAGTACATAGGATTTTCCTAGAATTTTTCTTGTACCTCCCCTAACTACCGTATTTTCCGGCGTATAAGACGATTTTTTGGCCCTGAAAAATATGCCTCCAAGTAGGGGGTCGTCTTATACGCCAGGTACACTTCAGATAGACTGCCCATAGTGCTTGCCCCGTGCCATAGTGGCCTCCCGATGCCCACCCACTTCATTCCACATACCGTTCAGGCATCAGCAGCGCTGCTGGGTGTATGCTCGGCTGTTATGCGATTTT
>NW_006291973.1:377256-383496 GCF_000327345.1 Myotis davidii
AAATTAAAATGTTAAAATCAAATCTGATATTGTTTTACCTTTTATTTGGTGTGTGGAAGGTGTGCGGAAGAGGGGGTAGTCTTATACGGCGAGTATATAACAAACTCTGTATTTTGAGTGGAAATCTTAGGGGGTCGTCTTATACGCCCAGTCGTCTTATACGCCGGCAAATACGGTACATTCAAAATGCATTATAAGTCCCTAATGCCTCCTTACAAATTCTAAAAATGGTCAAAAGGGTCTTGTGGAATCAAAAGGTCCTTTACATAATTCTAGAGCTCTGATGCCAAATATTGTGTGTCTATATTGGATAGCAGGGAGTGGTATAAAGCATAGGTGTAAACGAAACAGGCCAACGTGTCGGAGAAAGTACAGCCCCTCCCAGACAGGCGGCCTGCGTTCCCTCTGCCAAGTACCCTGGACCCACATCACCGCAGACAGGCACTCACCTTCCGCACTGCAGCCAAGTCCCCTTTATTTATTAATCTGTACTTCTTATCTTGATACCTGTTCTCTCTTTTAGCCCTACTATTAATAAGTAAAATAAGGCAAAATGTGATGCCTAATTGATACTGTAGTCTTGGGTACGCTTTAAGAAGCCATGTAGGGCTTCAGACTCGCATACTCCATTTGGGAAGGTTGTTATTATATTTTAAAAATATCAGGTAGAGATTAACAAAGTGTTTCTAAAGGCTATTCAGTAAGGTAACAGAGTGAGCAGACTGCCCAAATCTTATCTCCAGTGATTTTTCTTTTTACAAATCAATGTCACAATTACATCCAATCTCATATAATCCTGAGAAGATAAAATAATTATCACTATACCAACTGAAGTAAAAAATATTAAATAAAAACTTAATAAAGAGTTAAATAAGCAACATAAATTAAAATACTACCAAAAATACTGATATACTAATAGCATTTTAATACCGTGCTTGAGGTTTATAAAAACTCTGTCTAGTCTTAATGACCAAAAGTAGATTACTTAGTAAGTTTCACGATGTTTTCTGTCTCTGTGGCATTGTCCAGGCTTAGCTTGTCTGTTTTCACTTCTAGAATTAAAACAAACAAAACACTTGTTAACTACTCAAAGACTTATTAAAATGAGCTAATAAGCCCACAGCGTGGCTCAGTGGTTGAGTGTTGACCTGTGAACCTGAAGGTCATAGTTCAATTCTTGGTCAAGGCACATGCCAGAGTTGCAGGCTCAATCCCCAGTGAGGCATACAGGAGGCAGCTGATCAATGATTCTCTCTCATCATTGATGTATCTCTCTCTTTCTCTGAAATCAATAAAAATATTTTTAAAACAATAAAGGAGATATGCTACTTTTGTTTTTTGGGGTTTTTTTTAAGGGGAGAATGATGATTTTTTTAAATTTTTTAAAAATATTTTTTATTGATTTTTTACAGAGAGGGAGGGAGAGGGATAGAGAGTTAGAAACATCGATGAGAGAGAAACATCGATCAGCTGCCTCCTGCACACTCCCTTCTGGGGATGTGCCCGCAACCAAGGTATATGCCCCTGACCAGAATCGAACCTGGGACCCATGAGTCCGCAGGCTGATGCTCTATCCACTGAGCCAAACCGGTTAGGGCAGAGATATGCTACTTTTGGAAAAATTATCTTTTGAAAAAATCTTCTTTAGCCAAATGCTGGTCATAAAATGTCCAGTCGTTAAGCTGTGATGATAACTTTTTAACACAAAGATTCCTCCTCCTCCCAGTTAAAATTACACATCAAGTTTTCTTAGACTGTCTGTGTGTTTTTTAAATTTTTATTTTATTAATTTCTATAGAAAGAAAGGAGGGGAAATGGTGGGAGGAGGCAAGGGAGAGAGAGAGAGATTTGTTGCTCCACTTAGTTATGCATTCATTAGTTGATTCTTGTATGCGTCCTGACTGGAATCAAACCCACAACCTTGGCATATCAGGATGACACTAACCAACTGAGCTACCCGGCCAGGGTGAAACTACCAGTGTTTTTTGTAGTCATTCTGATTCTGACAACACTAGACTGAATATTGACAAATCTACTTTGCTAAAGTAATCTTTGTCCTTTGCTATGTTGCTGCCCATTTTCTGAAATAACAACAAGCCTAATTTTTAGGTAGTATTTCTGGACCATACTTTGTCTGTAATATCTTTGACAAACCAAAATGTTTGATATGAAATACTTACCAGAACTGCTTGTCTCTTGATAAGGAGGTAGTGTGGTATCCAGTGACTTGTTAGGATTGTAATTCTTTACGTCCAAGAGTCTCCCTTCTTTGATAGATTCCCATATAAAATCCAGGTTTGCAATCTGGATATGGTTCTTTTGGATAGACTTCAGTTGGTACTGACTGAGAACATCAGCATTGTCTAAGATTATATGTGTACACTAAGAAAAAATAATCATTATGCATTAGTAGAATCAAAACTTAAGTTACTTTGTATCTGTAATTTTCACCCTTGAAAAGTCTTGTTTGAAGGTAATTTGCAACAATTTTTCTCAGATTTCTAAAACTCTTGTAAGTAATAAAATTTCTTGCTACATTAAAATTTTTTTACATCAACAATTATGGATATGGATATCCATCAAAGATTATGGATATGGATGTACCATAATTGATTAACCAATCCCAGAGTTTTTTCCAAATTTTTACTCCTCTAAAAAAATGCTGTGCTGAATATCTTCATGTATACTTCTTGTACAGCTTTGTTTTTTCCTTAAGGGTGGAATAAGAGGTTTAAAGGGTATTCATTATTATTTTGTTAATTTGCAATTTTATTCACTTATTTTAAAATGAGTAGTTGATGCACACTGTAGAATATCTAAAAAGTAAAATTATAATATTAAGTTAATTTATTCCTCACCATTTCTCCAGGTTCCTGTCCAGAGGAACCTGAGCTAATCTATGTAGACAACATGCATAGAAGTACACAGATGGCAGCATACTAAATATACTGCTTTTCCACTTGACAATTTATTTTGGAGATCATTCCTCGTCATTACATATTGTGCTATCTCCATTATAATAGCTGGTATGCACATTTCAAATGTTTATAGACACTGGCAAAACAACTGCTGAAAAGGTTGCAGTCCTGTATGTGAGAAATTCTAAAAGTGAGAACCTGTGTTGGCATTCTCTAAACTGAAAGGCTATAAAAGGCATGCATTAATTCATCATCCACAGAAATCCTAAGACAGGTCAGTGGCTAACCTGGAGGAAAAGAGGGCCATTCTGTATCTGACATTCACAGATAAACTGCCAAATGCCAGAGAAGTACCGAGCATCCAGCTAAACTTGTCTGTGCTTCACAAAACAAACCCAGCTCCTCCCACTGGCAAGCCCAGGGCTGTGGTCCAGGAAGCGGCAGTCCCATCAGCCCACCGAGAGGGAAGAGCCTGCACCGGGCAGGGCCTGTACTTGTAGGCCTGGCATCTAACAACTTTGAATTTCAATGTTTAGTTCTTATGATGAGGTGGTTAAAACAGAGCAGGGTAACCTTAGTTATTTTCAAGATTTCATCTAGCTGTGAAATTCTGTATCTAAACTGTCAGTCTTACAGTTCATTTCAAGAGAAAAGGTAGCTTCCTTCCACCTTTAAATAAGCAGTACAAAGATGGGTTTTTTTCTGTCCTATAAGAACCACCCTTACAGGTGTCACTCCAGTGCTGACATACTGGTGAGTGACTAGAGTGCTTTTGGCAAATGCTGCACATTCTCCTTTGAGAACAGATTTGGCTGGTCTGATGTTACTTTTTTGGTGTCCTCGGCTGTGCTCTAATGATATTAGATTCACATGGCATAGAGGATTGTCCTATACGGCTCACAGGAGTAGGAGAAGACAGAATGGGGTGGTCTTCCCTCCTCTGCCTCTCTCCAGCCGATTCCCTGTGGGAGCTGTCACTTCCCCTGCCTCCACTGGCTTCCCTGCTGCCAATTTCTCTACTTACTTTTCTCACCATGACCTGCACCCCCTGAGGCACAATGGTCTATCACAGAAGAATTCTTAGGATATTTTACCTGTGGATTTAATAAAAAGGAAACATTTCCACCATTTTCCTTAATGTCAGTTTGTAGCTTTTTCTTCTGTTGACCAGGTAAGTGTTTTACTTTCAAACAGAAAGTACAATTTGCAAAGACTCCCACAGTCATCCTGTAGAGAAAAGAAGTTACAAGTCATAACTTTTAAGGATTTTCTTTTCAGTGAATATAAATGATAGTGACTTTAGAATTGTTCTACATGCAAACTGTGGGAAAGTTGGGCATTATTATTTTAAAAAAGATATTGTAATCATATTATAATCACAAACGTTGGATATTACTTCAGTTTGCAATATGTATATTGGTTTTAGAATAATTTCTAGCCTTTATGGCTGATATTATGACACCCAAAAAATCCTTTGGTATAGATTCGTAATATACATTTTTTTAAGATATGGGATTTTTAAAAATATATATTTTTATTGATTTCAGAGAGGAAGGGAGAGGGAGAGAGAGAACATCAATGATGAGAGAGAATTATTGATCCAACATGAACCCCCCCCTCCCTATAACCCCCCCTCCCACCCCCCTCACAGGATTAAGCCCTCAACCCCAGCATGTGACCTGACCGGGAACTGAACTACGACTTCCTGGTTCATAGGTCGATGCTCAACCACTGAGCCACATGGGCCAGGCATAATATACATTTTAAGGAAAACATGACAGATTTTAGTCACAGATCAAATATAGAAGCATTGCCCTGGCTGGGTAGCTCGGCTGGGTAGCTCAGCTGGTTAGAGCATCTTCCTGGTCCACCTAGGTTGCAAGTTCAATCCCAGGTCAAGGCACATACAAGAATCAACCAGTGAATGCATGAATAGGTGAAACAACAAGTTGATGTCTCTCTCTCTCTCTCTCCCCCTTAAATCAATCAATAAATAAAGAATATATAGAAGTGCCCAGTCCAGTGTGGTTTGGCTCAGTGGCTGGAGCGTCAGCCCACGCATGGAAGGATTGAGGGTTCAGTACCCAGTCAAGAGCACATACCTGGGTTGCAGGTTCAATCCCCGCCCCAGTTGGGGTTCCTGTGGGAGGCAACCAGTTGATTTGTCTCTCTCACATTGATGTTTCTCTCTCTCCCTCCCTTCCACTCTTTCTAAAACAAAACAAAACAAAACAAAAATCAATAGAAAGAATACCTTCGGGTGAGGATTAATATCCTTGGTTGAGGATATATATATGTATATATATGCATTAATTTCTAATTAAAAATTAACATTATGTGATAGTGAAACCATGGACTTTTATATTTAAGTCCTGGGAAACTTTCAGCCTCTTTCTCACAAATTCTGGCACTTTATCCAGAAACTGTGTGCAGTTGGGAGCCTTCCTGGAACCCTTAGCTCTGATCCAGGACAGGCTGTAGCCTCCCCATGGCCCCCGGGGGCAGCTGTAGTCACACACATCCTCATAACCACTCTTAACACTTTTAGTTTCTCCAGTAGAATAGATCCCACGCGAGGGCTGTGCTTTGTTGATTTTCACCTAGACTCTAGGGCACACAGTAGGCATTCAATAAACGCTTGCTTACTAAAAACTCCCGCATCTATTAAAACCAAGGATTACCGAATATCCTCTGACACTATTTGCATATTTGGACTCAAATGGCATCAACTCTGCACCTTCCTAATGGGACTATTGAGCCCCTGAGAAGAGAGGCCCCCCCACTCTGGTGCTGCTCCAACTCCAGAGGCCTGTCACAGCTCTGAGCACATAGACCCGAACTAACGGGTGCTCACTGAATACAAGATCAAGTCAGCGCACGGAAAGGATCTGCCACATGCACACATTCGGAGTGAACTTCTCCTTTATTCTAGCGCCACATTTCACAGATCGTCATGTTTACTGTCATTTTGCAACCCAGAGCGTAAGGCTGAACACTGGGCCGCGCCCTGCTTTTCTAGAGACTGAAATTTAACACTCAGGCCCGGAAGGAATCATTAAACTCATTTGCAGGTTTTCGACTTTGAACTTCAACTGACAGTAAATGTTCCTATCACGCACGGTTTTCCCAGTTACTGACGGTGTTCCTTGATTATCCATCAAAATCCTGGACTTTTTGCAAAAGCTTGCTTTGTAACCCAACTTTCAGAAGACAGACATGCCCTTTGGCACGTCGGAAACAAGAAACGCAGGGCCCCGGCGCGACCGGCTCCTTCCGGGAGACCCGGGCCTGAGCGCCCGGGGGGGCCCCGCGTCCTGTCCCC
>NW_006291973.1:383665-394295 GCF_000327345.1 Myotis davidii
CCGTGGGCTCCGCGGCCAGGTCGCGCCTGCGCAGGCGGGCTTTCCTTCCCGAACCAGCCCAGGGTTAGGATTTTTTGTTTCATCTTTCTGGCGGGATTTAGCAAATAAGTGGTGACTCCAAAGTTGGATTTTGGGGAAAGTGTGTGGATGATGCTGCCATTTAACTGAGAAGTGAGGGTGATTCCCGGGAGCTTGGAACAAGCAAATTTTGGAAAGGTTTGGGATTGGGGAAACAGGAGGGTAAGATAATGAATTTAGTTTAAGACTTCCTGAGTTTGAGGTTCCTGGCAGTGTTCCTAAGTGGTTAGAAATACAAATCTGCTCTTCCAGAGAAGTAAGGGTTGGAGATTCATTGAGTAGCGGGTGAAGTGATGGGAAAGAATAAAATTTCCAGATATGAAGAAAATGAGAAGAGAAAAGATGTAGTAAGGTTATGAATCTATACCCGACTACCGGCATACATCAGTGATATTGCAGGTTGGGTTCTGGACAACCACATTAACACCAGTATCATAGTGTTACCGGAAAGGGAACCTGGCCTTTGGTGGGTGCGCCTAGGGCCAGTGGTAGTGTGTGGGATCTTGTTATTGTGCAGTAAAAATTTCACAGCACGAGTCTAGGTGATTACAAGGGGGACATTTAT
This sequence comes from Myotis davidii, assembly GCF_000327345.1. NCBI lineage: Eukaryota > Metazoa > Chordata > Mammalia > Chiroptera > Vespertilionidae > Myotis > Myotis davidii. The sequence continues at coordinate 384,309 of NW_006291973.1, forward strand.
TAAAGCTGGGGACAGTAAAACAAGAAAGGGCTTAGCATAGAAGAAGGAACAGAAGGGCCTAAGCTGGGCTGCCCTAGTTCTCTGGAAAGAGAGAGAAAAAGGAGCCTTGGGATCAGGTTCAGAGGTTCGTTAGCCAGAAGGGGCCGCTGCCCATTGCTTCCCTGGTTGCAAGCCTGGTGGGGTCCTTGCATCTCTCTGATAATCAATGACTTTGAGCATTTTTTCATATGTCTCTTGGCCATCTATATGTCCTCTTTGGAGAAGTGTCTATATAGGTCCTTTGACCATTTTTTAAATTGGATTATTTAAAGAGCCGCATGTGGCTCGCAAGCCCCAGTTTGCCGACCACTGGCGTTAGGAGATGCCTGCCTGTGGGGGAAGAAAAGGGAAAAGGAATGGGGGGATGGCGCTGCTTCCCAGAGGGAGATCACAGGCTGGGTCCTTTGTCTTGAGGCTTAATCTCTTTCTCTAAGGTAGGAATCATAGGGGAGGTCTCAGGGGAGGTTTTCAGCAGAATGTTAATCAGTTTTCTAGGTGTGCTCCGTCAGGGCTGTGGTCTTCACTAGTTGGTCAGTCATCAAAGCTGATCCTGGTGTCACCTACCTGATTTTGCTGCTTTTTTGAGCCGAAATACAACTGAGGCCTAGATGTTACTTCTAGGGAGGTGACCGTCTGTATCTGCTTTAAATTGCTCTGTTTAACTATCTCAGTTTCCTCATTCCACGTGTCCTGGTTTACTGGCCTCTCGCAACAGTAGAGCCAGTCACGTGAATTTTTTGGTTTCCCAGTGCATATAAAAGTTGTGTTACACTATATTATTAGATAGGACAAGGGTCTCAGATCTGGGTGGTTCTGACAGTGCTATTCTTGCTAATGTTAACATGTAGCACAGTATTTTGCAGGTGCAGCTGTAAAGGGATGATCTTGACGAGGAGCCCAACAATAAGTTTAACCAACTGCCAAGGAGAAAATGTGTAATTAACTGAATATTGTATATAAGCAACAACTAAGCCTCCTTTCTGTAAGACAGAGGTTTGGTTATGAATTCCCTGTCTCCTTTACTTGCTGCAAGTAAATAAAACTACCTCAGGACGACCACACCTCATCCTAGCTCATTTGGTTCAATGGTTAGAGTGTGGACCTGCATACCAGAGGGTCTCGGTTCAGTGTCACAGATTCAATTCCTGTTCAAGGGCAGGTACCTGGGTTGTAGGCCCGAAGTTTTTTTTTCCGTGTCTCCTTTCCCCTCTAAAAAAATTAATGGATGCCTGGCCAGTGTAGCTCAGAGGTTGAGTGTCAACCTATGACCCAGGAGGTTGAGGTTCAATTCTGGGGCGGAGCACATACCCGGGTTGTGGGCTCAATCCCCAGTGGGGGGGCTTGTAGGAGGCAGTGGATTGATGATTCTCTCTCATCATTGATGTTTCTACTTCTCCCTCTCCCTTCCTCTGAAATCAATAAAAATATATTTAAAAAAATCAATGGAAAAAAATATTTTCGGGTGAGGATTATCAACAACAAAAAGATGACCACTTCTCGTTCTTGACTAGAACACCCCAAGCAGTGACCCCCTAGAGTTCATTATAATACTCTAATCTATTAAGTGTGCAATAGCATTATGTCTTTTTAAAAAAGTACATAACTTAATTAAAAACCACTTTTGCTAAAAATGTAAATTAATTTAAAAATGTAAAATTTTTAACTTTTGCTAAAAAATGTTTGTAAATTTGTAAAAAAAAATATATTCTTAAAAAAATGCTTACTGTCATCTGAGCCCTAGGTGAGTGCAATCTGGTTGTGAAGGGTCTTGTCTCAATACTTATGGCTGCTGATTGCTCAGAGTGGTAGTTGCTGAAGGTTGGGGTGGCTATGTCAATATCTTAAAACTAGAGGCCCAGTGCACAAATTCGTGCACAGGTAGGGTCCTGCTGGTCCTCCCCAATCGGGGCCAGCTAGCTGGGGGAAGGGCTGCAGGAGGTTGGCCAGCTGGCCCCGCCCCCATCGGGCAGGTTGGCTTGCCCCAACGCACATCAAGCGAACAGTCATTCTGGTCGCTTGGCTTTTATATATATACTAGAAGCCTAGCGTGCGATTGAAATCATGTGAGAAAGCGCCTCGCCTCTCGCTGTGCGAGAGGGGGCCGGGACCCATGCCTGACCCTCGTAGCGCTGGCTGGCCGCAGTGTTGTGTCCGCTAGGGTGGGGCAGGTGCTCCTGTGTATTGTCTCTATATTCCAGCCCGCCCCCAGCCCCAGCCTCCCCACGGCCACTGGGGTGGGGACGGCATGCAGTCCCCTCCTGCCCATCTGCACTCGCAGCTCCTCCTGAGCGGTTGTGATGCTCAGCTAATTAGCATATTCCCCGTTAATATATATATAGAAGCCCGATGCATGAAATTTATGCACGGGGGTGGGGGTCCCTCAACCCGGCTTGTACCCTATCCAATCCGGGACCCCTTGGGGGATGTCCGACTGCCTCTTGCAATCTAGGGCCGCTGGCTCCTAACAGCTTGCCTGCCTGCCTGCCTGATTGCCCTTAACCACCTCTGCCTGCCTGATTGCCCCTAACTGCTCCCCTACCAGCCTGAGCACCCCTAACTGCTCCCCTGCTGGCCTGATCGCCCCTAACTGCTTCCCTGCTGGCCTGATCGCCCCTAACCGCCTCTGCCTCACCCCGCACCTAGGACCCAAGATTCCCTCCTCCGGCCTGTTGCAGGCACCTGGGACCCGGGCTTTCCTCCCTCTGGCTGGCCGCAGGCACCCAGAACCTGAGTCAGCTTTGCCTGGGCTGGCTGCAGCAGCAGGCACCCAGGATCATGGGGCTGGCGGCTTGTCCCTCTCCCAGGCTACAAGGCACAGGTGCAGCCGCCGGTGCCTGGGACTGCAGGGCAGGTGACTTGTCCCTCTCCCAGGCTGCAGCCTGGCTGGTCCCCATTCCTCTCTCCCCAGTGTTGAGTGTCTGAGCTGTTACAGCGTGATGGCATGAAGGTACGACAACTATTTGCATATTAGCTCTTTATAATATAAGACACCAATGAAGTTTGCTGCATGGATTGATTCTTCCTTTCATGAACAATTTCTCTGTAGCATGCGATGCTAATTGATAGAATTTTACCAACAGTAGAACTTCTTTCAATGTTGTAGGTACTTTGAACTTCTATCCAGACCACTAAAACTTTCTCCTTATCAGCAATAAGGATATTTTGCTTATCATTTGTGTGTTCACAGGAGTAGCACTTTTAATATCCTTCAACAACTTTTCCTTTGCATTCACAACTTGGCTAATTGTTTGGCATAAAAGACCTAGCTTTTAGCCTATCTCAACTTTTGACATGTCTTCCTTGCTCAGCTTAATTAAATTTCTACCTTTTTATTTAAAGTGAGAGAATGTTACTCTTCCTTTCATTTAAAAATACCATGGTATAATATATATATACCATCTATATATTATCTAGAAGAAATTCACCTTTGGTCCAAATACACATTTAGGATGAATGTGAAAGGATGGAAAAAAGACATTCCATGCAAATAATAACCAAAAGACAGCAGAGAAGACTATTCTAATATCAGACAAAATAGATTTTTAAATAAAAAATTGTTACAAAGATCCTGCCGGTGTGGTTCAGTGGTTTAGCATAGACCCATGAACCAAGAGGTCACTGATTCAATTCCTGGTCAGGGCACATGGGCTTGATCCCCAGTAGGAGTGTGCAGGAGGCAGCCAATTAATCTCATTGATTTTTTTTTTTAATTTATTGGTTAAGGTTTTACAAATGTGTCCTCATTTCCCATTAACCCCCAACCTTCCCGCCCTCTCCCCCCATTCATACTCTCATCCCCCTCTTGTCCGTGTCCATTGGTTTGGCTTATATGCATGCATACAATTCCTTTGGTTGATCTCTCCCCCTTACCCCCTCCCTCCCTTACTTTCCCTCTGGGGATTGATAGTCTGATCGCTATTTCTCTGTCTTCATTGATGTTTTTATCTTTCTGTCCCTCACCCTTCCTCTCTCTCTAAGTTCAATAAAAACAAATTTAAAAAATTGTTACAAAAGAGCCCCAAAATATATGAGGCAAAAATTGATAAAAATGAAGGGAGAAATATATTGTTCTACAATAATTGTTGGAGACTTCAGAACCCACTTTCAATAGTTGATTGAAAAACTAGGAAGAATAATAAGGAAATAGGTCATGTAAACCAATGAGACATAAAACACATATGTAGAACATTTCACACAATAACAATAGAATACATATTTTTTAAATGCACATGGAACATACTCCAACATACTTCATATGTTAGGTCACAAAGCAATTTGCAGGAAATTTAAGATAATTGAAATCAGCTCAGCCAGTTTTGCTCAGTGGATAGAGGGTTGGCCTGCAGACCAAAGGGTTCCAGGTTTGATCCCAGTCAAGGGCACGTACCTTATTTGCAGGCTCCTTGGGCCCTGGCCCTGGTCAGAGGCAACCAATCGATGTGTTTCTCTACCCTCGATGTTTCTCTCTGTCTTTCCCTCTCTCTTCTACTCTCCCTAAAAATCAATGGAAAAATATCCTCGGGTGAAGATTAACCAAAAAAAAAAAAGAAAAAGGAATGAAACCATAAAAAAAAGAGATAATTGAAATCATACAAAATATCTCCTCTGACCTCAATGGAATGAAGCTAGAAATCAGTTAACAGAAGAAAAACTGGAAAAATAGCAATATGTGAAAATTAAAACACACTTAAAAATCTTATGGGTCAAAGAAGAATTCACAAGTGTAATTAGAAAATACTTTGAAATGAATGAAAACAAAAACTTACAGGATGCAGTGAAAGTGTTCAGAGGGAAATTTATAGCTCTAAATGCCTTTGTTTAAAAAAAGGGAGATTCCCAAATCACAACTTAAAGAACTAAAAAAAAAAAAGGCTGGTTGGTGTTGCTCAGTGATTAGAACATTGGCCTATGCACCAAAGGGCCAAGGGCACATATGTGGGTTGCAGGTTTAATCACTGGCCCCGTAGGGGTACTTGCAGGAGGAAACCAATCGATATGTCTCTCTCACATTGATCTCTCTCTCTCTCTCTCTCTCTCTCTCTCTTTTCTCTCTCTCTCCTCCCTCCCCCCTCCCTCCCCTTCTACTCCCTAAAAAAAAAAAACCAATGGAAAAAATACACTTGGGTGAGGATTAACAACAACAAAACTAAAATAGAAGAGCAAACTAAATCCAAAGACAGCAAAAAGAACAATTATTAGAGCAGAGATATATGAAACAGAGAACAGAAAAACAATCAACTAAATCAAAAGTTGGCTTGTAGAAAACATCAACAGGTCCTAGCTGGGTGTCTCAGGTGGTTAGAACATTGTCCTGATAAACCAAGGTTTTGGGTTCAATCCCCAGTCAGGGCACATACAAGAAACAACTAACTAATGCATAAATAAGTGGAACAACAAATCCATGTTTCTCTATTTATCTATCTATCTATCTCTCCTCTCCCTTTTTCAAATCAATGAATAAAAATTTTAATTTAATTTTTAAAAAGAAGTAGTGTGGCCTAAGACAATGTACAGCTGCTGTGTTGTGGAATTGTGCACCTGAAATCTGTTACCCAGTGTCATCCCAATAAATTCAATAAAAAAAAAAATAGCGTGGCCACTTAGCAAGAGGTTTGAGGTACTTGGAGGCCAGATGCTGAATGTTTCAGATATTTTAGAAAAGTCTGAAGCATTGTGGGAAACTGATATAGGGTTAAGCCTCGGACTGACCTGTTGGCAAAGTCACAAACAAGTCCCAGCTTAGAGGGCACAGTCCTCTTAGCATAATTAGGCTTGACCTTATAACACTCCCTAGATCTTATCTGGGAAGCTAATGGGCTGAGGAAGTGCAGGAAGTGTAACCATGGTCAAAACAAGTGAAACTCACAAGAACTGTGTAATTATGGTAACCACTACCTTGTTTACCTCTCACTATAAAAAGCTTGGTGAGGCCTGAGCACAGTGGAAGTCCTTCTCCTTGAGTTGGACTTGCTCGCCTGGTCCCCCAATATTCCCAAATGATCTCATGTCTTTTCTTTTTCATTTGTGTGCGGCTCGACTTCCAGACCTGAACCCTGAATCATGCGGGACGTGGAGGGAAAACTTATGACAAGCATGAGGCAAGAGAGGCCATTTGTGTATATGAAAAAGCCACTTGAAACGGCTTGAGTAGGCCTGAAAGTTGGGTGCGGTGGGGTTTCAGGGCAGGGTGAACAGTGTGAGCCAGGTTAATGAAAACTCAGATATGGCCTGCCTGCTGGCTCTGGGAGGAGGCAGGTCTCAGAAAAGGAATAATGGCCTCTGCCAGCACTTTTATCTGGCAGAAAGTTACCCCCAAGCTCTTGCCCTTCAGCCAGACCAGCAGTTCCTCTCCATATGATTCTGGTTGCTTTCAAGTTGCTGCCCCACCACTACAGAACATCTACTTCACAAGCTCAGAGGGAGTGAGCCTGAGTAGTTACTAGTGGCAGCCAGCCTTGGTTCGCAGCTTGACCTTTCCTGGAAACCTCTGACCCCAGCTATCTGCAGATCACTCTGTAGCTTTTGCCGAATGACTGACTTAGCTCTTCCTGGGAGTCAGGGTACCCAGTGGACAGCTGCAGATGCCGGATGACAACCCTACCACCTCCACAAGCAACAAACTTAGGGGACAGACTTGATGAGCACCAAAGCCTCACTGAAGCAAGTGGTGCTCCAGAGGGGTGTCTCTTGCACAGCAGCTTCTCTGCTATAGTTGCAGCTGGTCCTCACAGCCAACTGGCATGGGGTTTGAAGGGACAGAACGGAACTGATAGCTGTGTCCCTAATGAAAGGACAGAACGGAACTGATAGTGAAAGGACAGAACGAAACTGATAGCTGTGTCCCTAACTCTTTTCCCAGGAAAGCCACAGAATGTATCAGTTACTCAGCCTGCCCTTATCTCAGCCAATGGGAAAGCAAGGGAAACTAGCCCCCGGCCCTCACTCAACCAACCGGAATTGACCAAGTCCCTCCACCCCCCTACCCAAGCCCTATAAATTCTTTGTTCTCTTGGGACTTGGGGCTCTCTCACATCCTGCTGCTGCACCGGTGGAGGCAGAGGGACCAAGCTAGCTTGAATAAAGACTCTCTGCTTTTGCATCGGACTTGGCTCCCTAGTGGTCTGTCTTGGGGGATTTTGAAATCTGGGCATAACAGGTTCAATCCCCCAAGTGATGCCAACAGAAATCAAGGCTCAACTACAAGAGGACAGTGCACACAGCCCACACAGGAGCACACCTGGAGCACCCAGCTCGAGTGACTGGGGAGGCTGTGCCACTGGGCTCTATAGGACATCTACTACACAAGGTCATCCTATCAAGTCCAAGAGATGTCGCAGCTCTACCTAATACATAGAAACAAACATAGGGAAGCAGTCAAATGCACAAAGGAACATGTCCCAAATGACAGAACAGGAAAAATTTCCAGGAAAAGAACTAAATGAAATGGAGGTAAACTACCAGATACAGAGTTCAAAATAACAGTTTTAAGGATGCTCAAAAAACTTAGTGACAACTTCAACAACATGAAAAAGAACATAAAAACCATAAAAAGGAACCAGTCAGAAATGAAGGATATAATAACTGGAATGAAGAATATTTATAAGGAATCAGCAGTAGAGTAGATGATGCCAAGAATCAAATCAGCAATCATATACAATAAAAGTGTAATATGCAAATTGACTTAACAGCCGAACAACCAGTTGCTATGATGTTCACTGACCACCAGGGGCAGATACTCAATGCAGGAGCTGCTCCCTGGTGGTCAGTGTGCTTCCACAGGGGGAGTGCCGCTCAGCCAGAAGCCAGGTTCACGGCTGGCACCAGCGGCGGTGGCGGAAGCCTCTCTCACCTCCACTGTAGGTGGGTGGTAAGGAGCAAGGGGTCCTGGACTGCAAGAGCACTGTCTGCAAAAGGGATGTCTGACTGCCAGCGGGTGGACATCCCCTCAGGGTCCCAGACTGTGAGAGGGCACAGGCCAGGCTGAGGGTCGTACCCCCTGAGTGCATGAATCTCGTGCATCGGGCCTCTAGCTTAGAATATAAGGCAGGGGTCCACTGTAGGTGGGTGGTAAGGAGCAAGGGGTCCTGGACTGCAAGAGCACTGTCTGCAAAAGGGATGTCTGACTGCCAGCGGGTGGACATCCCCTCAGGGTCCCAGACTGTGAGAGGGCACAGGCCAGGCTGAGGGTCGTACCCCCTGAGTGCATGAATCTCGTGCATCGGGCCTCTAGCTTAGAATATAAGGCAGGGGTGTCCACACGGAATCATAAAACACCCAATCAGAAGAGCAAAAAGAAAAAAGAATCCAAAAATATGAAGATAGTGTAAAGAGCGTCTGGGACAACTAGAAGCATACCAACATTTGCATAATAGGGGTGCCAGAAAAATAAGAGAGGGAGCAAAAAATTGAAAACCTATTTGAAGAAATAATGACAGAAATCTTCCCCTACCTGGTAAAAGAAATAGACTTACAAGTCCAGGAAGCACAGATAATCCCAAACAACAGGAACCAAAGAGGTCCACACCAAGACACATCATAATTAACACCTGGGCAGCCATGGTGTTGGTTGCTCTGATGCCTGCAGGGCTGGGCAGCTGACCACAGGGGTAGGAGCAGGCCCCAGGTCCCAGAATCTAGGCAGCTGCTGCTGGAGCAAGGCCTGTACCATGGCCACCTCTGCTGCCTCCTTGGAGCATTTCGAGAAACTGCAGGAGATCTTCTTCAGCCTCCCTGAAGACCTATGAGGGGTGCTGAGTGGCTCCTGGGGACTGTGGGAACAGAAGAGAAGAATAAATTGGTTAGAGATTTTGATGAGAAGCAACAGGAAGCAAATGAAACACTGGCAGAGATGAAAGAGGAACTACATTATGCACCTCTATCTTTTCATAATCCTATGATGTCTAAGCTTTGAAACTACTGGAAGGAACTTGCCAAACTCCACTGGAAAGTGAGAAGCACACCTTTGACAGCCACTTATGGGGGCCAAGGAGACATGAAATATGGCACATACACTGTAGAGAATAAGAACATGAATCAGCTACAGTCTAAGAGGGTGTTGCTTTTGCAAGGCACTGACAGCCTGAACCAGGCCACCCAGAGTGTTGAGCATTCTCATCAGATTGCCACAGAGACTGACCAGATTGGCTCAGAAATTATAGAAGAGCTGGGGGAGCAAAGTGACCAGTTGGAACATACCAAGAATAGACTGGTAAACACAAATGAAAACTTGAGCAAAAGCCAAAAGATTCTCTGGTTAATGTCCAGACAAATGACAACTAACAAGTTTCTGCTTTCCATTGTTATATTACTGGAGCCATCCTGGGAGACCTGATTTATTACAAATGCTTTCGCAAGCATTGAACTTCCTACACGGAAGGATGTGTGGATCAGAACTTTAACCCTGAGAATGAATGGTGTTAGAGATGTGGAATAAGCATATTGCTGCTGTGAGCTGTTCTAGACTGCACTGTGTAGACACTGCGGAAGAGGAAGGGAAGACTGAAAACCAGTTAATGTGAAGGAACAGCAACAAGACCACTGTGATATACCAAGGCAATAAATGCTGTTTATGACTTCTTAAAAAATCTACACTAGGAACCAAGATGGTGGCATAGGTTAACGCTGCCTCGAACAACCACTTCAAAAGTGAAACTAAAAGACGGAACGGACATCACCCAGAACCACAGGAACGCTGGCTGAGTGGAAGTCCTACAACTAGGAGGAAAGAGAAATGCATACCGACACTCAGAGGAGGCGCAGTGCTGAAGTCAAATACTGAGGTGCGGAGTGCATGCAGAGCAGGCTGATGGCTGAGGACTCGGTTGGTGTTTTCAATCGGGAGGGGGTCGCAGACTCTGAGCTCCAGACACAGGCGAGTCTCTAGGGACCCAGACTCAAACGGGAGAAGCGGGACTGTCTGGCTTTGGTCGGGACTCGAAGGCGGCTTTC
>NW_006291973.1:395205-398658 GCF_000327345.1 Myotis davidii
AGAAAAATAGTTAGGGAGCAGTGAGTGAGCTCCCATAAGACTGTCAGCTGATTTCTCAACAGAAACTTTGTAGGCCAGAAGGGAGTGGCAAGAAATATTCAAAGTGATGAATAACAAGGACCTACAACCAAGATTACTCTATCCAGCAAAGCTATCATTTAGAATTGAAGGACAGATAAAGAACTTCACAGATAAGAAAAAGCTAAAGGAGTTACCACCACCAAATCAGTATTACATGAAATGTTGAAGGATATTCTAGAAGAAGGAAGAGATGGAGGAAGTGGAGGAGGAGGAGGAGGAGGAGGAGGAAAGAAGGATGAAGGAAGAAGAAGAAGAGGAAGAAGAAGGAGAAAAATCGCAATAAATATATATCAATAATTAAATCTGAAAACCAAAATAAATGAACAAGCAGAACAGAAAAACGTTAGGATTTGGGTGGTAACACAGGCTGTGAAAGAATTCACAACTTAAAGAAGAGATGCAGAGAGGAAGTTTATTTTACTTCCCCAAAGAGGAAAGGGCCAAGTATTGCTAGTGAATACAGGGAAGGGAACAAAGGATGGCCTGGTCTTTAAGCAGTGACTGTTGCCAAGCAACAAGGAAGGAAGGGGCAGTTGTGTTTAAGTTGAGGAGATACCAGGGGCTGTCTTGAAAAGTTACAGCTTGTTTGCTTTCCAGGAGACAGTCCAGCAGATGTCCTAGGGAGGTGTCTTATCAGTATTTTTCCAAAACCTGTAAAATATGCTTAAAGAAAAAGTTATGAGGAGTTCAAAATATGTTTGTTTGAATAGGATGGGGGGAGGAACTTTCTACTAACCAGAGACTCCTTGATGCCAATTATCCCTGAGTTGTGAAAACAGTACGGAGGAGGGGGATGCAAGAATGTAGCCTTGAGAGTAGCTTATTTTGTCTTGCAGTTTTAACAGAGGGGCTGTTTGAATCAGAGGAGCTGAAACTGGACAACAGATGGATCTAGGTTGCCTGTCACTACTTGAGCCAATTAAGCAGAGACAGGACTGAATCATGTATGAACATTTATTCTAATAATGCTGGCAGCATGGGAGAAGGAGATCATCCACAAAAGTCTGCTCTGCACCTCCCTATAAGCCAGCTGCTTATATGGGGTAGAAGGACAAAGACATCAGGGTTGTGGTATCCACTGATTGGTCAGCACCAGGGCAGAGGGTCATGGGTTTCCAATGTCCCATCTCTCTCTGTCTTGCCATGGAAAAAGTCCAACTGATGTCAGCCATGGGGTCGCTTGTCTGGTTTTGCTGCTTTTTTGGACTTGGAACTGAAACACAACTGAGGCCTAGATGTATTTGATGTGAGGTCAGAACCTCCTGGTCCTGACATGGAAGTAAGCAAAAGGAATAAGTATGGGTAAACAAAAATAAAAATGGTTATGTAGGCATAGGGATGTAGGTAAAAGGAATCAAAATGGGTATAATGATTACAGATTAAAGGTACTTCAGGCTGGGGGTTTGCAAAGGTCTGGGAGTTTGCAAAGGGCTGGTGCCTCTAGTTTCTGCAACAAGGTTGTTAATCTGTCCATGATAATAGGAAGCTCTTGGATATGGAGGATGGGCTGCATTTCCAGGTTAACTCCCAGCCAGGTTAGAATGTGCTTTCTTTAATCAGAACAAAACAATCACAGTTAACAGGGCATGGGTATTATCCTATATAATAAAAGGGTAATATGCAAATTGGCCCTAACAGGGTAACAACTGGGAGCAACTGGTCGCTATGACACATTCTGACCACCAGGGGGGAGATGCTCAAAACAAGAGCTGTCCCCTGGTGGTCAGTGTGCTTCCACAGGGGGAGAACCGCTCAGCCAGAAGCTGGCTCATGGCTGGCCAGCGCAGCAGCAGTGGCAGGAGCCTTTCCCACCTCCACGGCAGCGCTAAGGATGTCCGACTAAATGGGGGAGCAGGCCTAAGCTGGCAGGTGGACATCCCCCGAGGGGTCCCAGACTGCAAGAGGGCACAGGCTGGGTTGAGGGACCCCCCCACCCCAAGTTCATGAATTTTCATTCACTGGGCCTCTAGTTTTTTATAACTATAGCTAGTCTCTACTATTCTATGTCTCCCTTCAGTCCCTAACAGAGCTAACAATATTGGGGTTTAATTACCAGGTGCTTCTCATAAATTGTAGAAGGCCACAACGAAGAAAAGGAGAGGCCTTCCTCTGTTCTTACGATACAGACTAATAGATACAGAGAATTTTGCTAGATGGGAGTGGGGTTGAGGGGATGTGTTCTTTCAGGGTTGTGGTCTCCACTGATTGGTCAGCACCTAGGTAGGGGATCATTAGTCAATGTAGCTGATCCTGATGTCAGACATGGGGTTGCTTGTCTGGTTTTGCTGCTTTTCTGGACCTGGAGCTGAAACACAACTGAGATATAGATGTATTTGATGGGGGTCAGAACCTCATGGTCCTGGGGCTTTGTGCTTAAGGGGTATTATCTGGCTGCTTTTTTGTTCTTCCTTTATGGGGGCCTAACTTACATTGTTGTAGGTGGGTTTCCTATGTCTCATCTCTCTCTGCCTCGCCATGGAAAAAGTCCAACTGTATCTTCAGCAGGGTCAAAATAAAAGCCACTGTCCAGAGCTTTTGCTTCATATTGTTTTGGAGCCCACACAGTCTTTCTGGGCCCCAGGTGGCCACTAGACCCCAATGGTCACAATTTCCCAGGTAGGTGAGAATACGGGGCCCATGAGGGGAAAAGAGCAAGAGAGTGAGTGAAAGTGAGAGGAAGAGCGCTCTTTGTTCCCCTGGGTCTTAATCAGGAGCTTTTTCAAAATAACCAATTAGCTTCTCAAGTTTTCACAGACGTTCACTCCCTAGCGAACAGTCTTTCCTAGGTTAGACTGACAATCCTCTGTGAATGGAAAAAAAAAAAGGCCGCATGCTATCCTGACAAACTCAGGGAAGGCCTGCATGGCAGTCTTGCAAACTTAAAGACCTAAAGGATGGTCTGAAATTAAAACTTCAACTAAAAGTGAAGTATAGGCAATTCATCTTGTCCCCATAACCTCTATGCTGGGAAAAACTTCTGTTTGAAATTTTCCGAGAGAAACCAAGATGGTGGCATAGGTAAACATCAGAAATTGCTGCCTCGCACAACCAATTTAAAAATACAACTAAAAGACAAAACAGACATCATCCAGACCCACAGGAAGGCTGGCTGAGTGGAAATTCTACAACTAGAAGGAAAGAGAAAAGCACACTGAGACTCAGAAGAGGTGCAGAAGTAAAGTGCAAGAGGTACGGAGGCACACGTGGAAAGGGCTGGCAGCTGAGGACACGGCGCATGTGGAAGAGGCTGGCAACTGGGGACGCAGTTGTCTTTTTCAGCCAGGAGGGAGTCTCAAGCTCCCGACTGCTCTGAACTCTGGTTCCGGGCAAGTCTCTGGGGACCCAGACTCATACAGGAGAAACTGGACTGTC
>NW_006291973.1:399363-405134 GCF_000327345.1 Myotis davidii
ACTGTCACAGGATTTCTCAACAGAAACTATGCAGGCCAGAAGGGAGTGGCAAGAAATATTCAAAGTGATGAATAGCAAGAACCTACAACCAAGATTACACTACCCAGCTAATCTATCATTTAGAATTAAGGATCAGATAAAGAGCTTCACAGACAAGAAAAACCTAAAGAAGTTCATCACAACCAAACCAGTATTATATGAAATGCTGAAGGGTATTATCCTTTAAGAGGAAGAATAAGAAAAAGGTAAAGATAAAAATTATGAACAAGAAATACACATCTATCAACAAGTGAATCTAAAACTCAAGTGATTAAATAATCTGATGAACAGAATAAACTGGTGAATATAATAGAATCAGGGGCATAGAAAGCAATGGACTGACTATTCTCAGGGGGAAAAGGGGTGTGGGGGTACGGGAAGAGATTGGAAAAACATCATACACCTATGAATGAGGACATTGGGGGTGGGTAAGGGCAGAGGGTGGGGTGGGAACAGGGTGGAGGGGAGCTATGGGGGGGGGGAAGAGGAACAACTGTAATAATCTGAACAATAAAGATTTAATTTAAAAACATAGAAAAAAAAGAGAGAAATTTTCCACTAAACACAGATAGTCTTTTGTTCTGTGAATTAACCCTGCTATTCTTGGCTTCTGTAAACATGTTTGCTTGCTTGAATAATAGGGAAAATAAGCTCAACTATCCGACCTTACAAGCTGTTCCGCTGCCATCCCTAGCCACTCCCATGCTGGTGCCCTCCAGTTACCTAAAATGTACTATGCTCAAGGCTACTGAATTGTGCTGTGCTCAAGGTTACAAGCTTCTGGCAACACACATCTACATAGGGCTCTTTGAAAAGCCTACAAAGGGTCTGGACACTCCATATTTGGGAGACAAAGGTTCTAGAGGGTATAAAGGGAAAGTTTCCTCCATGTTGCTTTGTTCAGACTTTGAGAGGCAGCTCCTCTGAGACCGCTAGCATAATAAAAGACTCCAAATTAATTCGGATTACTGATTGATTGATGAAGGCATCCTCTGTTTAGCTCGCTGATTTACAAGATAACATTTGGAGGCCCCAGCGAGATAAGAGATAAGTGCCTACTGGCACTTGGTCTCAGACACCTAGGGCAGACGGCCTCCCCCAGCCTAGTTGCCAAGCCCCAGAAAATCTGTAGGGAGGTGCCACCTGAAGAAGTTCCAGGGCCCCAGAGACACTTCTTGGTGGCCTTGACAGCCAGTCGGGAGACACCTGACATGCCCCTGCATCCTTTTGGAGCCACTAGAAATGCCTTCGGAGGTAAGTTAATTGGATGAAGTAAATTCGAGTTCACTTTCTTGCTTGTATGATTAGTCATTTTATTTTATTTTATTTTTTTTAAAGAACAGTTTCTTTTTAAAAAAATATATTTTATTGATTTTTTACAGAGAGGAAGGGAGAGGGATAGAGAGTTAGGAACATCGATGAGAGAGAAATATCGGTCAGCTGCCTCTTGTACACCCCCCACTGGGGATGTTCCCGCAACCAAGGTACATGCCCTTAACTGGAATTGAACCTGGGACCCTTCAGTCCACAGGCCGACGCTCTCTCCACTGAGCCAAACTGGTTAGGGCTGACTGGTCATTTTATTACCGAGAAGAAGGACTGGATGCAGCATACCTTCTCTGGTTGAGAATCTTGTTCTTGGGCTGTGGGTTCAGGGAGGGCCCCCACATTTGTTTCTGTTAGGCGAGTTAGGCAGGAATTTGGTTAACTGTTTAACTTCCAAGTGAATGTCTGCTGAAGGTATATAAATGTGAGTATGAGAATGTTAAAGCGAAAGCTACTTTGTGTTGTCCTGTGTCTCTTAACTGAGAAGAATTGTGCTGTCTGGCTGCAAACATGAGAGTATTTGTTAATGTTTTGTCTCTTTATTGTTTAATTTGTTTAAAGATAGGGCAAGTCCCGCTTTAGGGGAAGCCCAGTTATATAGTAGGGCTAAACCGTAAAAGAAATTGCAGGATGTCATTCTAGCAGCTGCCAAGAATCCTTATTCTTGGTGATCGTCCTCGCTCTCTAATTTTAGAGTATTAGCTCGCCAGAAACTCTTAGCTAGGGAGATTTCTGTCTGTAAAGTAGAATTTAATTTGCTCTTCCCTGATTTATGATTTTCTATACTGAGTTAAAATTTTAAGATTTTTAAGGTTAATTTAAAGGTATAATATTTGTAAAGACTGCAACCCAGAGAAGTTTAAAACAAAGGCTGGCTAATTCCAAGACTACTTGTAAGGACAAGTGAGAGAAAGAAACAAGTTCTAAAGTTAACTATTTGCAAAAGAGTTGTAAAAGAGTCATAAAATTCTCAGGGAGATTTAAACTAAGAACCACTAGCTAGTTTATTGCTTGCCTGTAAATAAAAGGTCCTTATCTCTCCCTGGGAAGGACAGAGTAAATGATTAATGCAGAGAGGGAGAGAGGGAAAGATAAAAACAGGAAATGAAAAGCAAAAGGTTTCTGTCTCTGAGCCTTGCAGGGCGGGGTTACTGGGTGCTTCTTAGGCTGCATTGAAATATTAAGCAGAGAAACTTTAGAATATCTTTTATTGGCCAGATTAAAAAGGTTTAATTCTGTAGTCAGGAAAGAAAAGGCCAATACAAGTTGCTGAAAGTATAGCAGAAAGAAAGAATATTAAAATAGAAATATTTAATAGAAGGTCTAAGGCATGGTTATGCATTTTTGAAGGATATAGAAAGGTTTAAAGGCTAATTTAGAAGTATGAAATTTATAAAGGTTGTGTATGTGTTAAGAAGGAGAAGAGAATTATTAAAAGGAAATTGATTAGATAATACAGGCCAGTGGGCCAGGACAGGCAGAGCAGGGAAACTGAGATATTTGGACAGCAGTTTGCAACCATTTAGAGCAGCAGTTCTCAACCTGTGGGTCGCAACCCCTTTTGTGGTCAAACGACCCTTTCACAGGGGTCGCCTAAGACCATCCTGTATATCAGATATTTACATTACTATTGATAACAATAGCAACATTACAGTTATGAAGTAGCAACGAAAATAATTTTATGGTTGGTCACAACATGAGGAATGTATTTAAAGGGCCAGAAGGTTGAGAACCACTGATAGAGAACTCTGCCTCCCTAAACAAAGGGTAAATAGCTTATGGCCCAGTGATGGCGAACCTATGACACGCGTGTCGAGTTAAGTTAGGGTTTTTCAAAATGCTGACACGCTGAGCTCAAAAGGTTCGCCATCACTGGCTTATGCCAAAGTACTTAGGGAGACTAATAGAAGGAATCCAGTTAGTATCCTTTACTGTCCACACCCAGACCAATTACCCTACATAGATCAATGGTTGGACTTAGTTCAAAATCCCCCACTGTAGTTAAAGAGGCATACTCTACAGATTGGAGTTCAAGTATTAGTAGCCAGCAAGGGGAGCTCGGCAAGAAGAGCCAGCCCCCAGGGAAATCCCAAAAAGGGAGGTACTGGCCTCAAGGGAAGTGCTGAAGGGGAGACACTGTCCAAGCCCCAGTTCTCTCCCCCTCCCCCTCCTTCTCCTCCTCCTCCAGTAGAAGGAAAATCCCCAGGCTCCAGCACAGAGAGAGCGGTCTCTTTCATTCTCACTCCCACTTCTTGGAGCCGCACTCAGGCAAGGGAGGGCAGTGCCAGAGACCCTCCACCCAAGGGATCTCTCCTACCCTTAAGGGAGATTCCCTACAGAGGGGAATTTAGGAGAGCAACCCTTCTTAGTTTATGCCCCCTTCTCCACAAGCGACCTCTATAATTGTAAGATTCAAAACCCCCCATTTTCTGAGAAGCCTCAAGCCCTAATTGGCCTCCTAGAATCTGTCTTTCATACCCACCGGCCAACCTGGGATGACTGCCAGCAGCTCTTAGTCACTCTCTTCACTTCGGAAGAGAGAGACAGAATTCGGCTTGAGGCTAAAAAAGCCACCCTAGGGCCAGGGGGTAGGTTGTTAGAGGAGAATCGGGATCAGGTAGAGGAAATTTTCCCATCCCTCAGGCCCCAGTGGGACCCTAACTTGGCGGGAGGGAGGGTTTCCTTGGACAATTTTCATCATGTTCTCCTAGCAGGCATAAAGGCAGCAGCCCGGAAGCCTACAAATTTATCAAAAGTTACTGAAGTCATTCAGGGAGCCCAGGAATTGCCCACAGTTTTTCTGGAGCTCCTCTGCGAGGCTTACAGAGTTTACACTCCCATTGACCCAGATGCTCCAGAAAACCAAAGGGCACTCAATTTAGCCTTTGTAACCCAGGCCACTTCAGATATAAGGAAGAAGCTTCAAAAATTAGAGGAATTCCAGGGCATGAATCAGTCTCAATTAATTGAAGTAGCCCAAAAGGTATTCAACAATAGAGACTCCCCAGGGGAGAAACAGGATAAAGAGACTAGCAAGGGCGGTTGTAGCAGCTCTATAAGAAACAAACCCCCAAAGGAAAAAGGGTTCACAAAAAGACCAACAGCAGGGAAGTAGACCCCAGTTTGGGAAAAACCAGTGTGCCTATTGTAAAAAAGGACACTGGAAGAAAGACTGCCCTGACCAACCCAACAGGGGCAGGTAGAGGCAGTCTCAGGCCCTGAAGGTCCTGAATCTAGAGGAGGATTGACGGGGCCGGGGCTCCATCCCGCTCATCCCCCAGGAGCCCAGGGTATCATTACAGACAGGGGGCAAGCCTGTTAGCTTCCTAATAGATACTGGTGCTACCTATTCCTTCCCTGACCAGGGATCCAACCCACAACCTTGGCTTCTCAGGATAACGCCAATAACCACCAAGAAAACCAGCCTTCACGGGTCCACAGGAAAGTCAACTCTCTGCCCATGGACTTCAAAAAGGACAGTAGATCTTAGGAAAAGCGCTGTAACCCATTCGTTCCTTGTTATCCTGGAGTGTTCCTACCCCCTATTAGGACGGGACCTTCTACAGAAGCTACAAGCCACCATCTCGTTTGAAGGGGACAAGGCCCACCTTACCATGGACCCTCCAGCCCAAGGTTCCTTTCCTACCAGAATCCTAATCACCTGCCCTGTCGGAGGAATATCTTTTACAGGAAGAACCGCCCCTGGAAGCTTCACCCTCCAGTGAGCCCTCTGCATACCTGAAAAGACTTCAGCAGCTCTTCCCCACCGTATGGGTGGAGAGCAACCCTCTAGGACTGGCAAGTCACCAAACCCTGGTCATAGTCCAATTAATGGCCACTGCAACACCAGCTCAATTTCAGGCTCTTCTACTTGACCAGCCCCACATCAGGTTTCACAAGACACTTGCCATGAACCCTGCCAGCCTCCTCCCAGACGATGACCCTGAAGAACCTCTACCTGACTGTTTAAAGGTCATCAACTTAGTACAGACAGCCTGCCCGGACCTCACTGACACCCCACTGGCATCGCCGGATGAGGCAGTGTTCATGGATGGGAGTAGTTTTGTCCAGGAAGGAATCAGGTATGTGGGGATGGCAATGGTTACTTTATACTGAACCATCTGGTCTCAGGCACTCACTCGTGGGACGTCAGCCCAGAAGGCCAAGTTAATTGCCCTTATTTCAGGCTCTCCGGTGGGCAAGAGTCAAATAAGTAACGATCTATACTGATAGCAAGTACGCATTTGCAATGGCTCACATACACAGTGTTATTTACAAGGAAAGGGGACTTTTAACTTCAGTTGGGAAGGACATCAAAAATAAGGAAGAAATTCTGGCTCTACTAGAAGCCATCTGGCTACCCAGGGTGGTGGCATTACTCCACTGTAAGGGGCACCAGAGGGGTC
>NW_006291973.1:405393-410966 GCF_000327345.1 Myotis davidii
CTCCCCCTCCCCCTCCTGCTCCTCCTCCTCCAGTAGAAGGAAAATCCCCAGGCTCCAGCACAGAGAGAGCGGTCTCTTTCATTCTCACTCCCACTTCTTGGAGCCGCACTCAGGCAAGGGAGGGCAGTGCCAGAGACCCTCCACCCAAGGGATCTCTCCTACCCTTAAGGGAGATTCCCTACAGAGGGGAATTTAGGAGAGCAACCCTTCTTAGTTTATGCCCCCTTCTCCACAAGCGACCTCTATAATTGTAAGATTCAAAACCCCCCATTTTCTGAGAAGCCTCAAGCCCTAATTGGCCTCCTAGAATCTGTCTTTCATACCCACCGGCCAACCTGGGATGACTGCCAGCAGCTCTTAGTCACTCTCTTCACTTCGGAAGAGAGAGACAGAATTCGGCTTGAGGCTAAAAAAGCCACCCTAGGGCCAGGGGGTAGGTTGTTAGAGGAGAATCGGGATCAGGTAGAGGAAATTTTCCCATCCCTCAGGCCCCAGTGGGACCCTAACTTGGCGGGAGGGAGGGTTTCCTTGGACAATTTTCATCATGTTCTCCTAGCAGGCATAAAGGCAGCAGCCCGGAAGCCTACAAATTTATCAAAAGTTACTGAAGTCATTCAGGGAGCCCAGGAATTGCCCACAGTTTTTCTGGAGCTCCTCTGCGAGGCTTACAGAGTTTACACTCCCATTGACCCAGATGCTCCAGAAAACCAAAGGGCACTCAATTTAGCCTTTGTAACCCAGGCCACTTCAGATATAAGGAAGAAGCTTCAAAAATTAGAGGAATTCCAGGGCATGAATCAGTCTCAATTAATTGAAGTAGCCCAAAAGGTATTCAACAATAGAGACTCCCCAGGGGAGAAACAGGATAAAGAGACTAGCAAGGGCGGTTGTAGCAGCTCTATAAGAAACAAACCCCCAAAGGGAAAAGGGTGCACAAAAAGACCAACAGCAGGGAAGTAGACCCCAGTTTGGGAAAAACCAGTGTGCCTATTGTAAAAAAGGACACTGGAAGAAAGACTGCCCTGACCAACCCAACAGGGGCAGGTAGAGGCAGTCTCAGGCCCTGAAGGTCCTGAATCTAGAGGAGGATTGACGGGGCCGGGGCTCCATCCCGCTCATCCCCCAGGAGCCCAGGGTATCATTACAGACAGGGGGCAAGCCTGTTAGCTTCCTAATAGATACTGGTGCTACCTATTCCATCCTAACCGAGCCTATGGAACCAATAACCACCAAGAAAACTTCCATTCACGGGTCCACAGGAAAGTCAACTCTCTGCCCATGGACTTCAAAAAGGACAGTAGATCTTAGGAAAAGCGCTGTAACCCATTCGTTCCTTGTTATCCTGGAGTGTTCCTACCCCCTATTAGGACGGGACCTTCTACAGAAGCTACAAGCCACCATCTCGTTTGAAGGGGACAAGGCCCACCTTACCATGGACCCTCCAGCCCAAGGTTCCTTTCCTACCAGAATCCTAATCACCTGCCCTGTCGGAGGAATATCTTTTACAGGAAGAACCGCCCCTGGAAGCTTCCCCTACCCTCCAGTGAGCCCTCTGCATACCTGAAAAGACTTCAGCAGCTCTTCCCCACCGTATGGGTGGAGAGCAACCCTCTAGGACTGGCAAGTCACCAAACCCTGGTCATAGTCCAATTAATGGCCACTGCAACACCAGCTCAATTTCAGGCTCTTCTACTTGACCAGCCCCACATCAGGTTTCACAAGACACTTGCCATGAACCCTGCCAGCCTCCTCCCAGACGATGACCCTGAAGAACCTCTACCTGACTGTTTAAAGGTCATCAACTTAGTACAGACAGCCTGCCCGGACCTCACTGACACCCCACTGGCATCGCCGGATGAGGCAGTGTTCATGGATGGGAGTAGTTTTGTCCAGGAAGGAATCAGGTATGTGGGGATGGCAATGGTTACTTTATACTGAACCATCTGGTCTCAGGCACTCACTCGTGGGACGTCAGCCCAGAAGGCCAAGTTAATTGCCCTTATTTCAGGCTCTCCGGTGGGCAAGAGTCAAATAAGTAACGATCTATACTGATAGCAAGTACGCATTTGCAATGGCTCACATACACAGTGTTATTTACAAGGAAAGGGGACTTTTAACTTCAGTTGGGAAGGACATCAAAAATAAGGAAGAAATTCTGGCTCTACTAGAAGCCATCTGGCTACCCAGGGTGGTGGCATTACTCCACTGTAAGGGGCACCAGAAAGGGACTCTCTAGAAGCAAGAGGGAACCGGGCCGCAGATGAAGCAGCCCAGGAGACTGCCCTAAAGCCAGTGGCGCCCCTACAGATTTTAGTGACTCTTCCAGACCCTGAGCTACCCACCTCACCAGCCTACGCGAAGAAGGAGGAGAAACTAGCTACACAGAGGCAGGCCTCCAGAAACCCAGAAGGATAGTGGACTTTACCGGACGGCCGACTTTTGGTTCCCGAGGCTCTAGGTCGGATAATAGTTAACCAGTTACACCAGTTCACCCACCTAGGCCATACCAAGCTTACAGAAATCCTAAGGGTTAGAAACTAATATCCAACCGAGATAGTATAATAGATAGCATTGTTTCCCGATGCATTACTTGTGCTCAAGTGCCGGGGTTCTTGTCCCAGCATCAAGAAGGGTTCAGGAATCTGGAGAAGGCTGTGCGTAGATTTTAAATAAGAGTCCAGAGACGAAATATAATTTTGAAAGGCATTTGGTAGTCGGAGGAGCTTAGCTAAAGGAGCTAAGTTCTAAGGTCTTAAGTCTAAGGCCTTAGATTCTCCTTGTCCCCAGGACCTCATGCTTTTTATTAACACAACTTGTCCTGAGGTGAGACAGAGATATACACTTCAAAGGGTATACAGAAACATTGTAAGAATGGGAGAATCAGCCTATGGCTGTTCAGGTGTTTGGCCAGTAGGGGGCAATAACATGTAGATTAAGATGCCTTTTAGTTGTCTGTCAGCCAAGCAATAATCCCTTTTCAGGTTTGGGGAAATGCCCTCAGCCATTCCCAGATACAGCCCTGCTGTCATGCTGGAATTGGGTCTCCGGCACTCAAGTAAATGCCAAACAGGATAAAAGACCCCAGGCAGGAATCCGGGCACTGGGAAAAGGCCCCTGGGGGAACACTGGGAAATAGACTTTACAGAAGTCAGGCCCACGGCAGCAGGGTATAAATATCTGTGGCAGGGTATAAATAGCTCCTAGTTTTCGTAGACACCTTCTCAGGATGGGTTGAAGCTTACCTGACTAGGACAGAAACCGCCACCATTGTAGCCAAAATGTTACTCCAGGAAATAGTCCCCAGATTTGGCTTACCTGTAACTTTAGGATCGGACAATGGACCCGCTTTTGTAGCCAAAATTTCACAGGACTTAGCAAAGGCATTAAGTATTAATTGGAAACTACATTGTGCCTACCAGCCCCGAAGTTCTGGGCAGGTAGAATGCATAAATAGGACCTTAAAAGAGGTCCTCAGAAACTGATGAAAATTGGGCCACCTTACTCCCCTTTGCCCTACTCAGGGCAAGGTGCACTCCATACCAAGTGGGGTTCTCCCCACATAAAATTACGTTTGGGAGACCCCCTCCAATACTCCCAAAATTTAGAGAAGAAATAAAAGCTGACATCCATAACCAATCTTTACTCAAGTCCTTACAGGCTTTACAGTACACCCAGAAAGAAGTCCAGAAGCTTGTCAGAGATGCCCTGCCTGTACCAACTTCTGATCTGGTTCATCCATTCCAACCTGGTGATGCTGTTTAGGTAAATAAATTTACCACCCAAGGACTGACTCCTACCTAAAAAGGACCACACACCGTCATCTTGACCATCTCCACGGCAGTCAAGGTTGATGGGATCCTGATGTGGCTTCATCACACCCGGCTTAAGGCTGCACAGGCAGAATAGAGAGTCCAGGATTCTTCGACTCTCTAAAGATAAAACTTTCACATGTGTCGTGTTTTTAATTTTCTTTATAGGATTAAAGGGGACTTCCAAACTGAATAGGTTAACAATGTTAACAATCCCCATAGGCTGTCCCAGAAGTAGATTTAGGAACTCAAAAATAGAATTACTAGAGAAATTCTTACCAATATAACTAAACTAGACTAGGGTATATATTCCTTACCACAGACTTCATTATTACTCCTGGCCCTCATTCGTGGCCCCTATCTTATAAACTGGTTTACTAACTTTATTCAACAAAGAATTAATTCTGTCAAGCTCATGGTCCTCAGGGGTCGATATAACCCCCTCCCCAACAGTGACCCACAAGAGTCAATGGTTTGACTCATGAACATAAAACCAGTGGGGAATGAAGTATAGGCAATTTATCTTGTCCCTGTAACCTCTATGCTGGGAAAACCTGCTATTAGAAAATTTCCACTAAATACAGATAGTACTTTGTTCTGTGAATTAACCCTGCTATTCTTGGCTTCTGTAAACACACTTGCTTGCTTGAATAATAGGGAAAATAAGCTCAACTATCTGACCTTACAAGCCATTCCACTGCTGGCCCTAGCTACTCCCATGCCTGGTGCCCTCCAGTTATCTGAAATGTTCAAGGCTACTGAGTCATGCTGTGCTCAAGGTTACAAGCTTCTTGCAAAAAACATCTACATAGAGCTCTTTGAAAAGCCTACGAAGGGTCCGGAAGCTCCATATTTGGGAGACAAAGGAGAGGGTATAAAGGGAAAGTTTCCTCCATGTTGCTTTGCTCAGACTTTGAGAGACAACTCCTATGAGACTGCTAGTGTAATAAAAGACTCCAAATTAATTCAGTTTACTGATTGATTAAGGCTTCATTGCTATTGTTATCATGTTAATTGTTGACTGTTAACTATCCTGTATCCACCTAAGTAATTGCCTATTATTTTACTTTTTATCCAATCCCAGAAATTCCCCCCTTCCCTTTCTCCTGCCTCCCTAATCTATCACCAATGGATTTCAAGTAATCCACTCCTCTTTTGATGTAAGGTATAAAACAAACTGAAAAAAAAACACCATTCCCTGGAGCAGTGGTTGTCAACCTTTTGGACCTCACAGACCACTAGTGGTCCGTGGACCACTGGTTGGCAACCGCTGCTCTGGAGCATTTTCCTAATCCTTTGAGATTCTGCTTTCTAGAAATTGTCGACAGTTTGGCTCAAATAAACTCACAAAAAATCTTTATAGGTTTGAATGTTTTTATATTAACACCTCTATGGTTAAGTACCTTCCCCTGCACCATTTTGACTTTATTGAGCATGATCTTATCTCTCCCTGCTCTCCTGCCCCCCCTCCCCCAATCCTGTACTGGGGGGTGGGAGGGTGGGGTGTTAACCCCTTGGAGGGACAATACTGTGATTCCTTGGGGTGTCAAGATGTAGATTCCTGGTGAAGCAAAGCAAACAGGCCTCTGTTTCCCTGCTGGGAGCCGGTCCATCCTTGCTGCTTGACACAGTCACTGCAGGGAAGAAACATCTGCACAGCATATGTTTCAAGGGACCTTGTGTATATGGAATACTGTTCTTAATATGTTTACTCACCTTCTTGGCGCTATGTGTTTTAACCAAGGTCACCTCTCCGAGAAAGGT
>NW_006291973.1:411027-417486 GCF_000327345.1 Myotis davidii
TACAAAAGATCCTGGACAGAAACTGGCCACAGAACCGAGAGACAGAACCTAGACACAGAACCTACACAGAACCTAGAGGCAGAACCAGAACTTTGCTAGAGACAGAACATGGCAAAGGATCCTGGACAGAAACTGGCAACAGAACCTAGAGACAGAAGCTAGCAAGAGAACCTGGCTGAAGAACCTAGAGACAGAACCTGGCTCAAGAACCTGGATAGAACATGGCAAGAGAACCTGACTAGAACCTGGTGACTGAACCTGGCTGGAGAACCTGGACAGAACCTGGCTGGAGCACCTAGCGAGGGAACATGGCTACAGAACCTGGCTGGAGAACCTAGCAAGAGAACATGGACACAGAACCTGGCTGGAGATCTAACCAGAACTTCGCTGGAGATCCTGACCAGAACTTGGCTAGAGATCCTGGCTAGGCTGCTGATCAACTGAATGCTGTCTCCATGTCATTCCTTCTTCGCCGACTCCGTCCACACCTTTGGGGACCCCTGGACCTGCTGGGGTTGGACCCTAGCATCTGGCACCTGAACAGGGACCCTTAGGTAAGGCCCCCCCCACACACACACACCCAGGATAGATAGGACTCCACCATAGGAAGAGGGTGGATAGTCTTCGCTGACTCCATCCATAACTTTGGGGACCCCGGGACCTGCTGGGGTTGCACCCCAGCATTTCCCAGCTGAATATGCTTAACATATCTGACTCTTCTTTTGCATTCTTTCCCATCATTAATTAGCTAACTATGGTAACAGTATGACTAGCAACATGCCAGGGGAGGAAAGGTCAGGGGAGGGTCCAAACCACAGGAGCAGTGATATACTGTACTGGGGGAGGAAAGGTCACCCTGGGGGCAAGGTCCCAGGTTTCCCAGTTTTGCCCATTGCTAAGGCTTTCTACCCTGGTGACCTTCTGTTTGGCCCATCGTCCTTCCACTGCTCATGTCTGTCTAACTGCCTACCACAAAGGGACTGAGAAGTACAAATTGGTTGTTACAGAATAGCCATGGGGATAATAATGTACAACATAGGAAATATAGTCAATTATCTACACTAATAAAAGACAAACATGCAAATTGACCTACCTTCGCTATGCCTTAAGCCATGCCCACCAGCCAATCAGAGCGACTATATGAGTTACAGTACAAAACCAGCAACAGTCGATGAATTGAGGGTGCACAAATACAGAACGAAATTATTCTTTCTTTGATGTTTGCAAAAGCCAAGCGGGCGGCTGGCAGCCACAGAGCTGGAGCAAGCAGGAGGCTTGGTTGCTACAGTGATGGAGGAAGCCAAGCTTCCCGCC
Organism: Myotis davidii; assembly: GCF_000327345.1. NCBI lineage: Eukaryota > Metazoa > Chordata > Mammalia > Chiroptera > Vespertilionidae > Myotis > Myotis davidii. The sequence continues at coordinate 412,342 of NW_006291973.1, forward strand.
TGCTGTGGCCAGCTCTGAGCTCCACTCAAGGCAACGAAGTTTCAATTATAGAAGATAGATAAACCCCAGATACTTGCTTTCAGTCGGCTGTGGCCAGAGAGCTGGAGCCAGCAGGAGGCTTGGGTTGCCCCTGGCAATGGAGGAAGCCAAGCTTCCCGCCCACCTTGGCCAGCTCTGAGCTCCACTCAAGGCTACAAAGTTTCAATTATAGAAGGTAAATAAATCCCAGAATAAAAAGAAAAAAGAAAAAAAGGAGAGGCTGGGAGCTTCCGTCACTGGGGGGCTTTGCCAGCTGAAATTGGCCCTCAGCCCTTCACCCAGACTGGCCAGGCCACCCAGTGGGCACCCTCCCACCCTAAAGGAGGTGTGGCCAGCCTGACAACAGCTATCAGCCCCTCACCCAGGCTGGCCAGGCACCCCAGCGGGACCCCCAACCTGATTTGGGACAACCTTCAGGGCAAACCAGCCGGCCCCCACTCATGTACCGGCCTCTATCCTATATAATAAAAGGGTAATATGCAAATTGACCCTAACAGCAGAAAGACTGGGAATGACTGGTCACTATGACATACACTGACCACCAGGAGGCAGATGCTCAATGCAGGAGCTGTCCCTTGGTGGTCAGTGCGCTCCCACAGGGGGAGCTCTGCTCAGCCACAAGCCAGGCTGATGGCTGCCAGCACAGCGGTGGTTGTGGGTGCCTCTTCCGCCTCCTCAGCAGCACTAAGGATGTCCGACTGTAGCTTAGGCCTGCTTCCTGCTAGTAAGTGGACATCCCTCGAGGGCTCCTGGGCTGTCAGAGGGATGTCTGACTGCCAGCTTGGTCCTGATCCCCCAGGGAGCGGGCCTAAACCAGCAGGTAGACATCCTCTGAGGGGTCCCAGACTTGGAGAGGACACAGGCTGGGCTGAGGGACCCCACTGAGTGCACACATTTTTGTGCTCTAGTATTCTAATAACTATATATAGTGTCTGATTACAATGAGATCAGGATGATCATTTATATAACGTTATTGTTGAGAGTATTACAGATATCCCCCTTTATTCCCCCCATTGCCCCCCCCCCCAGGTTCCCGCCCTGCCCCAGGTCTTCACCACCTTGTTTTCTGTGTCCATAGGTAATGCATATCCTATATAATAAAAGGCTAATATGCAATAAAGGCTAATATGCATATCCTATATAATAAAAGGCTAATATGCAAATTGACCAAGCTATACTGTCCATGTTGTCCATGGATCAGTTATATAATGTTTAATTACTGGAATGTCCACCTGAAACTAATATAATATGTCAACTATAACTGAAAACTAAAAAGTGATTTTTAAAAATTGTGTGGCCAATTTTTCCCCTTTACTGAGTCACACTCAACCAAAGCAGAAAACAGAAAAGTCAAACCTTTCAAACAGGCCAACAGTAAGCAAAAGGCCCCTCCTCCCACACTCCAACTGCAAGTGTTGCCGGGTCCTTCGCTAGGCCTCCACACTGGAGGGGTTCTTCTCTCTAGGCGCGCTCTCAGTTTTCAAAGGGGCGGGTCTTCCGGTTTATGGAGAAGTTTACTCAAGAAACAGTTTTCCCTACGCCCCGCCCTCCCTGCTGCCGGGGAGGAAGATGCCCGCCCGAATCCCCTAGGTAACATCCCCCGCTGTGACGTCGCTGGGAATAGTAGTTTGCGTGACCCCGGTGGTGCCCGAGGGCAGGCGTAGAGGATCCAGTGCGCACTACATTTCCCAAGAGCCCTTGGTTCAGGGGCGGGGCTCCCTCTGAGGCGGTGATTGTGGCGGCTCTTTTGTAAATGCTGCGGCGACTCCGGTTTTGGCTTGAGCGGACTGAGAGGCCCGGGGACTTCGGAGAGGTAGTACGTGGGCTTAGGGAGAGGGGGAGCTGGGGGTTTCGACGCTCCGCACCTGAGAGGGTCTGCGGCGCGCGGGAGGATCCGCTTCGGGCCGGGGGCCGCGGGGCGTGGCCAACGTCTGTTCCAGGTTAACGGGGTTTCGTGGGGAGCCTCCGTTTCTCACTGCGGAGGTCTTGGCCACACTCTAAGCTGCTGTTAGGCGCAGAGACTCGGTCTGCTTGCGGAGGAGTGTGCCCTGACGTTGCTTTCTGTCTTCCGCAAGGGCCGGTCTCCATCACTCCGGGGAGCTCTGCTGTGGAATCGTGGCTTTCGAGGAGGTGCATTTTGGAGGCCTAATACACCGTCACCTCCTCGACCAGCCGGTACCTTCTCACGGTCTGAGCGTGGTTTTGAATTAATTGAATCTGTCCACTTTCCCCCTGCTTCAGAAAACGGAGGGTGTCAAACATACGGATTTAATGGAATCCATTTTCTTTTTTTGACATCTCCAAAAAAGTCATATTTATGACTTTACATTAATGTTATGTTAGTTAAACAGAATGACATAGTTGTCTCATGGACTTAGTAATTTCTCCATTTCCAAACCTCATCAAGTAGTCATTACACTTATGAAGTAAGTCAGATGAATGTTTGCAGTCCGGATGAATTTTAAGATCTTCAGTTTGCCTGCTGAATATTCACAGTATTGACATAAATAAACCCCTTCAGATAAATGTGAATTTAAATGTTTGTAATATTCTAGGATAATTGAAAAGATTTTCCCATACTCATCACAAACATGAGGAAAATTTTAATATGTTCAATAGCATATTAACATTGAACATTGCTTGTTCTAGGAAAACCACGTACTTGACGTACAAAGAAGTTTTTACATCTGTCAAAGGTAATTTTGTTCAAGAAGCTATACTGTCCATGTTGTCCATTGTTACACTCGCACTTAAGTATATTTATTTACATGCATTTCAATTTACTACATAGCTGTGCAAGTCTCCTGGATCATTTGTTTCATGTTCACAGACTGACACAAATACTCTTCATCACATTTGGGAGCACAGGTATTTTCATTGTGAGTCATACAGTGCAATGAAGCGACAAGGGAACCTTCAGTCTCATTAAAAAATTCCATTAAATCCATATTTTTGACACCCTCTATGTTTTAGTTCTTCAGCTACATTAGCCACAGTTCAAGTGCTCAGTAGCTTTATGTGACACATGGCTACCATATTGGACTACACAGGACTATGTATTTTCTCTCTCTCATGCACTGCTCTCCATTTTGCTTTTGTCAATTAATATATATTCTGTTGGTTATATTCAGTACTTCTATGTCAGCACTTAACGAACTTACTTATTCTCCTTAATGACTACTTAATCTGAATACCATAATTAGCTGGGCCCCTGTTAATGGACATTTAAGTTAATTTTAGTTTATTACAAATGTGAACTTGTGCTAATATAGCACAAAATACCTAGATGTGAAATTGCTGAGTCAAAGTTTCTTTTTTTTTTTTTTTGGCGTCCGAATAGGGACTGAGTCAAAGTTTCTGTGCATTTACAGTTTGGATAGTTATTGTCAAATTGCCCTTCAAAAGGTTGTACCAGTTTACCTTCCTAGGTAATACTTTATGAAAGAGTTTCTCTTTTCTATACTGGGTGTTATCAGGTTTTAGTCTTTGCCAACAGAGTATGTGAAAAATAGTATGTTGTAACTGTTTCAATTTCTAGTCAGTTGAATGAGGATGAGCACATTTTAATATTTGGGTCTCTTTATTTTCCTGTTTATATCTTTTGTATATGTTTTTCAGACACTAGGTATGAAGCTAAATACATGTTTGTTTGCCTTTGGTTTATATACTTTTTGTTGTATTACATTGATAAAGTCTAGAATTAGGTCTGAAAAATAGTGTGAAATGTCATTCCACTTTGGTACTAGATTGCTCAGCTCTCCTCTCAAAGACATGGCTATGGGAGGTCTCCCCTCTCTCCATCCTCATAAGCCTACAAACATGTTTTTATTTCTTCTTTTTTTTAATCCTCACCCGGGGATATATTTTTATTGATTTTTGAGAGAGAGAGAGAGAGAGATATATATAACAGAGACAGAGAGAGAGACAGAGAGAGAAAGAGAGAGAGAGAAACATTGATGTGAGAGAGAAACATCAATTGGCTGCCTCCAGTACATGCCCCTACTGGGGATCCAACCCGCAACCTAGGTATGTGTCCTGACCAGGAATCAAACCCGCCACATTTTGCTGTACTGAATGATGCTCCAACCAACTGAGCTACACACGCCAGGGCTATTTCATCTGTCTTAAAAAATCTCTCTCTTCACCTTGCTTCCCTGTGTAGCTGCTATGCTATTTATTTTCTTCTCTTTATAACGAAACTCCTGGAAAGAACTATACTCACTGTCTCCAGTTTCTTACTCTTTCATGTATCCCCTCCATTCAAACTTTTGCCACCTGTCCTCAGCTGCTTTCAAGTTATGACCTTCGCTTTGCGAAATTTTCAAGTCAGTTCTTAGTTCTCGCCTTTCATCAATTAGCAGCATTAACATAACCCTTTATTCCTTGAAACACTTTTAAAAAAAAACGTTATTGTTGAGAGTATTACAGATATCCCCCTTTATTCCTCCCATTGCCCCCCTCCACCAGGTTCCCGCCCTGCCCCAGGTCTTCACCACCTTGTTTTCTGTGTCCATAGGTAATGCATATCCTATATAATAAAAGGCTAATATGCAAATTGACCGAACAGTGGAACAACCCGTTGCTATGACACACACTGACCACCAGAGGGGCAGACGCTCAACACAGGAGCTGCCCCCTGGTGGTGAGTGCACTTCCACTGGGGGAGTGCCTCTCAGCCAGAAGCCAGCCTCATGGCTGGCGAGCACAGTGGCGGTGGCTGGAGCCTCTCCCGCCTCTACTGCAGGCGGGCAGTAAGGAGTAAAGGGTCCTGGACTGCAAGAGCCCCGGACTGTGAGAGGGCGCAGGCCAGGCTGAGAGACCCCCCCCCCAACTGCATGAATTTTGTGCACCAGGCTTTTAGACCTATCTAATAAAAGAGAAACATGGTAATTGGCGTATGACCGCTACCCTTCCCATTGGCTAATCAGTGAGATATGCAAATTAACTGCCAGCCAAGATGGCGGCCGGCAGCGAGGCAGCTTGAAACTAACATGAGGCTTGCTTGCTTCAGTGATGGAGGACTCCAACGTTCCCCGCCTGCCTTGCTGGCCTCTGGAGCTGCAACTATGTAACAAATATAGAAGCTAAACAAAACCCCAGAAACCT
>NW_006291973.1:418602-421993 GCF_000327345.1 Myotis davidii
AGGGCACAGGCCAGGCTGAGGGACCCCACTTCTCCCCGAGTGCACAAATTTTTGTGCACCGGGCCTCCAGTCTATATATAAAAGCCTAATATGCTAAGTGTCCAACCGTTTCAACTGGTTGCTATGACATGCACTGACCACCAGGGGGCAGACACTCCAACTGGTAGGTTAACTTGCTGCTGGGGTCTGACCAATTGATTGGAACTGGGCGAGACGGGCTCGACTGGCCCTGGAGCCAACCTCCCGCGGTCCCTCCCCAGCCTCTAAAATATTTCTTCTAATTAATTTTCTTTCAGTGTGTACAAATCTGTGCACTGGGCCTCTAGTCTACATATATAAAAAGCTAATATGCAAAGTGTCCCCTCAGGCGTTCGGCCGGGAGATTGTGAGCTCGATTGCTCGCTATGATGTGTGCTGACCATCAGAGGGTGGCGCGGAATGAAGGAAGCCCCTGGCCGGCAGCCAGTAACCAGGGAGAGAAGGCCCCAGTTGGCAGCCGGAAGGTCCCAATCGGTCCTAATCACCAGCCAGGTCTAGGGACCCTACCCATGCATGAATTTTGTGCAACTATTTTATTGTTGATATTTTGGTTCTTTTTCTTCCTGTTCTTCCTCCTCTTCTTAAGGAATACCCTTCAACATTTAATGTAATACTGTTTTGGTGGTGATGAACTTCTTTAGCTTTTTCTTATCTGTGAAGCTCTTTATCTGACATCAATTCTAAATGATAGCCTTGCTGGATAGAGTAATCTTGGTTGTAGGTCCTCACTTTAAATATTTCTTGCCACTCCCTTATGGCTTGCAAAGTTTTTTTTGAGCCCTTCTGGCATGCAAAGTTTCTGTTGAGAAATCAGCTGGCAGTCATATGGGTATTCCTTTGTAAGTAACTAACTGCTTTTCTCTTGCAGCTTTTAAGATTCTCTCTTTGTCTTTAATCTTTGGCATTTTAATGATGATGTGTTTTGGTGTGGTCCTTTTTGGGTTTCTCTTGTTTGGGACTCGCTGTGCTTCTTGGACTTGGAAGTTTATTTCTTTCACCGGGTTGGGGAAAATTTCTGTTATTATTTCTTCAAATAGGTTTTCAATTTCTTGCTCCCTCTTGTCTCTTTTCAGCACCCCCATGATGTAAATGTTGGTATGCTTCAAGTTGTCTCAGAGGCTCCCTACACTATCTTCATATTTTTGGTTTCTTTTTTCTTTTTACTCTTTTGCATAGGTGTTTTTTGCTTCTTTATATTTCATATTGTTGATTTGATTCTCAGAATCCTCTACTCTATTGTTGAATTCCTGTAAATTATTCTTTATTTTAGTTAGTGTATGCTTACTTTATGACTGGTCTTTTTCATTTCTTTGATGGTCTCACTAAGATTTTTGAAATTCACATTAAGATCACTGAAGCTCTCATTAAGATCTTGAGCAATCTTAATATCCATTGTTTTGAACTCTGTATCTAGTAGTTTGCTTGCGTCCATTTTATTTAGTTTTCTTTCTGGAGATATCTTCTGTTCTTTCATTTGTGACGTGTTTCTATGTCTCTGCATTTTGGCTGCTTCCTTATGTTTGTTTCATTGTATTAGGTAGAGCTGCAATGTCTCCTGGATTGGTAGAGTGGCCTTGTGTATTAGGTGTCCTGTAGGGTCCAGTGGCTCAGCCTCCCAGTTACCTGAGCTGAGCACTCTAGGTGTGCAGCTGTGTAGGCTGTGGGCACAGTCTTATAGTTGAGACTTGATTGCTGTTGGTGTCACTGGGAGGAATTGACCTCTAGGCCAATTGGCTGTGAGGACCAGCTGCAAATACAGTGGGAGAGCTGGTTGTGCAAGAAACCCCCCTATGGAGCAGGACTTGCTTCAAGTGAGGATTTGGTGCTCACTGAGTCTGCCCCTTGAGTGTTTCGCTTGTGGATGTGTAGAGTTGTAATATGGTAAGGTCTGAAGCTGTCCATTGGGTGCACTGGCTCTAGAGCCCCCCAAGAGTTACAAAGTCAGCCACTGCCTCGGGTTACCGGGAAGGAGCCATAGAGCGATCTGCAGATGATTGCTACTTGTATTGGGCTTAGAAGTGCCCAGGAGAGGCCAAGCTGTGAAGCAAGGCAGGCTAGTGCTAATGTCGGGTCTTGGAACTCTTATTTATTTTTTTAAGGTTCACTTTTTTATTATACTTTTTACATTAAATCTTTATTATTGAAGGTATTACATATGTCCCCCTTTTCCCCTCATTGATACCTTTTAGCCCACTCCTGCCCTCCACCCCAGGCCTTCACCACCCTATTGTCTGTGTTCATGGTTATGTATATACTAGAGACCTGGTGCACGAATTTGTGCACGGGTGGGGTCCCTTGGTGTGGCCTGCAGGGATTGGGCCGAAACCAGCAGTCCAATGCCGTCTGCCGCTCCTGCCGGCCGCTCCCACTCATCCTGGCCCCACTGCGCCTGCTGCGGAGCTCGCGCTCAGTCAGTCTTGATCGGGAAAGGCTCGCGCCACCACCACAGCTCTTGCCAGCTGTGAGCCCTGTGTCTAGCACTCGTTCTGAGGAGGGTTGGGGAGGCCGGGACGTGATCGGCCCTCCAGGTGGGCGGTGGTATGCCCTTGCCGGCCCAGGATACAGATCTGTCCTGCTGACGTTTGCTGGGACGTTGGGAGCCCCAGTTGTTGGGAGCCACTTGGCAGCAGCTTTTATATCGTTTCTTCCATGCAGAGCGTCTAGGGAAGGGAAGTGGCATGGTGCCCGAGGCCAACTTCCAGGAGGCTGGCAATGCTGTTGGGATTGTGCGCAAGGTGCTGGTCCGTTGGTGCCGGTGGACGACTGAGGGAGATTGAACCTGTAGGACTACTGAGGGAGCGAGTAGCTGCCTCTGGGCTGGTGGGCCACTGGGATGGGTCAGTCAGCTGAATAGCACTCCTGCTGTGAAAGTGCACTGACCACCAAGGGGCAGCTCCTGTGTTGAGCGTCTGCCCCCTGGTGGTCAGTGTGCATCAGAGCAACTGATCGACTGGTTGTTCGGTAGCTTAGGCTTTTATATATGTACTAGGGGCCCAGTGCATGAAATTCGTGCACTGGGGTGGGGGGAGTGTCCCTCAGCCCAGCCTGCCCCCTCTCACATACTGGGAGCCCTCAGGGGATGTCCTATTGACAGCTTAGACCCGCTCCCTGCTCCCCTTGGGGAGCGGGCCTAAACTGCAGTCTGGCCTCACTTTGTGGGAGGGGACTGGGCTGATCAGGGGAAGGAACCAGCCCCATAACCCCGCTGCTGCAGCTACTGCCAGTCACTGCAGGCACCAAGGTGGTTTCATCAACACGAACTCCAGTCCCTTCACCATGAAAAGATGAAAACTTTCTTTAGGCATTTTCAAGATGTGTCTTTCATAGGATATGATTTCTTTATTATTTTTTT
>NW_006291973.1:423084-428933 GCF_000327345.1 Myotis davidii
GCCCTTGCCCAGGCCTGATGCCTCTGGCCCCCAGCCCCCTCCGATTGCTGGCTCCGCCCCCCCGCCCAGCCTGATGCCTTGGCCAGAGGAGTTGACCCTCATCACCCTCCAATTGCCGGATCGGCCCCTTGCCCAGCCTGAGGCCTCCGGCAGAGGTGTCAGGACTGGGCAGGGGACCCCCAGCTCCCCGGACTGCCGGCTCAGCCCCTGCCCAGCTCCCATTGCCGGCTCCACCCCTGCTTCCCGCTATCACTGGCCTGGCGGCAAAGGCACCGGGTTCCCTGCCCCCGGCTCTTAGCTCCCCCCTGGGTTTCTGATCACCGTTAGTGTCAGGGGGCTTCTTCCGTCCTTTCCCTTTCGCCTCCCAGCATTGTGCCTACATATGCAAATTAACCGCCATCTTTGTTGGCGATTAACCGCCATCTTAGTTGGCAGTTAATTTGCATATCGCCCTGATTAGCCAATGGGAAGGGTAGTGGATGTATGGCTAATTACCATGTTTCTCTTTTATTAGATAGGACTAGTGGCCCAGTGCACGAATTCTTGCACCTTGAAAGAAACTGTGGGCTGCCAGGCTGCAGTGGGCACAGGGGTGGGTTTTGGCCGGCCTGTTCTGCCGTGGCTTCCAGTCCCCTGTCTGCCAGCAGCCCCACTCCTGCTGTTGCCACTCCCATGTGCTGACTGCGCCAGCCCCGCTTGCACCTTCTGATGGTGCGGAGTGATTGGGGCCAGTGCCAGCAGCGGGTGCAAGCTGGGCCAGCACCATCAGCAGGTGCGAGTGGTGGCTACTGCCCCAATTGCCCCTCAGGAGCAGGGGGAGGTGGAGAAGCCCTCAGGGGTGATTGGGACCCACCCTGGGCAGCAGTGGGTGTGAGTGGTGGCTCTGGCACCAGCTGCAGGTATGAGTGGGGCTGGCACTGGCAGCAGGTGTGAGAGGGGGCTGCTGGCCCCGATCACCCCTTAGGAACAGGGGGAGGTGGAGAAGCTCTGAGGGGCAATCGGGGCCGGCAGCCACTGCTCGTACCCGCTGATGGCGCTGAGTGATGGGGGCTGGCAGCAGGTGTGAGCGGTGGCTCCATTGCCGGCAGCGGGTGCGATTGGGGCCAGCGCCAGCAGCATGTGCGAGCACTGGGTGGGACTGCGGCGTGTGGGAGCAGAGAATTTTCAGTAACCACCAGAGGCTTGCCCTGATGACAGCGACCAGCACCCCGCCATGGTCTGGCACCCGCTCTCACCTGCTCCACCATCCTGCTTTGACCAACACCTGACATGTTCCATGCTTTGCCGCCTGCTGCCGATGCCCGCCATGTTCTGCGCGTGCCCCTGGTGGTCAGCTCACATTATAACGACTGGTGCTATTGTTCTGCTGTTTGGTCTATTTGCATATTAGCCTTTTATATATAGGATAGATGTACACAAGTTCTTTGGTTGATCTCTTCCAACTGACCCATCCACCCCTCCCTGCCTTCCCTTTGAGATTCCACAGTCTGTTCTATGCTTCTGTCTCTGGATTTATTTTGTTTATCAGTTTATTCTGTTCATTAGATTCCACATATAAGTGAGATCATGTGATACTTGTCTATCTCTGACTAGCTTATTTTGCTTAGTATAATACTCTCCAGGTCTAGCCATGTTAACTCAAAGGGTAAGAGATCCTTCTTTTTACTGCTGTATAGTATTCCATGGTATAAATGTACTAGATCTTTTTTATCCACTCATCTACTGTTGACAACTGGGCTGTTTCCAGATATTAGCTATTGTAAATTGTGCTGCTATGAACATAGGGATGCATACCTTCATTCTGATTGGTGTTTCGGGTCTCTTAGGACATATTCCTAGAAGTGGGATCACTGCATCAAATGGAAATTCCATTTTTAATTTTTTGAGGAAACTCCATACTGTTTTCTATAATGGCTATACCAGTCTATATTACCACCAGTAGTGTACTAGGGTTCCCTTTTCTCTATATCCTCCTCAGCACTTGTCATTTGCTGATTTGTTGATGATAGCCATTCTGACAGGTATGAGGTAATACCTCATTTTCATTTTAATTTGTATATCTCTGATATCAGTGACTTTGAGCATTTTTTCATATGTCTCTTGGCCATCTGTATGTCAGCTTTGGAGAAGTGTCTGTTTAGATTCGTTGCCCATTTTTTAATTGGGTTGTTTGCCTTCCTTTTGTTAAATTGTATGAGTTCCTTTATCAGATGTATCATTGCCAAAAATGCTGTCCCATACAGTGGGCTCCCTTTTTGTTTTGTTGATGGTTTCTTTTGCTGTGCAAAAGCTTTTTATTTTGATGTAGTTCAATTTATTTATTTATTTTCTCCCTTATTTCCTTTGCCCTAGGAGTTGTATCTGTAAACATATTGCTATGAGAGATATCAGAGATTTAGCTACCCACTGATGTGTCTCTGTTTGGGCCTGTTTGGGTTCTTCTTGCTTGGGACTCTCTGTGCCTCCTAACCTTGTGTGATTTTTTTCTTCACCAAGTTAGGGAAGTTTTCTGCCATTCCTTGTAGTATAACTTTATATCAGGTATTGTGATCCCTACAACTTTGTTCTGCTTTTTCATGATTGCTTTAGCTATTCGGGGTCTTTTTTGGTTTCATATAAATTTTTGGAGTATTTGTTCTAGATCTGTGAACTATGCTGTTGTTATTTTAATAAGGATTGCATTGAATCTGTAGGTTGCTTTGGCTGGTATGGACATTTTAATGATATTAATTGTACCAATCCATGAACATGGTAGATTCTTCCACTTATTTATATCTTCCTCTGTCTCTTTTTTCAACGTATTGTAGCTTTCCAAGTACAAATCTTTTACCTCTGGTTAAGTTTATTCCTAAGTATCTTAATTTTTTTGTTTCAATGGTAAATGGGATTGTTTATTTAGTTTCTCTTTCTGAGAATTCATTATTGTGTAAAAAATGTCATCAATTTCTGGGTGTTGATGTTTTGCTTTTTTTTTTTTTTTGCATCCTTCCATGAGCTGGGATTTAAAAAAAAATTTAAATTCTTTATTGTTGAAAGTATTACATATGTCTCCTTTTCCCCCCATTGATCTCTCCACAGCTGCTCCCACCCCCAGCACATGTCCTCACTCTCTGTGTCCAGTGGTTATGCTTATATGCTGCATACAAGTCCTTTGGTTGACCTCTTAACCCTGACACCACTCCCCCCAACACACACACCCCTGCCTTCCCTCTGACATTTGACCATCTGTTCCATGTTTCTATGTCTCTGGATCTATTTTTCTTCATCAGTTTACGTTGTTCATTATATTTCTCAAATGAGTGAGATCATGTGGTACTTATCCTTCTCTGTGGGTATTGATTTTGTATCCTGCTACATGGCTGCATTCCTTTATTAAATCCAGTATTTTTTTGGTGGGGCCTTTAGGGTTTTCTGTGTACAATATCATGTCATCTGCAAATAATGAGAGTTTTACTTCCTCCTTTCCAATTTGGATGCCTTTTATTCTTGTTTGATCGCTGCGGCTAGGATTTCCAGCACTATTGAATAATAGTGGTGAAAACAGACATTTCTGTCTTGTCCCTGTTCTTAGGGGAAATGATTTTAGTTTTTGCCCATTCAGTATGATGTTCGCTGTAGGTTTGTCATATATGGCCTTTATTATGTTGAGGTATGATCCCTCTATTCCCACTTTGCTGAGAGTTTTTATAAAAAAACTAGAGGCCTGGTGCACAGAAATTTGTGCACTGGAGGGGGGTCCCTCAGCCCAGCCTGTCCCCTATCAAATATTGGGAGCCCTTAGGGATGTCCTACTGAAGGCTTAGGCCCGCTCCCTGCTCCCCTTGGGGAGCGGGCCTAAGCCACAGTCTGGCCTCCCTTTGTGGGAGGCAACCGGGCTGATCAGGGGAAGCCCCATCACCCCGCTGTTGCAGCCACTGCCGGTCACCGCAGCCACCAAGGTGTTTTCATCAACACAGACTCCAGTCCCTTCATCTTGAAAAAATGATAGCTTTCTTTAGGCATTTTCAAGATGTGTCTTCCATAGGATATGACATTTCTTTCTTTCTTTTTTTATCCTCATGTGAGGATATATTTCCATTGATTTTTAGAGAATGTGGAAGAGAAAGGGAAAGACAGAGAGAAATATTGATGTGAAATAAACACATCAAGTGGTTGCCTCAAGTACGCTCCCCGACCAGGGCTCTGGCCGTGGAGGAGCCTGAAACAGAGGTACATGCCCTTGACCGGGATCCAACCCAGGATCCTTCAGTCCACAGGCCAAGGCTGTATCCACTGAGCCCTACCAGCTAGAGATGCATAGCCTGCCGTGGGCAGGCCGAGGCATTATCCTCTGAGCAAAACCGGCTAGGGCAGGATATGACATTTCTTAACCCCCCAGCAGCAGACCTTCGTTTTTTTCGCCAGGAGTGTGGTAAAAAACCCTAGATCACCTTATTGGGTTTTTTTTTTTTTTAAATTCTTTATTCGTTAAGGTATTGCAAATGTGTCCGCATCCCCTCCGTTAAACCCCCATCTCCCCCTCTTCCCCCCACCACACACTTATTGGGTTCTTATTACCCAAGTTACTAAGAATATTACCAGTGGCATACAGGGAGCTTAGCCAATGAGCAGTCAGAAAAGGTATTTCCTCTGTAGTTCACACCAATTCCCAGCTCTGCCCCTGCCCAGGCCTAACACCTGTGGCAGAAGCATTAGGCCTGGGCAGGGGACCCCCAGCTCACCACCATCCCCGGCTCAGCCCCTGCTCCCCGCCATTGCCAGCTCCGCCCCTGCCCAGGCTTTACACCTGTGGCAGAGGCATTAGGCCTGGGCAGGGGACCCCCAGCTCACCACCATCCCCGGCTCAGCCCCTGCTCCCCGCCATTGCCAGCTCCGCCCCTGCCCAGGCTTTACACCTGTGGCAGAGGCATTAGGCCTGGGCAGGGGACCCCTAGCTCCCCGCCATTGCCAGCTCCACCCCTGCTCCCTGTGATTGCTGGCTCTGCCCCTGCTCCCCGCCATCACCGGCTCCCTCTCTGTTCCCTGCCATCGCCGGCTCCCTCCCTGCTCTCCGCCATCACCGGCTCCGTCCCTGTTCAGGCCTAAAGCCTCTGACCGAGGCGTTAGGCCTGAGCAGGGGACCCCCAGTTCCCCACCATTGCTGGATCTGCCCCTGGTCCCCGCCATCGCCGGTTCCGCCCCTGCCCAGGCCTAACTCCTTAAGGCATTAGGCCTGGGCAGGGGACCCCTCAGCTCTGATTGCTGCTGGGCGCCTACTTATGCAAATTAACCACCATCTTTGTTTTGTTAATTTGCATACTCACCCTATTGGCTGGTGGGCATAGCGAAGGTATGGTCAATTTGCATGTTTGTCTATTATTAGGTAAGATGGGTGTTAGATTTTGTTGAATACTTTTTCTGCATCAATTGATATGATCATATCATTTTGTCTTTCAATCTTTTTATGTGATATGTATCATGTGTATTGATTTGCAAATACTGTACTTGCCTTGCAACCCTGTAGTAAATCCCACTTGGTCATGGTATATGTTCTTTTTAATATATTGCTGGATTCAATTTGCTAATATTTTGTTGAGGATTTTAACAACCATATTCATTAGGGATATTGGCCCGTAGTTCTCTTTCTTTTTTTTTTTTTTTTTTGCTTATGTGGTAATTTTCAAAAATGTGAAACAGAAGAGGAAAGTGAATTACTGTTATTCCCTTTATGTTTCTTTTTAGTCTAGCTAAAGCACATAGTCTGTGGTGAAGAAGGGTAGAGTCATTCTGGAAATAGGCCATTGTAAGTGTGTGTGTGTGTGTGTGTGTGTGTGTGTGTGTGTGTGTGTGTTTTTAGTTTCTTCTTTTTG
>NW_006291973.1:433281-439233 GCF_000327345.1 Myotis davidii
GAAAGCATACACACACACACACACACACACACACACACACACAGCGGTGGGCAAAGGTAGTTAGGCCAATAATGCTATGAATTTTCCTCTTAGGAGTGCTTTCACTGTGTCCCATAGATTTTGGGTTGTTGTATGTTCATTTTCATTTGTTTCCAGGAAGTTTTTAAAATTTCTTTCTTGATCTTGTTGGTAACCCATTCATTAATAACATGCTAGTTGGCCTCCATGTGTTTGAATGTCTTTGGGTGTTTTTACTGTAGTTAATTGCTGACTTCATTCCACTGTAATCTGAGAAGATGCTTGATATGATTTCAATCTTCTTGAACTTGTAGAGACTTGTTTTGTATCCTAACATGTGATCTATCTTTGTGAACGATCCATGTGCACTTGAGAAGAATGTATATTCTGCAGCTTTGGGGTGAAATGTTCTATAAATGTCAATTAAACCCATCTGACCCAGTGTGTCCTTTAGAGTCACTGTTTCCTTGTTAATTTTTTGTTTGGAAGTCATCGGGGTGTTCAAGTTCCCTAATAAAACTGTACCAATGTCAGTCATTCCCTTATATTCCTCTAGAAGTTATTAAATATATTTAAGTGCTCCTGTATTATGTGCATATATTTGTACCATGATTATATCCTCTTATTGGTTTGACTGGGGGCCCAGTGCATGAAATTTTTTCCCCTTGTAGGGTCCCTAGGCCTGGCTGGTGATCAGGGCCAGCTGGGGCCTTCCTTCCCCCAGCTGTGGCACCGCCCCCTGGTGGTCAGTACACGTCATAGCAAGCTGTTGAATTCAGGGTTGGTCAAACTCCCGAGGGGACAGTTTGCATATTAGCCTTTTATTATATAGGATTCCTTTAATATTATGTAATGACCTTTGTTGTCTCTTGTAATGGCCTTCAGTTCTTCATATTTTGTCAGATATGAATATTGCTGTCCCAGCCTTTTTGTGTTTTCCATTTGCATGGATAATTTTTTCCATTCGTTCACTTTCATTTTGTGTGAGTCTTTTTTTCTGAGATGGGTGTCTTGTAGACAGCATATAATTGGGCTATGTTTTTCTATCCATTCTGCTACTCTATGCCTTTTGATAGGAGCATTTAATTCATTTACATTTCAGGTTATTGATAGTTACTCTTTTATTGCCATTTTAATTCTGTATGCCTGTTTCTCCATTTCTTCTTAGTATAGCAGTCTCTTTAGCATTTATTGCAGTGCTTATTTAGTGGTGACAAAGTGCTTTAGTCTTTTGTGTTTGGGAATCTCTTCATTTCACCATCTATATTGAATGATAGCCTTGCTTCATCAAGTAATCTTAGTTTCAGATACTTGCTTTTCATTACCTTGAATACTTCATGCCTTTCTCTTCTGGCATGTAGAGTTTCTGATGAGATATCAGATGACAGCTTTATGGGAGATCCTTTGTAGGTAACAATTTGCTTTTCTCTTGCTGCTTTTAAGATTCTCTCTTTGTCTTTAATTTTTGTCATTTTAATTATGATGTGTTGGGGCATGGGCTTGTTTGGGTTCTTCTTGCTTGTGCCTCCTGACTTGTGTAACTTTTTCCTTCACCGGGGTAGGGAAGTTTTCTGCCATTATTTCTTCAAACACATTCTCTACCCCTTGCTCACTTTCTTTCTTTTTCTTCTTCTGTTTTTTTTTTTTTTTTTTTTTTTACTCCCTTGCTCACTTTCTTCCCCTTCTGGCATATGTATTATGTGAATATTTTTACATTTCATGTTGTCTCTTAACCCCTTCCCCAACAATTTTTTTGTTAAAAACGTTTCTTTTTCAGACTAATTTTTTTATTTTGGTTCTATATAGTATTTTTGATGCTGGTTATGAAAACAGTTTGTAACTCGTCTTCCTATAAACCATATTTTTTTACCATATTTTCTTAGTATACTCGTCGACGACTGAAAAAGAACATTTTGTGAAAACGAGTATACACGTTTCTGCCGGGGAAGGGGTTAAGCTTCCTTAAGCTCTTTTCCTGTCTTTTAATTGTTTTTTCTTTTTGGTTTTCTGGTTAGGTGATTTTTTTCTGCCCTGTCTTCTAATTCACTGATGTGATCCTCGGCTTCTCCTAATCTGCTGTGTATTCCTTCAACCATGTTCTTTATTAGTGCCATGCCATTCTTCATATGTACTATATCTTTTCTTATGCTGTTTATATCTTTGTCATCATTATTCTGAACTCTTGTGTCTGTAAATTTCTTATCTCCATTTCATTTAGTAGTTCTGGGGAATTCACTTGTTCTTTCATTTCTGTTTTGTTTGTTTTTTTCTCCCCATTAAAAAAATTATTTTTATTGATTTCAGAGTGGAAGGGAGAGGGCGAGAGAGTTAGAAACATCAATGATGAGAATCATCGATCACTGCCTCCTGCACTCCCCCTACTGGGGATTGAGCCCGCAACCCAAGCATGTGTCCTGATTGGGAATCATAGAGGGACCCTTCAGTCCACAGGCTGATGCTCTATCCACTGAGCAAAACAACCCAGGGCTCTCCCTATTTTGACTGCCTGTTTGGGTTTGTGTCTATGTATTAGGTACATCTGCTACAACTTCCAGTCTCTAGTGCAGGACAGTGTCAGAGGTTATTTGTGACTGGCCCTCAGTACTGTTTGGAGCTATCAGCAATCCACAGCTTTTGGCTCCCTCTGCTGGGGTTTGTTGTCTTTGGACAGGACCAAGATGTGCACCAGAGTCTGATTTTCCTAGTCTTGTGCCCACAAAGAGATCAGGCAAAGACTCAGAAGCTCCAGAGAGCCTCCTCTGCCTTCAGTCTGATTGTTATTAGCATTGATCAGCCTCAGGCTATCTACCACAGGGTGGGGTGGGAGGTTCTTCCAACATGGGAGGGCAACTGCTTCCCCTCCAAGCAAAAACCACCAGGATAACAATTGTCCCAGGAAGATAGATATCCTCAGTATAATGAAGGAATTACTAAGAACAGGAAACTTGGATGGCTACCCTCGTAGCTCCAACCCCATAACCCCCAACCCTTGGGCCTGTTATTGATAGGTATGGGGTATGCTTACATCAATTGCTGCTTGTTTAAGAGATTTTAGGTTAGCCTGAAGCCTAAGCCAGGACAGGCCATTCATATGGAAAAGCCACTGCAAACAGCTTGGTTGGAGCTGCAAATTGGATGGGGCAGTTTCTCAGGGAATCATCAGGGTAGAGCAAATAGTGTGGACTAAGCCAATTGAAACTCAGATATGGCTGCCAATTAGCTCTGCAATGGGGAGGTCCTAGCACAGAAACAGTGACCCATATGAGCACCCCTGTCTAGGAGAAAGCCACCCCTGAGTTCTTACTCTAATGCCAGACTATCCGGTTCATCCCTGAGTGTCCCAGGTTCCTTTCAAGTCCCCCCTCCAGCGCTGGAGCCCAGAGGGATTAAATCTGAGTAAGTTCATGCTCCAGCCCTTTAATAGAAACTGCCTGGGTCTCCTGCAACCTTTGTGTCTCTCAGGTACAGTCCCTGCTGGTTTTTACAGCTTGAAGTTATGGGGACTTTTCTTCCCAGTTTTGAAACCCTGTTCTTGGGGTCTGCTGTGGGGCTCGGACCCCTTGTTCCTCACGGGAGGCCTTTGCAGCCACAATATCCCTCTCAATTAAAATAACGCCCCATGTGGGTGTTGGACCAGCCTATTCCGCACTTCTGTCCCTCCTACCAGTCACACTGCTTTTTTTTTTTACTTCTCTAGTTGTAGGACTTCCATTCAGCCAGATTTCAGTGGTTCTGTATGATGGTTGATCTGATTTTAGTTGTAATTTTGATGTTGTGGTAGGCGGCAAGTACCAGCATTTATCTACATGGCCATTTTGATGCTCCGAAACACTTTCTTCATTCACTTGGCTTCAAGGACATTACAGTGTTTACATCTCTTTTAAAAAAAAGTTTTTATTGATTTCAGAGAGGAAGGGAGAGGGAGCGAGAGACAGAAACAACAATGGTGAGGAGAGAGGAAAGGAAGAGTGGAGAGAGAGAAAGAAAAAGAGAACCATTGATTTGTTGTTTTACTTATTTATGCATTCATTGGTTGCTTTTTGTGTGTGCCATGACTAGAGCTTAAATCCACAACCTTGGTGTATTGGGCTTCTTTTTTCCTTCTTAATAGTGCAGTGGTCTTTCAGATTTACACTTTTCATGCCATAGATTCATAGGGAGTAGGTTCTAGCAGCTCAAGCTCCTTTTCATTGGTTCTCACAAAGTGTGCTGCTCTTGCTCTGGGTGGAGCAGGCTGGCACTTCATTTGAATCCAGGTACCTTTCTCTTTGGATTCCTTCCTTTTCTGATCATTTTCCTTCACATGTTTCAGAAGCTAAGCTCTTAGAGTGCTTAATGTGCCAAATACATACATCAATTGCTTTCTCTCACTCTCTCTCTTTTTTTTTTTATTAATCCTCACCCAAGGATATTTTTTCCATTGATTTTTAGAGCGAGTAGAAGGGAGGGAGGGGAGGAGGGAGAAAGAGACTGAGAGAGAAAAAAAAGAGAGAGAGAAACAGACGGACAGACAGACAGACAGATATTGATGTGAGAGGGACACATTGATTGCTTACCTCCTATACATGCCCCAACTGGGGCTGGGATTGTACCTGCAACCCATGTACATGTTCTAGACCAGGAATCAAATCGTGACTCTTTGGTACATGAGCAGATGCTCTAACCACTGTGCACACTGGCCATAGTTGGGGCATTCCTTTTGAAGAGTGCCCATTACCTTGATGTGTACAATATCTTTCTTGTAGATTTGCATGTATGTGGCCAAAGGAACAACTCCCTTGTTTCCTTAAAGGCCTAGAGAGCATATAGTTTGTGCCTCTCCACTTTGCCTTTGTGTTAGTCATTTTGGGGAATTACTGGAAGATGGTAGGGTCAAAAGGAGGGTCAGAATTGGGTGTTTTTATGGTGGAGAAAGGGAGTATAAGCTAAAAACAAAAAAGTACAAAAAGGAAAACACATTATCTACTTCCAGGTCTGTGGTATTGGGTATGGGCATCATAGGGAGACATGTTCTCAGGAAGGTCAGAGAAGAAGTAAGGATAATAGGAGATTTTACTGGTGGTGGACAGTGAGTGTTTTAGCATTGGAGATGCTTGGGAGATGGAGACAGAATAAAGCATGTGTGTGGAGATTAGTTTATGAGATAAAGGGCAGCCTGGGATTCAGAGCCTTCTTATGATAACTGATGTAAATAGGTTTCAACACATAAAGAGATTAATCCTAGAGAATTCAAGGTGGATAGTGGTGATGGGACTGTGAAAATTGGTGGGATTTTGGAGGAATGGGCATTGGTGGGGCATCTTGCAGATGAAGGTTCTAAAGTCCAGGTGGCTGGGCCTTACTTTGTCCTTTATAACTGCACCACGCACTCCTTCTCTTCTGCCAGATCCTTAATTTTATCCTGTTCACACTATCTAAATGTGCACTCTCCTTCCTCCACATGGCTTTTATTTTTCTCTTTAATACTTATTACTATTTAATATATTGTATAGTTAATTTTTTTTTCTGTTCATCAGATTATTTATTCCCTTGATTTTTAGATTCACTTGTTGATAGATGTGTATTTGTTGTTCATAATTTGTATCTTTACCTTTTTCTTCTTCTTCCTCTTCTTAAAGGATACCTTTCAGCATTTCATATAATACTGGTTTGGTGTGATGAACTCCTTTAGCTTTTCCTTATCTGTGAAGCTCTTTATCTGACCTTCAATTCTGAATGATAGCTTTGCTGGATAAAGTAATCTTGGTTGTCGGTTCTTGGTATTCATCACTTTGAATATTTCTTGCCATTCCCTTCTGGCCTGCAAAGTTTCTGTTGAGAAATCAGCTGATAGTCACATGGGCATTCCCTTGTAGGTAACTAACTGCTTTTCTCTTCCTTCTTTTAACATTCTCTCTTTGTCTTTAGCCCTTGGCATTTTAGTTTCTGCTATGA
>NW_006291973.1:439885-441560 GCF_000327345.1 Myotis davidii
GAGATCGTCAGATTCCTCTTCCTTGTTTGGGGTTTGGAGATGCCCAGATGAGGCCCAGCTGTGAAACAATGCAAGCTGCTATGGTGCCTTGGGCCTTCTTTTGGAAGTTCTGGGTCTCTCTGACCCAGCTGCAGTTTGTTAGGTAATTTTCAGATTGCAAAGGGCCAGACCTTTCATATTCAAAAGCCTCTGTGCACAGCTTGGGTGGGGCAGGGTCTAAGGGAATCAACAGGGCAGAGCAAACAGCTATGGCTGATCCTCAGCTCTTCCCTAAGAGGCCCTGTGTCTCAGTGTCCTGGTAATCACTGCAAGCACCTCTGAGAGAAAGCTGCCCTTGAGTTCCGAGTTCTGCCCGCTGCCAGACAGTCCAGTTTCTCCCCGTATGAGTCTGGGTCCCCACCTGGAGTTCAGAGCAGTCGGGGGCTTGTGGCTCCCTCCTGATTAAAAAAGACAGCCACGTCCTCAGTCTCAAGCCCTTATTGCGTGCCCCTCTTTACCTCTGCACTCCACCTCCGCAGCTCCTCTGAGTCTCAGTGTGCTTTTCTCTTTCCTTGTAGTTGTAGAATTTCCACTCAGCCAGCCTTCCTGTAGTTCTGGATGATGTCCGTTTTGTCTTTTAGTTGTATTTTTGAATTTGTTGTGGGAGGCAGCAATTTCCAGTGTTTACCTATGCCACCATCTTGGTTTCCCTGTATAGTTAATTTTTATGTGTGTATTTTCACCACTAGATTAGACTGACTTATTAACTGCTATATAACCATCCTAAAACAGTATCTGGCACAGAATAAGAAAATGAATGCTGTTACGAAAAATCAGACATACAAAGGAGGAACAGCTTATGTTAGGAAATTGGTTATTTTAGAGTAGGATTCAGATAGAGTAGCTGTCCTATGGTATGAACCAATGTTATTCTTACTGTTTTTCAAAAATATATATTTTTATTGATTTCAGAGAGGAAGGGAGAGGGAGATAGAAGCATCAATGATTTTTAATATTTCCTACAACTTTTGTGATATTATACTGTTAGTACAGTTTTGGTAATATTATATTTAAAATCTTTTTTTTGAAATATTAATGTTTATTAATGTAATATTATTATATTTAAAATTGTTTTTCTTGAAATATTAATGTCTATTGCTTGTAACACTATAAGTAAAATAGTTTTTCTTGAAACAAAAAAGAAACATAATGATGAGAGGGAATCATTGATCAACTGCCTCCTGCACACCCCCTGCTTGGGATCAAACCCACAACCTGGGCATATGCCCTTACTGGGAATCAAACTGACCATCAGGTTCACAGGTTAACATTCAACCACTGAGCCACACCAGCTGGGCTTTTTTTATTGTTGAACATTGAATGAACAAAAATAACCTTCTATCCTATCTAATAAAAGAGAAACATGGTAATTGGCGAACGACCGCTACCCTTCCCTTTGGCTAATCAGGGCAATATGCAAATTACCTGCCAGCCAAGATGGCAGCCAGTAGCCAGGCAGCTTGAAACTAACATGAGACTTGCTTGCTTCAGTGACAGAGGACTCCACCATTCCCGCCTGCCACTGCCGGTCTCTGAGCCTGCAGTTAGAAACATTCTTACAAATATAGAAGCTAAACAAAACCCCAGAAACCTGCTTTCAGCCCGCCTTGGAGTTGATACAGAGTTTTGATTATAA
>NW_006291973.1:442657-461308 GCF_000327345.1 Myotis davidii
AGTAGCGGTAGGGCCTGATTGAACCTGATCACCGGCCAGGCCTAGGGACTCTACCCATGCATAAATTTCGTGCACCGGGCCTCTGATACTTTACTGAATTTATTTTCAATAATTTAACCTTAGTTGTGATTTAATTTAAGTTAATTTTGGCAAACATCAGGTTTCTCCTCTCTGCCTGGAATGGATGGTGCTAGGCAGTGGTGAATATACAGATATCTTTAAGGAACTCATAGCTGGGTAGATTATGAACACAAAAGCAAAATACTACTAATAGTGGGATGAATGCCAAAGTAGTAATGACAGAGACCCCTAGGCATAGAGAAGGGACTGCCTAGTGAGTATGTGGTTAGTATGATGTAGGAGTAAGGGGCATTAGAAAACCCGGCCAGGTAAAGCCATGGGGGATGGTGACTTTTGTCCTGGAATTTGGGAGAGCGTGGGTTCCCGAGTTGGGCAAAGAAGCAATGTTGTACTAGGGCTAGAAGCATGAAAGTGTTTAATGTGGGTGTTTTATATTGAGAATGGCTTTTTTTCCTTTGGTAATCGAATAACTTAGTGGTTCTCAACCTTCCTAATGCCGGGACCCTTTAATACAGTTCCTCATGTTGTGGTGTCCCCCAACCATAAAATTATTTTTGTTGCTACTTCATAACTGTAATTTTGCTACTATTATGAATCGTAATGTAAATATCTGATATGCAGGATGTATTTTCATTGTTCACGACCCACAGGTTGAGAACCACTGAAAGGTGGCTTAGCTTCCATAGTTTTAGGTCACATGATTTAGCATTTGTATAAAGTCATCAGAATGATTAGATGAGAAGGAAACTTCAGTTTTTATCTACTGAACTTGGATATTTAAGACACTTTAAAAAACATGTAGTTTAATGCCAAGAGCTTTGCTAAAGTCTTTTGCATATGAAATATTCAGTATGTTTTTTTGTGCTGGGTCAAGGTGTGGATAGAATATCTTTAATACTTTTTGTTGGCTGTCTTCTACAGGTATTGGAAATTAATAGTTTTTCTAGTTTTTACATTATTTAAATACAGTAGAAAATTGGACTAAAATGTTCCTGATGCCAACTTCTTCAGAGTTGAACAGTAGGCAGAACTTCCTAACCCAGTGGATCACCAATCCTTCTCGGGCTGGAGTCATATTAAATCATGGATTTCCTATTTTGGAAGCAGATGAAGATAAGCGAGCAAATGTGAACATTTCCACCAGCTTTCCTGTTAAAGGCACTGATTTTTCAAATAGCTTGAACTTTATAAGTAAAGAAGATTCACTTCATGAAGAACAGAAGTTGGAGTCTAACAGCCCACACAGATTTCAGTCAGATAAATCTGAAACAGACACAGTCTTTCCTTTGCCTAAAAAGGGACCACAATCAGTAGCATGTCAGGAAGCTCCTGGACACTGGGAAGATAACAAAAGTGACTTTATCTCAGATCTTGCAAGTGAATGCAAAGAAGTGGCTTATAAAGACCCACTTTTTAAAAAGCTTGAACAGGTACAATAGGACTTGGCCTAATATGTATATGTGTTATTGCAGGTTTTTGTCTATGATGAAAGGCACCAGTTTCAGGCTCTCTTGCTTCTTCCCCTTTAGTGTGAAATGCTCAAAATACCAAATTTTGCCTTTGTCTAATGTAACATTAAAGTATGTTTAATATGTAAGACAAATATAACATTTCAGACAATATCTTCAAGTTTCTACCTCATTTGGTAAAAACTAAATTAGAATTTGTTGATCAAATATTAAGGGAAAATGTTTATTTTTAAAAAATATATATTTTGTTGATTTTTTACAGAGAGGAAGGGAGCGGGAATAGAGAATCAGAAACATTGATGAGAGAGAAACATTGATTAGCTGCCTCCTGCACACCCACTACTGGGGATGTGCCTGCAACCAAGGTACATGCCCTTGACCGGAATCGAACCTGGGACCCTTCAGTCTGCAGGCCGACACTCTATCCACTGAGCCAAACTGGCCAGGGCTAGGGGAAAATGTTTGATCATAAATGTTCTGATTACCTATCCTATTTTAAGAATCAAAGGATTTATATGACTTTTTCTGTTTCTTAGTTGAGAGAGTCAATATGGTTTCCATCATAAAAAATTGGATTTTAGAGTTTTGGTGGCAGATTTAGTTACTTAGGGATCCCTCTTTGAAACTCTTTTTTTTAAAAATTTTTTGATACTCTTTATTAGGGAAGATATAAAAAGGGAGATGGGAGGGATTAAGATAAAGGTAAAGAGTGAAGGTTCATAAAAAATGTAAAGTCATTAATTTAATAATTTTATGTTTAAAAAGCTGAAAGAGGTGCAGCAGAAGAAGCAGGAACAACTGAAGAGGCAACAGTTGGAACAACTGCAAAGACTCATGGAAGAGCAAGAGAAGCTGCTCACTATGGTGTCTGGGCAGCACACACTCCCAGGTATTTTTTGCTTATGTGGGGTCTCCAATTAGTACAATGATTGGCGGTTATACATATTTCTTATCTTGAATTGTTTGACAGGTTATTTCTACTATTCTCTTTCATATGTTGCAAACTCCAGTTTCTTTAGAGACTGTGCAGATACCTGAAACAGTGGTGGTGTAATATAATTGGGACAAGTGAAAGCTGTACTGTTCTGGAGCATATGTGTCCTTAAAAATATTCATTTATTTGTGAAATAAAATTTAAAAAAGACCTAGTAGAATAAAAGATCTAGAGCCAAAGTTGGTCTAGGGCTGCTGGTTTACAATAACTGCTCTGCATCATAGAGGTAAATATGTGTAGAAGCCACTCTATTCAGCTAAAGTACCATACCAGAAATATTTTTTGTTTAGCAGATGACAGAATTCTTTTCTATGTTCAATCAGTGAATAGCATGATGTGCTTATCAGGGGAAAAGTCTGTTAAAATGTGTCTGGAGCAGTGGTTTTGAAAGTTTGTTGATCATTCTTCATAGTAACAAAAACATTTTAAATCACGACTCATAATTTCAAAGAAATTTCATAAATCAGTCTTTATTAGTGATCCTGGCATGTAGCAAGAATCTTTTCTATTTTATTTATTCTATTCTATGTAAAAAAAATAAAAAATAAAAAAGCCAGTCCTGACCTGTTGCATCTGATAATAAAATGACTAATGGATTGTGTCCCACAGTTTGAAAACCAGTGGTCTGGAACAATGTGTGTCTCCTTGGTGCTACCTTTGAAGAGCCATACTTCACTGATTCAGGACAGTGCCTATTGTGTTCAGAGGTTGCATGGGCATTGAGAATATAAAGAAGATAAGACATTGGCAAATGAGTGTGCAGGGTGTGACTGGCTGGGACTCTGGGAGTGATGGGAGTGGTAGGGATGAGACGAGTGGTTTAGTGATTTTGGATGTCACCAGTGACTGGATTCTTGCTGCCCCTCCTCCAAGATAGAAATCAAGAGAGGAAGCAAAACATGCAAAAGAAAGAGTTTACTGAAAACAAACTAGAGGGAAAGGAGAAACGGGAGAGCTGGATGCATCAAGGGATCACACACTAATAAAGAATATAGCTCCCTCCCCTGGCCTGTGTTGCTCATAAAAAATTGGATTTTAGAGTTTGTTAGTGTGTTAGCCCATGTATTGAAGGGTTTTGGGTTTGATTCTTGGTCAAGGGCATGTACCTGGGTTATGGGTTTAATCCCTGGCCCCAATCCAAGAGTGTGTGGGAGGCAACCAATCAGTGTCTCTCTCTCACATCAATGTTTCTCCCTCCCTTCCACTATCTCTAAAAATCAATGGAAAAAATATCCTCGGGTAAGGATTAACAACAGCAAAAAGAATATGGCTTCTCGAACTACTGCCAGGGTCTGGTTCATATAGGGCTTGGTTCTTCACCCAGGCACAGAGTAGATTTCTTTGCTTTCCAGGAACCCTTTGCTTTCGCTGGTGAATATCAAGTGCATGTGCAGAGCAGAACTGTTTTGGGAGTGCCTGAAGAGAAACCTTGAATTTATTTAGAAGAGGCTAAAAAAAATTTTTTTTTGAAGAGCATTCTCATCTGTTTAAGGAGGCTTAGTCTGTGTGAATTCTTAAGAAAAACCTTTTTGAAAAAAACTGAGTGCATGGTGATGACTAATACACTGACTGCTGGTACAGTTGTATCCCAAGGTTCTGCTTTTGAGCGAAGCCACCAGGAGTTTCCACTTTGCTTTTGCACCATCAGTGCCTATATCAGCACAGTGAAACATGAAAATACTTGATTAATCCTGTCTAATAAAGAGGGAATATGCTAATTGACCCTCACACCATCGCAAAGATGGTGGCACCCATAGCCAATAAGGAGGGAATATGCTAATTGACTGCCCCACCCTCAAAGATGGTGCCCACAGCCACAAGATGGCGGTGCCCAGTCTCCTCAGCCCCGCCGGGGTGCCTGCCTCTGGAGTCCCCAGTGCCCTCAACTCCCAGCAGCCCAGGGCCAGCCAGAGGTGCAGGCAAGCCTTGGATGGCTGGACCGCCTGAGGCTCAGGTAACCAGGGCTGGCCGAGGCTTGTGCTGCCGGCAGTGGCAGCAGCAGAGGTGTGATGGGGCGTCGCCTTCCCCTGATTGCTGGGTCGCCTCCCGCCCCTGAGGGTTCCCGGACTGTGAGAGGGGGCAGGCCGGGCTGAGGGACCCTCCCCATCCAGTGCATGAATTTTCATGTACTGGGTCTCTAGTACTTTATAAAAATAGTTTGACCTGGTGCCTGATGCCCTGAAAGAGTCTTGGAGACCTCCAGGGTTTATAGACCACACTTTGAGAATTGCTGCTTTGGGATACTGCTCTTTTATCAGTGATATGTTCAGATTGAAGTGGGATGACCATTAAGAATCAAGAATATTTAAATGGAGAGAGTATTGTTATAAAGGGAGGAAGTTGAACCTGATATTTAATAAGGATCTACCTGATGTCCAGTTTTATTTGTGGGCTAGGAGTAAGGTAGATAAGTGGCATGGTTCTTTTATGAAACATTTTCCATCCTGTGCTCATTCTAAATTTAATTGAGACAAAAGGAGAATAGAGGGGCAGTAGCAGGATGTCAAGGGGCTGGTACAGCAAGGCAGGATGGCTAGTATGGCTAGTATTGTCACCTAACCTCCAAGAGATAAGTACATGGGGAATCTTCTCTCTGTTTATTGGGTTATTTCAAAAGCACAGACTTAAGAAACAAAACAGGAGAAGAATACTACAGGAAATTTAAACTACAGAAAAGTACAAAACAGAAAAATCACCCATAATTCCTTTCCTGAGGACACCAAAACGTCAACGGTAATCTGAAGGGAAGATACTTTTATATGCTGTAACACAGAACATGACCATTAGGGAACAGTTTAGATCATTTGTAACTATCTGCATTGAAGCTGTCTAACTGTGTTTGTCATGGGACTGCAGAGCTTAGGACACCAGGAGTGCTGCTCACATTTGGTGCATGAGTGGTGCCTTATTGAGTTAGGCTGTGCTGCAGCTTTGCCTTATATACACTGTCTGCACGTGAATCATAGTGTAACCATGTTCTCAATTAAAATGATTTGAGGGTCACTTTGGACTTTTAAGTTTTTATGGTTTTGTTAAACACATTTTCCTAATAAGGAGGAAAAAATACTTTATCACTTTGGAGAAAACTTTGTGGTGGGATCACTGACGGGCAGAAGTGAAATGTTAGAGAGACATCAGTTTGTTGATTTTTTTAATTGCAAGGTTTAACTCTGCTACCTGATGATCAGAGCCAGAAGTACAGTTCTCCAGGAAGTTCAGCCACCATAGAGAAACCGAAACCCTTCTTACCATCATATATCTACCAGAATCAAACCCAAGAAAAAACATACACTTCCAACACTTTGTCCAATGAACAAAACAACTTCTGTAGAACTACTCCTCAAGATTTTGTCTTAACTTCAAAAAGTGGTGCTTCTCCCAGTTTGTTTTATGAGGCACAATATCAAGAAGCACTTGTGAAAAAAAATGATTTGAAGGAAGAAAACCATAACTATCTTAAAGGTGAGTTACTTATATTTCTCTCTTCACTTAACCAAGAATGTTTACCAAGTTGCCGTAAAACAAGAAGAGTCCTTTATGAATTTTTCTCCTGTGCCCTTGGAGAAAAATGTGAGATCCTACATGATGCATAGCCACTGAGCCTGAATTGGATGAAGAGTCGGACACAGAATTTGTGACTGTCCAAGAACAATCTCAGTACTCATGCTGACTTCAAAACTTGCATGGCAGCCTGGGAACTTCTAAAAGGAAGGCAAAAAGTTCTGTTGACCATTTTTCTTTGAGAGCTTAGAAATAGGTTGAGGTTGATTTAAAATGTATGTGGTGGTGGGGTCACTTGACAGAAGATGTAATATGCAAGAAAAAAGTTGATGATGGGATTTATTACTCATAAAAAATCCCCTTTAACCCAGACACTTGGTTTGTCTTCACCATTCCTCTATATTCCTAGTATCCAGCACATTCTTGTCATAGAACTAGCACTCAGTGTCTGATGGTCAAAACTCATGGAGTTCTCATGTGATTTCTGATATATTTTTTTCTGCCCCCCCTTTTTTTGTTAATCCTCACTAGATGATATTTTTTCCATTGCTTCTCAGAGAGAGTGGAAGGGAAGGGGAGAGTGAGATGGAGAGGAAGAAAGAGGGAGGGAGGGAGAGAGGGAGGGAGGGAGGGAGGGAGGGAGAAACGTTAGTGTGAGAGAGGCACATTGATTGGTTGACTCCCACACATGCCCCGACCAGGGGATGGGGAAGGAACCAACGAACCCAAAACTCAGATATGTGCCCTTGACTGGGAATTGAACCCTCAGCCCTTTGATGTGTGGGCCGACACTCTAACAGACATTGAGCAACACTGGCCAGGGCACTAGTCTTTTTTTCTGGTCCCCACTTCACATTTTGTAATTATAGAATATTGTATAGTAAATTGTGGTCTTTTCCACTCAACATAGAAAATGCTTATGGTATATTCTGTAATCTTTGTAACCATAATTTTAATTACTTCATCATTATAATAGTTAAGTAGAATATCAGTATGTAATGTTCTTTGTGAAATACTGAGTCATTTTCAGTATTTTAAATTTAATATCCAATTTTCAAGAATATATTCTTTTGAGTTAAGTTATGATAAATATAATATGACAAGAGGTTTCTATTCTTACTGCTTAGTATTGTGCATAATATTTTATTCCTAATTTAGAGTAATTCCTTGATATGGAATTACACACTACAGTATACCCTCTAATCTTTTATTTTGGAAAATTTCAAACATCTAGAAAACTTGAAAGACCACTGCAATGATTACCAGTATACCTACCACCTAGATTTAGCAGTTAATAATTTGCCAATATTTACTTTGTGTGTGTGTGTGTGTATGTGTGTGTGTATATATATATATACACACACACACATACACACACACACTTCGTATGTGTGTGGATATATGTATCTATTCATCTACATCTATATATAGTTTTGCTGAGTCATTTCATTGCATTTCAAATATTTCAGCATGCATCAAGTAAAAATTAGGACAATCTTTTATATTACCATAATACTATTATTATACCCAGGAACATTAACAATAATTTTGTAATATTCAAATCTATTCCCCATATTATCCCCAAATGCCTTTTAAAGGTATTTTTTTAAAAGTAAAAGCAATGTTTCTATCTCTCCTCCCTCTCTTTCTAAAAATCAATTAAAAAAAAGAATATTGTGTTTTAATGTAGTTTTTCTTTTTCTTTTTTTCTTTCTTCCTTTCTTTTAAAAAATATTTTTATTGATTAAGATACTACATATGTGTCCTTATCCTCACGTTATCCCCTACTCCCCCATTCATGCCCTCACCCCCCCGTTGTCCGTGTCCATTGTTTATTAATTTGAGAGAGAGAGAGAGAGGAAGGGAAAAGGAGAGATAGAACATTGATGAGAGAGAAACATTGATCGGCCACTTCCTGCATGGCTCCTATTGGGTATGGAGCCTGCAACTGGGGCATGTGCCCTGACTGGGAATTGAACCAGCAACCTCTTGGTGAATGGGATGACACTCAATCCACTATGCCACATCAGCCAGGCAGGGTTTTGTAGTTTTTCTTTATCATATTAAAGAAATCCTTGAGAGTTCTGAACTCTTTGGCATACCCTACTTTTAACCAATGTTTTCTAAGCTTAGCAACTTGTAAAATTCTCAACTTTTAAGACATTAATATGCTTTTTAAAAAAACTGAATTGTTCCTAATTTTTATCTTAGGTGAAGATACTTTACCATGTTGGGAGAAAATGACAAACCAGATTCAGGAAGGGAACGCTGTGAACTTAAAAAAATTTGGTGATTCCTCAGAAGTGGTTAATAATGAAGAAAGGTATTACCCACATTAAAAGGAATAAGACATGTGATAATCCTAAATAATAAAAGCCTAATATGCTAAGTGTCTGGTCGTCCAGTCATCTGTTCAACCAATCAAAGCATAATATGCCAAAGATATGCTAAGGCCGCTCCACTCCTTGCTATGACATGCATTGACCATCAGGGGCCAGATAGTCAACCAGTCGACCAGTTGCAATGATGTGCACTGACTACCAGGGGGCAGGCACTCTGACCAGTAGGTTAGCTTGCTGCTGGGGTCTGGCTGATTGGGACTGAGCGAGATGGGCCGGACACGCCCTGGAGCCCTCCCGCGGTCCCTCCTCAGCTGGCCAACCTCCTGCGTCCCTCCCTGGCCCCGACCGTGCACTGGTGGGGTCCCTCAGCCTGGTCTGCGCCCTCTCGCAATTCGGGATCCCTCAGGGGATGTCAGAGAGCTGGTTTTGGCCCAATCCTGCAGGCCAGGCTGAGGGACCCCACTGGTGCATGAATTTGTGCACCGGGCCTCTAGTTTAATATAATAGCCAACCATTATTATTGAGCACTTTCTTTTTTTTTTTTTTTTCAAATATATTTTTATTGATTTTTTACAGAGAGGAAGGGGGGGGATAGAGAGTTAGAAACATCGATGAGAGAGAAACATCAATCAGCTGCCTCCCGCACATCTCCTACTGAGATGTGCCCGCAACCCAGGTACATGCCCCCGACCGGAATCGAACCTGGGACCCTTCAGTCCGAAGGCCGACGCTCTATCCACTGAGCCAAACCGGTTTCGGCGAGCACTTTCTTTTTTTGAAAGATCCATGGTTTTCTTGTTTTTGCTTGAAGATGCTTTTACCAGTACATATAAGGTTGAAGATACAACTTATCACATACTGTCAGCAACAGAAAGAAGTTGGGGAGATTTATCAGTTTAAGTGGTTTTGACATTGAAGAACTGAGCAAAGTTTTCTCATCTAACAAATATCTGGATAAAATTTTCTCTCAAATAGTTAGGGGTAAAACATGTTAAATATTGGTGTCTCACATTGATGTCACATAAATTAAAATTGTGTAAGTCTTGTGATAGAATTTAAAAACTTTATGACATGGATAAAATATCAATATTAAAGTTGTTTATTATTTTCTTAAATATTTGAAATCTTTTGATATGTTATTGATCGGCAGATTACTTTAAAAATGTTTATCTTTATTTTTATTGATTTTAGAGGATGGAAGAGAGAGAGGGGGAGAGAGAGAGAGAGAGAGAGAGAGAGAGAGAGGGAGAGAAAGAAACATCAATGTGAGAGAGAAACATCGATCAGCTGCCTCCCATATGCAACCCAACTGGGGATTGAACCCACAGCCTGGGTATGTGCCCTGACTGGTAACCGAACTGCCACATTTTGGTATATGCGACAATGCTCCAACCAACTGAACCACACTGGCCAGGGGGCAAATGACTTTTTTTTGGTTTATCCTCATCCAAGGATATTTTTTCCATTGATTTTCAGACAAAGTGGGAAGGAGGGAGGTGGGGAGGAGAGAAACAGTGATGTGAGACACACTGATTGGTTGCCTCCTACATGAACCCCAACTGGGCCTGGGGATTAAACCTGCAACTGAGGTACATGCCCTTCACTGGAATCGAACCCTCGACCCTTTGGTTGGCAGGCTGATGCTCTAACCGCTGAGCAACTAGCCGGGGCACATTGTTAATGATCTTTTAAAATTAAAAAATGTGTATATAATGAACTATTTTTTTTAAACCCTCATTTGAGGATATTTTTCCATTGATTTTTAGAGACAGAGGAAGAGAGAGGGAAAGACAGAAACACTGATGTGAGAGAAACACATCAATTGGTTGCCTCCTGCACGTGCCCAGACCAGGGCCCAGGCCAGGGAGGAGCCTGCAACCAAGTTACATGCCCTTGACCAGAATTGAACCTGGGACCTTTCAGTCTACAGGTCAATGCTCTATTCACTGAGCCAAACCAGCTAAGGCTATAATGAACTATTTTTAAAATAAATTTTAAAGTTATGTAATGAATACGTTACTTCAAAAGTTAATCTGAGGTCCACAGATAGACTGCAGAAGGTTTTTTTTCAAATCATGTAGAGTACTGTATATTTCTGTATTTTGGGGGATGGAGTGGAACTGTAGCTTTCATTAAATTTTTAAAGGGGAGGTGTTCCATTCAAGAGGAATGGATGACAGCTGGTTCGTGGCAAGTAGCCTGCAACATTTGCTTGTTGTTGAGATGGGTTTGCCCCTCAATCCCAAACCTTTCCTCAGGGAATGAACAGGAAAGCCAGTAATGGTTGAAACTTAAGTGGGGAATGGAATACATCTACCTGTATCTGTAGATGGCTATATGAAAATACAGCTTGCAAACACAGAATAATACATAGATGGAGCCTTGTCGGGAGACCTGGGTGAAGATATAATAAAGTGTAAATAATGTCCTTTATATCAGGTGTTGAAGAAGAGGAAGAAGATAGAGAAATGAGAGAATAGCATCTTCTGTGGGGAATTTTTTAAACATATATTTCTAGAAAATAAAATTTTGGTTTTCAACTTGAAAAAATATTTTTCAAGGAGGGGTTTTGTGACTTTGAAAAAGGTTAGTTTTCAGTGCAGTCCAGAGTCCGTTTCAGGCACACTAAGTGTAAAATATTCATCACGTCATGATTTGCATGTTAAATAACTTTATTTTTATGATTAGGCCTATTAAAGCTGCTATTAGAGAAAGGAAACAGACATTTGAAGATTACTTGGAAGAACAAATTCAGTTGGAAGAACAAGAATTGAAACAGAAACAGCTGAGGGTTAGCATTTGATTAAATTATCTAAGACTAGAGATTTGTTTAATTTTCTTTAAATATACCAGAATTAATTAAAATTTTGTTCTTTATTGTAGGAAGCAGAAGGATCATTGCTAATCAAAGAAAAACCAAAACAACCATTCTTAAAACGAGGAGAAGGTTTAGCTAGATTTACTAATGCTAAATCTAAGTTTCAGAAAGGGAAGGACAGTAAACTAGTGACTAGTCAGAGCATTTCAGAGGACCAACCTGTGTTTAAAATAGACAGACAACAATTCCAGCGGAAAACTGCTCTTATAAATAAAGAACTATGTACAGAGAACCCTCCTGTTAAAAAGAACAATAAAGCTAGAACCAACAGTGGTTCTGTCACACTAAGTCAGAAGACAAAAGTGCTTAAGAGTAATAATAGGAAAGGTCTCTTTCCATCAGGATTGAAAATACTGGCGGGGGAGAAATGTGATGGGCAATTTAGAGAACAGATCAAGTTAGAAAAAAAATTAGAATCTAATAATAAAGAAAATGAACCCGAGTGTTCAAAACCTTGTGATATTGGTTGCAAAGTTTGGAATAACACACAAGTTAAAGATAGCCTTCCCCTTTTGACAGGGCTGGTTGGCTGCAAGGCTTCTAAGAGCTCAGTAAGTGAGACCTTGAAAGAGTCAGAATCTTCTCTTGACATTTCTCTTCAGAAAAAGTTAGAGAATTGGGAACGAGAAAAAGAAAAGGAAATTTTGGAATTAGATGAATTTTTGTTTTTAGAGCAAGCGGCTGATGAAATATCATTTTCCAGCAATTCCTCATTTGTATTGAAGATCTTAGAGAGGGACCAACAGATCTGCAAAGATCATCGGCTGTCTTCTACTCCTGTCAAAGCTGTGCAGCAGCAAAAGATGATGACACTGGGTCCTATTAGTCAGTGTAACAAAAATGAGCATCTAGACCGTATTGAATGTGAAAATGAGGGTGAGTGTGAGGTTACACCCAAAGAAATTAATTCAGTGTTTTTACCTGAGGGATTGGGGACACCGTCTTGTAAAGTCAGTAAGAAAGTGTTCCAAATGAGCACTTCTGAAAATCAGATGAGATGGAATGCAAACAATGATGGTGTAATGAACACTGACAGTAGCACAGACTCTGAGGAACAACTGGGCATTATCATAAAACCATCAACTGAGAATAGTGAAAGGGGTTTGAGTAGCAGAGAAGATAGCCCACAAGTATGTGAAGGTAAGGGACCTTTCAGGAACACTGGGACTCAAGAAGAAGATAAAAGGAGAGATGTGGATTTGGATTTGTCTGATAAAGATTATAGTGGTGATGAGTCTATCATAACAGAAAGCTTGAAAAATAAAATTTCTGAGTCCTCAAGAAGACCCTCATCTGTAACTGTGAGTAAAATTGACTTTGATGATGAAAGAACTTGGACGGATCTTGAAGAGAATTCATTTAAAAATGATGTTATGCTTGGGAATGAAGCCATTTATGGAACTCCCCAGACAATCTACCCTAATAAGAGTGAGATATGTATAATGGACAAAACAATAAAAAGGAAAGTTGCACCAGTCAAGAAGGAAGACTTGAACCAATTCAGCAGAGGCACAAGTCCTCCTCCATCAGATCTGATGATGAAATTCTTCCCTTCTTTGAAACCAAAACCAAAATCAAAGTCAGATTCACATGTGGGAAATGAACCCAAGTTAAACATTCAAGACCAACCCCCTGGTGAGTCAGAGCATTATAAAATATGTAGCAGAATGTTACAAGTTTAACATTTATTTTATCAGTATGTTGTCAGAATGCTTAAAATCCTAACTTTTCTGGTTGCTCAGTAAAGTCTAATGATAGGTGATTTGTTAAAATTTGATTTGTGGATCTAAATAATGCAATAGTCACTAGTATAAGAGGTTTGAATGAATTGTGGTTTTAGATTTTTCACATTTAAGCTTGCATCTTATTCTCAAGGCTTTAAAATTAATTGCTTTATTATGAAACTATAGGCCTGGTGCACGAATTCATGCACGGGTGGGGTCCCTCGGCATGGCCTGCAGGGATTGGGATGAAACCGGCAGTCCAACGCTGCCTGCCATTCCTGCCTGCTGCTCCCGCTCGTCCTGGTCCTGCTGCACCTGCCGCAGGCTTATGCCCAGCCCTTATTGGGAGAGGCTTGTGCCACTGTAGTGGTGCTCTCCAGCTGTGAGCCCTGGGTCTGGCGCCCATCCCGAAGTGGGGGGTAGGACACCATTGGCCCTCTGGATGGGCGGTGGGATGCCCTTGCCGGCCTGGGATCTGGATCCATCTTGCTGATGTTCATGCCGGTTGTTGGGAGTCACCTGGTGGCTGCTTTTATATAATTTCTTCCTTGCGAGGGGAAGCGGCTGCAGTCGACTGGTTCTTCAGTTGCTTAGGCTTTTATATATATAGATGAGATAACATTTAAGTTTCTTTTACAACCAGGGAGTATTCAATTTATGGTTTGTGTTATTGTGGAGTAAACTTTCTGCACACTTTCTTTTTTGCACACTTTTTTTAAATGACTATATTTTTACTTAAATTTTTTTTTTTTTACTGCCTCATGCATTAACATGCTAAAACATGACTAAGAAGAAATACAATATAATCCAAGTTTCTTTCTTTCACCAGATCTGGGCTCCTAGTCCCCTTTCCTAGAAGCATCCACATCCCCATTTCATTTGTATATGCTAAAAACATGCCATACATATGAAAACATATGTGTGAGTGTAATTTCCTTTCTATACAAATGAAAACATGACTAAAAAATAACATTCTTCATCTTATAATATATTTTGAAGATTGTTTTAACACACACATACATCTGCTTTGGTTCATTCAATGGCTGTATAGTATTCAATTGATGTGATGGACTTTTTAAACCTATATTGAAAAGTTTTTCTATTCTATCATGTTATATTATAAACTCTGATTGTCTTGCAAAGCATAGGTGCTTTAAAATATAAATTATAGCTAGGTATTTTTAAAAATACTCTGAATTTAAAAGTAGCACTTTTTGCAAAAGCTTTGGAAGTTTAAAAAGTATAGAAGCAAAAATGTTTATAACTGAACTAACTGCCCAAAGGTAACTGAACTGCCCTGTGATAACATTTTGGGATATTTTTTTTCAGTCATTTTTCCTATATATTTTAAATATTGTAGACACATGTATTATAACGTGCCTCATATGTTTTGAACAAGTATAAAACGTGTTTGCTCTATCATTAACACTGTACTTAAAAAATGATTGCATAGCATTACATGAATGTAACATAATTTTATTCAGTAATTTTTAAAAATATATTTTTATTGATTTCAGAGAGGAAGGAAGAGGGAGAGAGATAGAAACATCAGTGATGAGAGAGAACCATTGATTGGCTGCCTCCTGCCCTCTACTGGGGATTGAGCTCGTAACCTGGGCATGTGCCCTAGACTGGAATGGAACCCGGGACCCTTCAGTCCATAGGCTGATGCTCTATCCACTGAGCCAAGCCAGCCAGGGCAGCAATTTTCTTAATATTAGACAAATTCTTTTTTATTAGTAGAAATACCTCTGCAATGTATATCTTTGTGCAAAGCTGTAAGATTTTACAAGTTCTTTAATTAGAATTTTAGAAGTAGGTTCAAAGGGTAGATATGTGTATTTTAGTTTTGTGATAGAAATCAGGTTGTTTCCAAAAGGGCAGTTGAAGGACAGAAACATTGGCTATTTTACTCTCTTAAATAGCAAATTGTATTGAAAAAAGTCTTGCCCTAGCCAGTTTGGCGTAGTGGATAGAGTGTTAGTATGCCATGGACTGAAGGGTCCCAGTTTCGATTCTGGTCAAGGGCACGTATCTTGGTTGCAGGCTCGATCCCTGGGCCTGGTTGGGGCACATGCGACAGGCAACTAATTGATGTTTCTCTCTCACATCAATGTTTCTCTCTCTCTGTCTCTCCCCCGCCCTTCTACTCTCTCTAAAAATCAATGGAAAATATCCTCAGGTGAGGATCAACAACAAAATAGTCTTAATTTGTATTTCTTTGATTAGTGGTATCAATTAGTGATACCAACTTTGCTTTTTGGTATCAATTAGTGCTTTAGATATTTTGTGACTTATTTGTGTTCTTAAGCTATTTCTATATACTGGCCTTTAAAAAATTAGTTCCAATGGTTTCCTTTTAAATATAATGTTAATTCATTGCCAGATTGAAACTCTTGAGGTAGAATAATTTTATTCTTAAATTTAGATTGGTTTTATCTGGAAGGTTAGGCCAATTAAATTTAGAAAAATTTTGTTACTTGAAATATTATTTCTAATGCATTTTAATGGAGGTATTTACCATATTTTTGGCTCTTAGTGTTAATAGCTAGCTAGTGTCTTTGCTGCTGAAGATCAATTGTGAAATTCACTGTTTATGGCCTATTTTATAGGTGACAGTGCTCGATCCGAAGTTTTGAGAGAGAAAATTATTGAATTGGAAATGGAAATAGAAAAATTTAAAGCTGAGAACACATGTTTAGCTAAACTTCGCAGTGAACGAGAAAGTGCCTTAGAAAAACTCAGGTATGTTTGCGTCTATAATTTGGGAAAAAATATACAGTGATTCAATTGATATCTTTAAGATCTTATCTAAAATACTGGAAACAATCTTTATCAATCTAACAGTATAAATGGAAATGAAATCTGTACCACATGTAAATTTTTTTAGTAAATTAAATGACTCCTGGTCAAAGATATGTTAAAAGGGTATTCTCTTGGTGATGGAATTTTAAATTGAAATTTGAAAAGCAGTTTGGGGTTATGAATTCAAGTACTACATTAGCCAGTGTATTAATTTCCTAGGGCTGCTATAACAAAGTACATACACACTGGGTGGCTTAAAAAAGCAGGAATTTATTTTCTCATGGTTCTGAATGCTTAGAAATTCAAAGTCAAGTTGTCAGCAGAACCATGCTTTTTCTCCTCTCTTCTAGTGGTTGCTGACAACTCTTAGTGTTTTTTGCTTCTGGACATTTGAGTTATTGTGAATAATGCTATTATCATTGGTGTACAGATATCTGTTCAAGTTTCTAATTTTAATTCTTTTGGATATATATCCAGGGTGGAATTGCTGGATCATATGGTAATTAATTTTCTTTTTCCATTTATTTTTTAGACAGGGTGCAAGGGAGGTGGGGGGAGAGAAAGAGAGAGAGAGAGAGAGGCACGGTCATGCTGAAAACAAGTAGAAGCCAAAATCAGCATGAAGATGCACAGTATAATCCAGTAATTAGACGGTGGTGGTGGAGGAGGTGGGGGGTTGGGAAGAAACTACATATCTACTGGTTGCTACTGACTGCCTTCCACATGTGCCCTGATGAGGGGCAGGGAGTGAACCCACACCCAGGTACGTGCCCTTGACCTGGAATAGAACTGGGACCCTTCGGTGCGCAGGCTGTTGCTCTTAACTACTGAGCATGCTGGCCAAGGCAAGGAACCACCATACTGGTTTCCACAGTGGCTGCACCAGTTTAGATCAGATAAATTGGTTTGCATATGCTGAACCAACTTTGCATTCAGAGGATGCATCTGACTTGGTCATCCTGTATAATCCTTTTAATGAGCTGTTGAATTTGGTTTTCTAGTCTTTCATTGAGGATTTTTACATCTATGTTTGTATTGGCCTATAGTTTTCTAGTGGTATCTTTGGCTTTGGTATCAGTGATAATAACCTCATAAAATGAATTTGGAAGTGTTCCTGTTTTCTTTTTTGGAAGAGTTTAAGAATTGGTATTAATTGTTTGAATGTTTGGTAGAATCTTATATGTGAAGCCTTCTGGTCCTGGACTTTTCTTTGTTGGGAGATTTTTGCCGATGCAGTCTATTTGTTATTGATCTGTTCAGATTTTCTATTTCTTCTATATTCAGTTTTGGCAGGTTGCATGTTTCTAGAAATTTATCCATTTCATTTAGGTTATCCATTTTATCTGGGATTATAATTGCTCACAATACGATCTTTTTTTTTCTTTTTTCTGAGGCATCTTTGGAATATCTTCTCTTTCATTTATGATACTTATATCTTTTTTCTTTTTTTTAAGTTTTTGTAAAAAAATCTTTATTGTTGAAAGTATTACATATGTCCCCACTTCTCCCCTTTATAGCCCACCCTTGTCCCCTGGCCTTCACCACCCTATTGTCTGTGTCCATGGGTTATGCATATATATATGCCTACAAGTTCTTTGGTTGATCACTTCCCACCCACCCATCCTCCCCCGCTTTGCCTCTGAGATTCCGCAGTCTGTTCTATGCTTCTATGTCTCTGGATCTATTTTGTTCATCAGTTTATTTTGTTCATTAGATTCCACATACCTGGTATGAGTGAAATAATGTGATACTTGTCTTTTTCTGACTGGCTTATTTCGCTTAGCACAATACTCTCCAGGTCCCTCCATGCTCTCTCAAAGGGTAAGAGATCCTTCTTTTTTACAGCTGCATAGTATTCCATGGTATACATGTACCACATTTTTTTTTTTTTATCCATTCATCTTTTGATGGGCACTTGGGCTGTTTCCAGATCTTAGTTATTGTAAATTGTGCTGCTACGAACATAGGGATGCATACCTTCATTCTGATTGGTGTTTCGGGTCTCTTAGGATATATTCCTAGAAGTGGGATTAATGCGTCGAATGGCAGTTGCATTTTTAATTTTTTGAGGAAACTCCATACTATTTTCCATAATGGCTGCACCAGTCTGCATTCCCACTAGCAGTGCACTAGGGTTCCCTTTCTTCCACATCCTCTCCAGCACTTGTCATTTGTTGATTTGTTGATATAGCCATTTTGACAGGTGTGCGTTGATACTCAGTTTCATTTTAATTTGCATCTCTCTGATGATCAGTGACTTTGAATATTTTCTCATATGTCTCTTGGCTGTGTGTACGTCCACTTTGGAGAAGTATTTATTTAGTACCTTTGCTCCTTTTTTAATTGGATGGTTTGTCTTCCTTTTGTTAAGTTGTATGAGTTCCTTATATATTTTGAATATTAACCCTTTATCAGATATCTCATTGCCAAATATGTTCTCCCATACTGTGGGCTCTTATTTTTGTTGTTGATGGTTTCTTTTGCTGTGCAGAAGCTTTTTATTTGGATGCAATCCCATTTGTTTATTTTTTCCTTAGTTTCCTTTGCCCTAGGACCGTGGTCGGCAAACTGCAGCTTGCGAGCCACATGTGGCTCTTTGGCCCCTTGAGTGTGGCTCTTCCTAAGCCTTAGGAGTGCCCTAATCTATAATAATAAAAGCATAATATGCTAATTAGACCGGACAGCCTAATGACCTTCTGGACGTCCTTCTGGATGAAGCCACGGGGGTGGGGGCCGAGGAAGAGGCAGTTGGGGCGATCAGGCAGGTAGGCAGAGGCAGTTAGGGGCAATCAGGCAGGCAGGGGAGTGGTTAGGGGTGATCAGGCAGGCAGGTGAGCAGTTAGGGGGGATCAGGCCG
>NW_006291973.1:461729-469648 GCF_000327345.1 Myotis davidii
AAAACTCTTGTCTTTTATTGATTTGTTGAAGGTAGCCATTCTGACAGGTGTGAGGTGATATTTCATGGTTATTTTAATTTGCATCTCTTTGATGATCAGTGACTGAGCATTTTTTCATATGTCTCTTGGCAATCTGTGTGTCCACTTTGGAGAAGTGTCTATTTAGGTCCTTTGCCTATTTTTAAATTGTATCATTTGTCTTCCTTCTGTTAAGTTGTGTGAGTTTCTTATATATTTTGGATATTAACCATTTATCAGATGTATCATTGCCGAATATGTTCTTCCATACAGTGAGTTCTCTTTTCATTTTGTTGATGGTTTCTTTTGCTGTGCAGAAGCTTTTATTTTGATGTAGTCCCATTTGTTTGTTTTCTCCTGAGTTTACTTTGCCCTAGGAGATGTATCTATAAGCATATTGCTATGAGAGATGTCTGAGATTTTGCTGCCTATGGTTTCTTCTAGGATTTTATGGTTTCACGACTTACATTTAAGTCTTTTATCCATTTTGAGTTTATTCTTGTATATAGTGTAAGTTGGTGGTCTAGTTTCATTTTTTTGCATGTATCTCCAATTTTCCCAACACCATTTATTGAAGAGACTGTCTTGACTGCATTGTATG
This sequence comes from Myotis davidii, assembly GCF_000327345.1. Taxonomy (NCBI): domain Eukaryota; kingdom Metazoa; phylum Chordata; class Mammalia; order Chiroptera; family Vespertilionidae; genus Myotis; species Myotis davidii. Next base: position 462,349 of record NW_006291973.1, read on the forward strand.
CTCTTGCCTCCTTTGTGAAATATTAATTGATCATAATAACTTGGGTCAATTTCTGTGTTCTCTGTTCTGTTCCATTGACCTATATGCCTGTTCTTGTGCTAGTACCAGGCTGTTTTGATTATGTTGGCTTTGTAGTATAACTTGAAATCTGGTATTGAGAGTCCTCCAACTTTGCTCTTCTTTTCAAGAATGCTGCAGCCTTCAAGGTCTTTTTTGGTTTCATATAAATTTTTGTTTGTTCTAGAGCTGTGAAATATGCCATTAGTATTTAAATAGGGATCACATTGAATCTGTAGTAGATTGCCTTGGGTAGTATGGACATTTTAATGATGTGGATTCTATCAATCCATGAATATGGTATATTCTTCCAATTGTTTATATCTTTTTCTATCTCTTTAGTCAATGTCCTGTAGTTTTCCAAGTACAAGTCTTTTACCACCTTGGTTAGGTTTATTCCTAAGTATCTTAATTTTTTTGTTTCAATGGTAAGTGGGATTGTTTGTTTAGTTTCTCTTTCTGAGAATTCATTATTGGTGTATAAAAAAGCCATCGATTTTTGGGTGTTGATTTTATATCCTGCTACATTGCCAAATTCATTTATTAAATCCAAAAGTTTTTTGGTGGAGTTTTTAGGGTTTTCTGTGTACAATATCATGTCATCTGTGAATAATGAGATTTTTACTTCCTCCTTTCCAGATTTAGATGCCTTTTATTTCTTCTTTTTGTCTGGTCTATTCCAACTTTGCTGAGAGTTTTTATCAAAAATGGGGTTGGATTTTGTCAAATGTGTTTTCTGTGTCTATTGATATGATCATGCGATTTTTGTCTTTCAGTTTGTTTATGTGATGTATCATGTTTATTGATTTGCGAATATTGTACCAGCCTTGCATCGCTGGAATCAATCCCACTTGGTCATGGTGTATGATCTTTTTAATGTGTGTGTATATATGTATGTTATCTATGTGTGTGTGTGTATATATGTATGTTATCTACGTGTGTGTGTATGTACTTTTTTTTTCTTTGTTACTCCTCATCCGAGGATATTTTTTCATTGTTATTTAGGGAGAGTAGAAGAGAGAGAGAGACAGAGAAACATTGATGTGAGAGAAACACATCGATTGGTGGCCTCCAACACGATCCCTAACCAGGACCCAGGCCAGGGAGGAGCCTGCATCCAAGGTATGTGCCCTTGACTGGAATTGAACCTGGGACCATTTGGTCCACAGGCCGATGCTTTAGATGCTGAGCCAAACCTGCTAGGGCTGATCTTTTAAATATATAGCTGGATCTGATTTGCTAATACTTTGTTGAGGATTTTAGCATCTATGTTCATCTGGGTTATTGGCCTATAATTCTCTTTCTTTGTAGTGTCTTTATCTGATTTTGAATTAGGATAATGTTGGCCTCATATAAAGAGCTTGGAAGTGTTCCTTCCTCTTGGATTTAAAAAAAAATTTTTTTTAAATGTATCTTTATTGATTTCAGAGAGGAAGGGAGTGGGAAAGAAACATCTTCTGGCATACCTGATATACGAATATTGTTACGTTTCACGTTGTCCCACAGCTCCCTTAAGCTGTCCATAGTCAATCGGGGCTGGATCTAGGTCATGGGGCTACTTCTGGGTCCACTGTTGAATCTGCAGGCAGGGGATATGTTGCCAGGGGTAAGGATGAGTGTGGCTTCTCCCAGGTTCCTGTGCATCTTTCTGATGGGTCTCTGGGTGTGCAGAACTGTCTGCAACTACAGTATAGCAGTTTGGGGCCAGGTAACAGGGTTGTTTTAGGATCTATAATTGGGACTGAGATGTGTGGGCCCGTTATTAGAGGCACAGATGGGTGTTGCTCTTCACAAGTCCTTTGGCGGATGGAGCTGGGGCTGAGTCCATAGGGGATCTAAGCTGTTTTCATTCTGCAGCCAGGACCATGTTTTGCAAGTCTTCCACTGGGGTATGGGCTTGCCTTCTCTCAGTGGCTGTCCTTGATCTTACGGCTTCACCAGGTTTTCCCAACCTCCTACCTGAATCCTAGAGCTTCTCCAAAATCAGTTATGCTCATGAACGGCTGTTGGATTGTTGTTCATGTGGAGAGATGTGAGCCAGGGACCTCCTATTCCACTCTCTTGCTGATGTCACTCTTCCTATGCTCTTAACACAGCATTAACAATGAAACTGGGCTGTGACAGTCCCTCAGCTAAATCAACATTCTTCTCAGCTAAATACCAAAGTTCTCAAGTGGTCTGTAAGAACCTAGTTAATCGGCCCCCTTTTTTTCCCTGTCTCCTGCTCACTGTTTTAGCCACATTGGCAGCTTAGCTGGTTTTTGCATGTGGTGTTCCCTCTGTTTGAACTGCTTTGTCCAAATAACTGTATAGGTATTCTCACTTTCTTTAGGTTTTACTTCAAATATTATCTCAGCAAGATGACCCCATCTATAATTTTAATCTCCTACCCTGATATTATCTAACCTCATTCCTTGCTTATTTTTTTTTTCCTTGCCACTCCTAATCTATACTAATAATAGCCTAGGCGGCGTCATGCCCTCATGTCGTCACAAGATGGCCGTCACAAGATGGCCACGCGCACAGAGGTGTCGGGGCCTGGTGGCTGCTCTGCGCGGTGGGGCCTGTGGGTCCCGCGGCACTGCGTGGCATGGAGGAGGCTGGTCCCGGCGTCTCTGCCGCCTCGTGTGGAGGAGGCGGGTTGCGGCAGGGGAAAGCAGTTGTAGGTGATCAGGCTGGCAGGGGAGGGCAGTTGGGGGTGATCAGACCGGCAGGGGAGGGCAGTTTTGGGCGATCGGGCTGGCAGGGGAGGGCAGTTGGGGGTGATCAAGCTGGCAGGGAAGGGCAGTTGGGGGCAATCAGCTGGCAGGAGAGCGGTTAGGATGCGATCAGGCTGGCAAGCAGAAGTGGTTAGTGGCAATCAGGCAGGCAGGCAGGCGAGTGGTTAGGAGCCAGCAGTCCCGGATTGTGAGAGGGATGTCCAACTGCGGGATCAGGCCTAAACCGGCAGTCGGATATCCCCTGAGAGTTCCCAGATTGGAGAGGGTGCAGGCCGGGCTGAAGAACACCACCCCCCTGTGCATGAATTTCATGCCTCTAGTCCTATATAATAAAAGGGTAATATGCAAATTGACCAAACGGCGGAACAACCAGTGGCTATAATGCACACTGACCACCAGGGGGCAGACGCTTAATGCAGGAGCTGCCACCAGCCCGCAGGCCCCGATTACCCAATTGGGGTCTAGCAGCCAACCTCTTGGTCCCTTCCCCCGGCCAGCAGGCTCTGATCATGCAATGGCGAACAGGGAATCAGGGATGGGTCGTGGCAGATGTGGGTGGCTCCAGGCCAAGGCTCTGGCCCTGCCAGTCGCCCCATACACAGAGGGTGACTGGCGGTGGGATACGGGGCTGGTGAGCGGGCGGGAACGGCCAACCTCTCGGTCCCTCCTCCTGGCCGGCAGGCAGGCTCTGATCTCCCAATGGAGAACAGGGAACCGGAGGTAGATGGCAGTAAGGAGTGGGGCAGGCTGCTGGCAACTGGGGAAGATGGCCCTGATTGCAGGCCAGGCCTAGGGACCATACCTGTGACGAATTTTGTGCACCAGGCCTCTAGTGTTCCATATATTTTACTTACTTATTCTATTTTCTGTCTCCTATCAGATATAAGAGGCTTCACAGGAATAAGGATGTTTAGTTATTCCACCATGGTTCCTCCAGTGTACTTGATTGATAGCAGGTGCCCAGTAGGTGCTTGTCGGAAGGGTGCTATGGATTGAAAATGGATTCACCAAGATTCCGGCTCCTCATTACCAGCCTGTTCCTGGTGTTTCATTTTGGTGCCACATGTGGATTATTATATTTACTGAGATGGTAGGTCCCTTTAGATAATCTCCTTAAATAACATGGTTTGATCATTTTAGGAAAGAAATCACAGACTTTGAACAACAGAAAGCAAATGAATTGACTCGAATAAAAGAGTTTAAAAAGGAGGAAATGAGGAAGCTACAAAATAAACGCAAAGTTTTTGAAAAGTATACTACAGTTGCAAGAACTTTTCCAGATAAAAAGGAACGTGAAGAAATACAGGTATACCAATACTTATATACTCATATAAATTAGTAAAGATTTCAGTTTTGTAAGACTCTTAGGATTATTTGATATGTCAGAGAGATATTGGGTATCAATTTATTAGTCATCTATTGACTCAACAAATTATCTATCTGAGACACTGCATCAGGAACATCTTTTGTAGTCTGGCTTTTAAAAAGTAAAATATTTTCTTATTAAAGGTTTCCAAACAAACAGAAAGAGTACACAAATGACATGAATGAATTAATAAGCCAGGAGTTGGAAGTTCACTGTCATAATGTTGTGTTAATTTGTTTGACTTACCACACAACAAATACTGTTAAGTTTTGTTCATTTTTAATAATTTAGCCGAAACCGGTTTGGCTCATTGGATAGAGCGTCGGCCTGCGGACTGAAAGGTCCTGGGTTCGATTCCGGTCAAGGGCATGTACCTGGGTTGCGGGCACATCCCCAGTAGGAGATGTGCAGGAGGCAGCTGATCGATGTTTCTCTCTCATTGATGTTTCTGACTCTCTATCTCTCTCCCTTCCTCTCTGTAAAAAAATCAATAAAATGTATTTAAAAAAAATAATTTAAGGCCCATATACTGAATAGGTGTTTATTTTTAAAACTTATAAACTGATAGGCCAAATTATCAGCGCTTTTTATTTCAAAGTTAGAAATGGACATGATCAGAGGAATGTAGTACTTAAAAAGAACTAATGCACTTCTAGCTAAACCATAGAAAAATAATGGAAGTGATTATATTCATGACAGTGGCATAGGCAAAGACTTCCAAGAGAAGACAAAGAAATAAGTATAAAAGAAAAAAATGGATATATTGGACTTCATTAAAAGAAAAACTTAATTTACCAAGAGAAAAAATTTAAGTGTCTATCTTTTGCTTATGCATAAAGTGCAAACTCATCTTCCATGTCCATATTTTATTATTATTATTATACTAGAGGTACGGTGCACAAAATTCATGCAGGGGGGGGGGGTCCCTCAGCCTGGCCTGCACCCTCTTGCAATCTGCGACTGCTGGCTCCTAACTGCTCACCTGCCTGCCTGCCTGATTGCCCCTAACCACTCTGCGTGCCTGCCTTATAGCCCCTAACTGCCTCTGCCTTGCTCCTCGCCACTGCAGCTTCGTCTGGAATGATGTTTGGAAGGTTGTTTGGCTGTCCAGTCTAATTAGCATATTATGCTTTTATTATTATAGATATATAATTCTTTATTATTATAAGTATTACATATGTCCCCTTTTTTCCTCCATTGACTCCCTCCAGCCTGCCCCCACCTTCCTGCCCCAGGCCTTCAGCACCCTATTGTCTCTGTCCATGCATGTCCATATTTTAAATACCAGTATTTTAAAGCTCTGTCTTTTGATTTCTTTCTTTCTGTAGTATACCATCTTTGAACAATCTTTTCTGCACACCTATAGCTTAAGTTATCACATGCCATGTTGATTAGGGTCTTTAATCCGATATTTTTACTTTTGTGGGGAGAAACACGTGCCATCTTTTGGTTAATGCTTGATTTATTAAATCTGATAGACTTTAACAATCTATTAAATTTATTATTTCAAAAAAGTATCTACAGTGAAATCTCTCTCTCACCCTTGCTCAGGCACTCAATTTTCCTCTTTTGATACAACCAATGTTACCAATCTCTTGTATCTTTCTGGAGGAATTCTAAGCAAATGCATATATATTACTAAGTTTAAAAAAATTAATGGAAGTATATTGAAATCATTTGTATCTTAACATAAAGAACATCCTCGTTCTTTATTTTACCATTGAATAGAATTGCATTATATGGATGTGCCATAATTTACTTAACTAAACATTTATGTTGTTTCTGTTTTTTCTCTCTATTAAGAGTATTGTCTTGAATTACCTTGTACACAAGCACTTCACAATCATTCTTCAAGTTAGTCATTTAGCACGTGGTTATTGAATACCTGTGATATAGAAGGCATGTGCTGGGAATATAGGAGTGAACAAAACAAATTCATCCTTGCCCCCATATATCTTACATACTCAACTATATCTGTAGGGTAAATTCCTGGAAGTGAATTTCTAGGTTAAAGAGGGGTGGTACGTACATTCATAGATATTGCCAGATTATCTCTTCATAAATATCATTTCAAGTTTTAATTCTACTAGCAATTATTAAGAACTTGAGGCCCGGGGCACAGAATTTGTGCACAGGGGTAGGGGGAGGGTGTGCACTCTCTCACAATCTGGGACCCCTTGGGGGATGTCTGAGTCACAATCCGGGACCACTGGCTTATAACCGATCACCTGCCTGCCTGCCTGCCTGATCACTCCTAACCACTCTGACTGCCTGCTTGATCATCCCTAACCACTCTGCCTGCCTGCCTGATCACCCCTAACCACTCTGCCTGCCTGCCTGATCACCTCTAACCACTCTGCCTGCCTGCCTGATCACCCCTAATCACTCTGCCTGCCTGATCGCCCTAACTGCTCACCTGCCTGCCTGATCACCCCTAGCAGCCTCTGCCTTGGCCCCCACTGCCGCTGCTTCGTCTGGAAGGACATCCGGAATGTCGGCTGTCTGGTCTAATTAGCATATTATTCTTTTATTATTATAGATTTTTTTTGCTCTTTAGATTAAAAATTGATATTAAACTTATTTGAATTTCTTTTTAAAATCTATAATCTAGACAGGGGTCCTCAAACTACGGCCCGCAGGCCACATGCAAATACAAATATTGTATTTGTTCCCATTTTGTTTTTTTACTTCAAAATAAGATATGTGCAGTGTGCATAGGAATTTGTTCATAGTTTTTTTTAAATTAAATCTTTATTGTTCAGATTATTACATTTGTTCCTCTTTTTTCCCCATAACTCCCCTCCTCTCAGTTCCCACCCCACCCTCTGCCCTCACTCCCCACCCACTGTCCTCATCCATAGGTGCACGATTTTTGTCCAGTCTCTTCTCGCATCCCCCACACCCCTTTCCCCCCCCAGAATAGTCAGTCCATTCCCTTTCTATGTCCCTGATTCTATTCTATTCACCAGATTATTTTGTTCATCAGATTTTTTTATTCACTTGATGTTTAGATTCACATATTGTTAGATATGTATTTGTTGTCACTTTGTTCAGAATTTTTATCTTTACCCTTTTCTTCTTCTTCCTCTTCTTAAAGAATACCCTTCAGCAATTTATATAATACTGGTTTGGCAGTAATGAACTCCTTTAGCTTTTC
>NW_006291973.1:469891-490754 GCF_000327345.1 Myotis davidii
TCAATCGGTGTATGCTTAATTTCTAGTTGGTTCTTTATCACAACAGCGAGGGTCTCATTAGATTTCTTGTATATCTCATTAAGTTTATCGGCAGTTTCTAGAAAATTATTGAAAGACCTTAAAAGTGCGGTTTTGAGCTCTATATCCTCCATTTCTGTCATGTTTCTTTGTCTCCGCATTTTTTATGCTTTCTTGGTGCACCCCCTTGTGGTCTTTGAGCACAGTCTTGTTGTAGTTAAGCCTTGATTGTTTTAGGTAATACTAGAGGGGATTTGACCTCCAGGCCAACTGGCTGTGAGAATCAGCTGTGTCTGCAGTGAGAGAACTTCTGTCCTCTAGGGCAGTGCTAATCTAGCCTTTGCCTGAGGCTATCTGGCAAATGCCTCTGTGCAGGGCTTGGGCGGGGGGCGTGTCCCAGGGGATCAACAGGTGGGTGGGCTGAGCGAGCAGTTATGGCTGCTCTCAGTCCAGTCCCCAGGGCCTCTGCCTCTCAGAGTCCCAGCAACCACTGCAAACCTCGGAGAGAAAGCTGCCTTCGAGTTCCGACCGAAGCCAGACAGTCCCACTTCTCCTGTTTGAGTCTGGGTCCTTAGAGACTCACCTGGATCTGGAGCTCAGAGTCTGAGACTCCCTCCCGATTGAAACAGACAACCGCCCCCTCAGCCGCCAGCCCTCTCCGCACTCACTCCGCACCTTAGTATTTGACTTCAGTACTGCGCCTCCTCTGAGTCTCGGTATGCTATTCTCTTTCCTCCTAGTTGTAGAACTTCCACTCAGCCAGCCTCCTGTGGTTCTGGATGATGTCCGTTCCGTCTTTTAGTTGTATTTTTAAAGTGGTTGTTCGAGGCAGCAAACTCTGGCGTTAACCTATGCCGCCATCTTGGTTTTCCTGTTCATAGTTTTTTTAAACTATAGTCCGGCCCCCCAACAGTCTGAGGGACAGTGAACTGGCCCCCTGTTTAAAAAGTGTGAGGACCCCTGATCTAGATTATAGATTATTTTTATAATCCATAATAATACAAGTTTATCATGAGGTTTTGTGAATACTTCAAAATACTTTATTAAAATATTTTTAATTTACTAATTTGAGAGAGAGACATATATCAAGTTGTTGTTCCACTTATTTAGGCATTCATTGGTTGCTTCTTGTATGTGCCCTGACCAGAGATTGAACCTTAAACCTTGGCATATTGGGACGACACCCTAATGAATTGAGCTTTCAGGCCTGGGCCACTTCAAATACTTTAAACAATAGTTAAAATCAAATTCAGCTATCAGAAAATTTTTCACTAAATTTAAAACCATAATCTATTCTAAAATATCTGCATAATGGGCTTGTCATTGCATATTTACTGTTCCTGAGTTTCCCAGGAGTAGAGTGATACTTGGATAGTTTGCTATGTTATAAAAATCTTAAGAGACCCATAAGGAAAATAACAACACCACCCTTCTTAGACCACCCAAGATTATAAACTTGATTCCCCCCACTTTCCCCTCTGTCATAGCTGAGATTTCTTCTTCCAGTGTGATTCAAACCATAGCAAATGAGCTTTATTTTAGTTCTACTTACTTTAATGAGAATAACACATAGTTTTGACTTTATTATGACCTGGTGCCTTTCCTGCAAACAATTTATCCTCTTATTCTCTAAGCCTGTTCTTTCCAGTCTGCTAGTCATTAGCCACATGTGGCTATTTAAGTTTAAGTTAAATGAAATTAAATAAAATGAAAAATTCAGTTTTTCAATAAAACTAAAAATTCAGTTTTTCAGTGACGTTGGTCACATTTCAAGTGCTCAGTAGCTGTTACGTGACTGGTAGCTATCACATTGGCCAGTGCAGGTCCAGGACACATCCATCATTACAGAAAGTTCTGGACAGTGTTGATGTAGAGGCCTCATTTCCTGGAGAGTTGGTGAGTTAGCTTTTCTCTTTAAGACATTAGACAATTTCATAATTTTGCAACCTTTTTTTGAACTCTCTATCTGCTTTGTTAGTGTTGATTTAAGTATTGGAACCTTTTCAAAAGACTTGATATTATGTGTAACCATGGGTGTTCATTATTTCTTTTGGTTGTGGGAACAGTTCCTTGTTTTTCTTAAACTATGGCTCATTCATAGTTTCCCATATTTATCCTTTCTGCCTCTACAATGCAGTTACATACTTTAAAAACAGGTATATACTTAAATAAAAAGTAAATATATATTTATTGATATGCTTTCACTTATTAAGTCATTAAAAGATTAAAGAGATGGTATAAACGTATTCAGAGATAATAATGTGGATTTGGTTCTAGACCACCTCGATAAAGTGAATATTGCAAATCCCATGAATATTTTGGCTTTCCTTTGTATATAAAAGTTATGTTTACACTATATTATAGTCTAGCATTATGTCTAAAAAACTATGTACATACCTTAATTAGAGAATAACATTATTGCCCCAAATGCTAACCAGCCTTCGGTGAACCATTATCTTTTTGCTGGTAGAGCTTCTTGCCTCAGTGTTTATGGCAGCTGACTGATCAGTGTGGTGGTTGCTGGAGTTTGAGGTGGCTGTGGCAATTTCTTAAAATAAGACAACAATGAAGTTTGCTGTGTTGACTGATTCTTTCACAAATGATTTACCTTTAGCATGCGATGCTGTTTGATAGTGTTTTACCCACAGTAAAACTTCTTTCAAAATTGAAATCCATTCTTTCAAACCCTGTCACTGCTTTATCAACTAAGTTGATATAATATTCTAAATCCTTTGTTGTCATTTTCAGTTTCTTCACCAAGAGTAGATTCCATCTCAAGAAACTACTCTCTTTGCTCCTCATCTGTTAAAGTTTTACCATGAATTTGTAGCAGTTCAGTCACATCTAGGCTCCACTTCTAATTCTAGTTCTCTTGCTATTTCCATATCTACAGTTACTTCCTCCACTGAAGTCTTGACCCCCTCAAAATCATCCATGAGTGCTGGAATCAATTTCTTCCAAACTCTTGTTAATGTTTTGACCTCTTCCCATGAATCATGAATGTTTGTAATGGCATTTAGAAAGGTGAATCCTTTCTAGAAGGTTTTCAATTTATAGTTTGCCTAGACCAGTGGTTGGCAAACTGCGGCTTGCGAGCCACATGCGGCTCTTTGGCCTCTTGAGTGTGGCTCTTCCACAAAATACCACGTGCGGGCGTGCATGTACAGTGCGATTGAAACTTCGTGGCCCATACGCTGAAGTCGGTATTTTGTGGAAGAACCACACTCAAGGGGCCAAAGAGTAGCATGTGGCTTGCGAGCCACACTTTGCCGACCGCTGGCCTAGACCCATTAGAGGAATCACTATATACGGCAGCTATAGCCTTATGAAATGTGTTTCTTAATTAGTAAGACTTGAAAGTCAAAATTACTCCTTGATCCAGGGGCTGCAGAATGGATGTTGTTAGCAGGCATGAAAACAACATTACTCTTGTACATCTCCATCAGAGCTCTTGGGTGACCAGGTGCATTGTCAATGAACAGTAATGTTTTGAAAAGAATCTTTTTATCTGAACAGTAGTCTCAACAGTGGGCTTAAAATAATCGGTAAACTATGTTGTAAACAGATATGCTGTCATCCAAACTTTATTGTTCCACTTAGAGAGCACAGGCAGAGTAGATTTTGCATAATTGTTAAGGGCCTTAGGATTATCAGAATGGTAAGTGGACAGTGGTTTCAACTTAAAGTCACCAGCTGCATTAGCCCCTAACGAGAGTCAGCCTGTCCTTGGAAGGTTTGAAGCTGGGCATTGACTTCTCCTCGCTAGCTATGAAAGTCTAGATGGCATTTTCTTCCATTATAAGGCTGTTTTGTCTACATTGAAAATCTGTTATTGAGTGTAACCAACTTCATTAATTATCTTAGCTAGATCTTCTGGATAACTTGCTGCGGCTTCTAGATCAGCACTTGCTACTTCACCTTGAACTTTTATGTTATGGACATGGCTTATTTCCTTCAACTTCATGAACCAACATCTCGTAGCTTCAGACTTTTCTTCTAAGCTTCCTCGCCTCTCTCAGCCTTCACAGAATTGAAGAGTTAAGTCTTGCGTGGATTAGACTTTGAGGGAATGTTGTGGCTGGTTTGATCTTCTATCCAGACCACTATAACTTTCTTAATGTCAGCAATAGGCTGTTTCATTTTCTTATCATTCATGTATTCACTGGAGCAGCACTTTATTGGCTGTTGTGAAGTTTATATGAGCATGGATGGATGTCAGATTGTCCGTGTGTGTTAATGAGGTGTGTGTTAGTGAGTTAGGATTCTTACTGCCTTCAGTCTCATATCTGAACAGGTTCTCAGGTGGGTGGTAGGGAATGCTTCCTGCTTCTGTCCATACTCCTTTCCTCAGCTTCAAGTCACTTCCTATGAGTTGCACCTACGTATTCCATGTAGCTAGCTGACTATCTCTCCTTAGTTCTGACATTGATCTTTATTTCTCTTTATATAGTTGCAGATAGCTTCTAGACATTTCCAGGAGTTTCTTCCCTTGTATCATTTAGTCCATCTAAAACAACTCATTTTCTTAAAACCTGTTTCTTATAAATTCCCAATAGGATCAGTTTTCAGTGTTGGTAGTTTTGAATTTGAATCTTTTTTCTTCCCTTTACCTCATCTATCTTCCTTCAGTTAGTAATTAATTCCTATTTATTTTTTCTTCAACAGATAACCCCCATTTATCTCTTCTATTTCAATTAATATCTTTTTTAAAAAAATATTTTTATTGATTTTAGAGAGGAAGGGAGAGTCAGAGAAAGAGATGGAAACATCAGTGATGAGAGAGAATCATCAGTCAGCTGCCTCCTGCATGCCCCCTACTAGGGATTGAGCCCATAACCTGGGCATGTGCCCTTGACCAGAACCAAACCCGGGACCATTCAGTCTGTGTAGGCCGACGTTCTATCCACTGACCCAAATTAGTATCTTTATTATCTCAAGGCCACATTATTTCAGTGAACTCTTAAGTGGTGTCTGCCGCCTCCTCCTGATTCCTGGAATTAATTTTGCTGATGGTATGAAGTGAGGCTCTAGCCTAAACCCCTATTCCCTTTCCTGAAAATCCCAGTTTTATTGAAATATGATTAACGGAGCCTTCTCTTTTCTGTTCTCTGTACTAGGTTAGCTAGTCTGTATTTTTTCTTGCATTAATTCTACTAATGCTTTTTTGGGGGGGTGTGGGGTTGGCAGGCTTTGAAACAGCAGGTAACAGATTTACAGGAAGATTTGAAAAGAAAGGAAGCAAAATGGTCAAGAACACATGGCCGTCTTAGAAGCCAGATAGAAATGTTGGTCAAAGAGAACACAGACCTCCGGGAAGAAATAAAAGTGATGGAGAGATTCCGACTCGATGCTTGGAAGAAAGTGGAAGCCGCTGAGGGCAGCATCAAGATGGGTCAGTGCAGGACTACCATGAAGAAAGAGGGCTCCATGGTAGGTTTGGAGACCAGTTGGCCTTGTCAAGTTAGGGGGAGATGTTAAATATTTGAGCAGTCAGATTCCTACCGACAGAAAGCACAAGGGCAGTTTCCAGGGCTGCTGGGAGAGAGTGAGGGGTTAGTGTTTAATAGGAACAGCGTTTCAGTTTTGCAAGTTGAAGAGAGTTCTGTGAATGAATGGTGGTGATGGTTGCAAGACAGTGTGAATGTACTTAATACCACTGACCTGTGCACTTTAACATGGTTAAGATGGTAACTATCACCCTGTCTGGTGTCACTCAGTGGCTAGAGCATTGTCCCATGCACCAAAGGGTCGAGGGTTCAATTCCCGGTCAAAGGTGTGTACCTGGATTGCAGGTTTGATCCCAGGTCCCAGTCAGGGCACTTGTGGGAGGCAACCACTGGATGTGTCTCTCTCATATTGATATTTCTCTCTATCTCTCCTTTCTTTCTTTCTCTCTCCCTTCTGCCTCCCTTCCATTCTCTAAAAATCAATGGAAAAAATATCCTCCAATGAGGATTAACAACAACAAAAAGATGGTAAATATTATGCCATATATATTTAACCATAGTTAAAAAAATAATTTTGAGCATTGCTATAGAGATAGTTTTCAAATTCATTTGTATAATTCTTATAAGGGGATTATTATAAGCAGTAGGCAGACAGTGTCAGTTAAAACAGGCCAAGGGAAGTGTTTGCATAGAGTCACATGCTTGTGACCCTTTTAAATCAAGTTATTGGTGTTTCATTCATCTCTGTTTACAACTCTGGTTTGCCAGGCACTGCTTTTAGGCACTGCAGATAAAGCAATGAGCAAAACAGGCAAATGTCCTTGCCCTCTTGAAACTTAATATTCTAGTGGCAGGAGAAAGACTATAAATAAGATAGATAGATAAAATATATGGTATGTGACATAGTGGTGGAAATGAAGGAGAAAAAGCAAGGAGTGGGGATAACTGTATGGGGTGTTGCAGTTATATGTATGATGGCCAGGGAAGGCCTTACAGAGAAAGCAACATATGAATAATGGCTGAAGAGGGACCTGGGTGAGAAGCAGAGTAGGCACAGGAGACCTGGACCTGGAGACTGTCTGCTTGGAGGGCCTGAGGTTGAGCAATGCCAAAGGCTGGTCCTGTAGGTCCTCGAATAGTGTCATTTCATTATAAGATTGATGCTGTAGGAACTTAACTCTTACTTATATCATATCAGCCTGATAAAATTGTTCTCATTATACGTCATTTCACTTAAAGTCACAGAACATATCAAAGATGTTAAGTGAGCACTTACTGTAAAGCTGGAGCAGAGAAAGTGGGGAGAATAGTAGGGGATGAATCCAGAGATATGACGAAGGGTGCTGGGTGCAGATTTCATTAGGCCTTAATAGGTTCTGTAAACACTTGGGCTTTTTCCCTGAGTGCAGTGGGAGCTCTTGCAGAGCTTTGATTGAAGGGGTGGCCTAACCCTTTATCTTAGTGTTTGGGGAAAGCATCAAAAATCTAAATTCAGGATTGATTCTAAAGAACTGACAGATAACCTTATTCAAAATCATAAGAGCTTTAATAGAAACTTACATACATGGGTAAGGTAGCTGCTCCCAGTGGTGGCCTTCCTGGAAGAATCCACTTCCTTCTAGGACAGGTTCTCTTTTTTTTTATAGGGGATTAAAAATAAAACCATATGGTGGGTAGTCACATAGACCACCAGCAAGAACAATGTTTTTAAGTTAACATAATAACATCAGGCAATTATCACACTCTATACATTCATTAACCTCCTTCCTGGGGACATGATGTTTATCTTTGGATGGCATTTGGCTTTCTGGGTAGTCAGCCAAGCCTCAGGCTACTGAGGGTTAAATAGAGTCCAACATTTCCCAGAGGCCTTTGCTGCTGGAGACATATTGCATCTCTGAGTTCCCCAACACTTAGCTCACTTTACTGTAGACTTAAGAATAGACTTGAGGGGGTGGCAAACTATGGGCCCAGTCAGGAACATCAAGGTGGACTATTGCAGTAATTCAGACTAGAGATGAGATGATAGTGGCTTAGACTGGGGGAGTGGCATTAGAGGGGCTGAGGAGTGGACGGGATTTATTGATGAACTGTATATGGGGTGTGGCAGCAAGAAAGTAGTTAGGAATGGCTTCCCCGTTTAGTGTAGTTTTTTTGCTTAATATAAGAATTTCAATTTGTTATTAAAGTACATAAGAAGACAACACATATTGCTCAGGTGCAGACAAGGTGAGTTTGAAATGCCAATGAGTATCAGTAATGTTTAGTAGACAGTTATGCATATATCAGGAGAAGTCAGGTTGGAGGTAGAAGTTTGGGGTCATCAGAATGTATGGTAAAGCCTTGGGCTAAGATGACTGAGGCTGAAAGTGAAGAGGTCCAAATACTGAGCAGAGTAAGAAGCTGGGAGGCAAGGAGGACAAATAACCATGGAGTAGGAAGGAAAGGAGGTCCGTGTGGTGTTCTGAGAGCCAAGTTGAGAAAGGCTCTCAAGGGGTACAGTGTGGCCTACAGGCATCAAAGGCTGCTGCTCAGTAAGTTGAGGACTGAAGGTTGGTCCTTGGATTTACCAAGTAGAGATGTGTCAGAGATAAAAGCCTGACTGGATAAGAGAGAATGGGGAGAAGTTTCAGACAGAATATGAGATCTGTGTGGAAAAGTTTTGCAGTAAATGTAAAAACGGGGTAGTGGCTGTAGGGGAAATTGTTTTGTTTTTAAGATGGGAAACTAACAGGTGTTTGTATATTGGTAGAGTTGGTTTCAGTAGAGAGGGAAATGATGCAGTGATCATAAGTAAGGGACATGGGATTTAGGGAATGAATGAGTGGAGGGGCTGGTTTTGGCCAGGAGCACAGGCAGTTCGACTTCAGTAACAGAAAGTCTAAGGGTCTGGACCTAGGGCTAGGAACTTGGTAGGAAGTTCCCTTCTGATGCTTTAACTTTCTCAGTAAAGTGGGAAGCACGATACTCTGCTGAGGGTGAGGGCAGAGAACATGGGAGAAAGTGTAAAATAGTTGTCGAAGAGACAGGAAAGCCAAGGGACTGGGAAGTATAGTCTGAGTCCTGGGCTGCATTGGGGGCCCATGTATGTTAGAGATCATTGTTTCCAATGAGAATGGCTTGCATTATTTTTTTATTTTTTTTTTTGGGGGGGTGTCAGTTGGTGGAAAGTTATGTTTTAGGAGAGGTGTGGTCATCAGGGGGAATACCACAAAGCAGAGAGAGGTGCTTAGAAGTTAACAGTATGCAGTGACCCATGAACATGCTTAAGAAGGGCATAGGCTACCAGGTTGTGAGGGACATTGAACACATGGATCAATGACTTGTAGGACCCTGTGGGCTGTAGTCAGGAAGTGGAATTCTCCCTTCTTCCCCAAACATTTCATTATGGAAGTTTCCCAGATAGAGACATTTGAAAACACAGTCCCATGAACACCTGACTACTCACCTAGATTGAACCACTGTTAAGGTTTGCATATTGTGGTTTTTGCTGGACCATGTGAAGGTAGTTGTAGAAATCATGGCATATCACCCATATATATACTTGAACACTAAATGGCATTGGCTTTTTTAATAGACCAGGCTAGTTATTTTGTAGAATACCTCACATTCTGGATTCAAATGCTTTGAAACTGAACAGTTATTGATCATTGCAAATAGTGATAATGACTAGTTCTAGAGTTTGCCCGTGGGAGTGCGTGGCTAAGATTGGAGGGAGAGTAGGTCAGAAAAGGCAAGGAGGGGTACATGGTGGGGTGAGTACACAGCCATGAGACTCAGAGCTTGGTGGGGGTGGGTAGGGAGGAGAGAAAGAAATTTGGTTGGAAGCAGTGATGGGGAGCAAGGAGGACACCTACTACCTCTAAATCTAGGGTTGTGAGCTCTGAGAGCGAGAAACCTCCATCTCTACAAGGGACAGTGGTGAGCATTCATCTCAGTGGGACTGAGGGCTCAGTTAGAGCAAGGCAGTGAGGGAAATGTTAACTGGAGAGGCTGAGATAAGGGGGTTTTGCTGATGGGGTAACCATGAGCTCCTACTCTCTCCTCTGGCTAGCCTGGTAACAGTCACAGAAGACTGTTTCATTTTACATTGTTATGCCCTTAACTTGAGAAATGAATATATTTACAGAGGTGGTGTGTGTGTGTGTGTGTGTGTGTGTGTGTACCTGTGTGTGTGTATTCACTCTGGTCTCTAGTGATAAATGAAAAACAATGTAATTGAACAAACTTAAAACATTCTCATTGCAAGCTGAGTTCTGTTAGTTTAATTCATTGTACTAATATGTAGACTAGCACTAATTTTATATTCAATTATATAATTATCTCCTACTGTAGAATTCATCAGTTCAAATTCAAAAGAGTCAAAATTCTTCAGGAACCCAGCTAGAGAAATACAAGAAAAATAATTTGTCCACACAAGGTAAGAAGCTACATGATCTTTTTAGAAGACATTTCAGGAATTTAAAAAATAGAAAATTAATCTACCTTAAGAAATAAAATATCATAATTTTAATCGAAGCCTCCTATGTATCCTACTCCCCCCTTAATTTCCACCTTGACAGCATTCTCGTACTGGTTTCTCATTCTTTTACTATATTGTGTCCATAAATCAATATAGTATTGATTTCGTACTTTATGTATTTCTCTGCAATTTGTTTTTGTCTCTCCATATTTTAAGACTTACACATTAATACATATAAACTGTAGTTTATTGATTATAATAGCTATACAGAATCCACTTGTATTTGCCAGTCAGGTTTTCCTGTTGATGGGCATTCATGTTTCATTCAGTGTGTCAGTAGGATGAATAGGGCTGCAGAAAGCCTTTTTTAAAAGAATTAAATTTTGCCGAAACCGGTTTGGCTCAGTGGATAGAGTGTCGGCCTGTGGACTGAAGGGTCCCAGGTTCGATTCTGGTCAAGGGCGTGTACCTGGGTTGCGGGCACATCCCCAGTGGGAGATGTGCAGGAGGCAGCTGATGTTTCTCTCTCATTGATGTTTCTGACTCTCTATCTCTCTCCCTTCCTCTCTGTGAAAAATCAATAAAAAATATATATATTTTTTAAAAATTAAATTTATTGGGGTGGTTTCAGGTATAGATTTCTATGACATAAGATCTACATATTGCATTGTGCCCCCACAATCCAAAGTCAAGTCATTTTCCATCATCATATATTAGGCACCATTCATTGCCCCTATTTGCCTCCCCTCTTCCCTCTGACAACTACCACACTGCTGTTTGTGTCCACAAGTTTCAGTTTTATATCCCACATATGAATGAAATCATATGGTTCTTAGCTTTTTCTGACTGACATGTCATTAGCATATTCTCAAGATCCATCCCTGTTGTTGTAAATGGCAGTTTTTCATCTTATGGCTGAGTAGTATTTCATTGTATATATGTATCACATCTTCTTTATCCAGTACTCTACCAAAGGACACTTTGGTTGTCTCCATGTCTTGGCCACCATGAATAATGAACATAGAGTTATACACACACACACACACACACACACCCCACACACTTATGTATATATCTTTGTGAATACATGTTTTCGAGTTTTTTGGATATATACCCAGGAGAGGGATTGCTGGGTCCTATGGTGGTAACTCTATTCTTAATTATTTGAGGAATCACCACACTGTTTTCTATAGTGGCTGTACCAGTCTACATTCCTACCAGCAGTGAATGAGGGTTCCCCTTTCTCCACCACCTCTCCAACACTTATTATTACTTGTTGATAATAGCCATTCTAACAGGTGTAGTTTTGATTTGCATATCCCTAATTGCCAGTGAGGTTGAACATCTTTTCATCTTTTCATTGGCTGTTCCATGTGTCTTCTTGGGAGAGGTGTCTGGTCAGGTCCTCTGCCCATCTTTTAATTGGATTGTTTGGTGTTGAGTTTTATGAGTTCTTTACATATTTTGGATATTAAACCTTTGTCAGAGCTTTTTTTTTAAAATTTTGTTTTATTGCTTAAAGTATTACAAAGAATATTATATATGTCTCCTTTTTCTTTTTCTCCCCTTGATCTTCCCCCGGCCTCCCCTATCCCCCTTGTCAGAGCTTTTGATTGCAAATATAATCTTCCATTCTGTTGGCTGTCTCTTGGTTTTGTTGTCGGATTTTGTTGTGCAGAAGTTTTTTAGTTTGATATAGTCCCATTCATTTATTTTTGCCTTCCCTTGCTTTTCGGGTCAAGTTTATAAAATGTTCTCTATGACCACTGTCCATAAGTTTAGTACCTATGTTTACTTCTATGTTATTTATTGTTCCAGATCTTATATTTAGGTCTTTGATCCATTTTGAATTGGTTTTTGTACATGCTGACAAACTGTAATGTTTCATTCTTTTGCATGTGGCTTTCCAATTTTCCCAGCATCATTTATTGAAGAGGCTTTCTTTATTCCATTGTGTGTTTCTGGCTCCTTTGCTGGAAATTATCTGCCCATATACGTGTGGTTTTATATCTGGGTTCTCAATTCTGTTTCATTGATCCGTGTATCTGTTTTTCTGCCAATACCATGCTGTTTTAATTGTTGTAGCTCTGAAGTATAATTTAAAGTCAGGTAGTGTGATACTTTTGGCTTCATTCTTTTGTCTCAGGATTGCTTTGGCTATTCAGGATCTTTTGTGAATCCATACAAATTTGATGAGTTTTGTTCTATTCCTTTAAAAAATGACATCGGTGCATGGAACAACCAATGAGATTTTAATGGGGAGTGCATTAAATTTGTATATTGCTTTGGGTAGTATGGACATTTTAACTATGTTGATTCTTCCAATCCATGGGATATTTTTCCATTTTGTTGTATTTTTCAATCTTCTTTAATAATGCTTTGTAGTTTTTAGTATATAGGTCTTTCATGTCCTTTGTTAAGTTTATTCCTAGGTAATTTATTATTTTGGTTGCAATTGCAAAGGGAATTTTTTTTCATTTCTTTTTCTAACATTTTGTTGTTAGTATATAGGAAGGCATTGGATTTTATATTTTTCCTCACCTGAAGTTATTTTTTCCATTGATTTTTAGAGAGTGGAAGAGAGAGAGAGAAACATTGATGTGAGAGAGACACATTGATTGGTTGTTTCCCACACACACCCTAGCTGGACCTAGGGATCGAACCTGCAACCCAGGTATGTGCCCTTGATTAGAAAGCAAACCAAAGACCCTTTGGTGTGCCAGATGACACTCTAACCACTGGGAAATACCAGCCAAGTCAGCATTGGCATTTTTTATGTTTATTTAGTATCCTTCAACTTACTGTATTTGTTTATTGTTTCTAATAGTTTTTTTTTCTTTGTAGAGTCTTTAGGGTTTTCTGTGTACAGAATCATGACATCTGCAAAAAGTGACATTTTCACTTCTGCGTTCCCAATTTGGATGCCTTTTATTTCTTTCTCTTGCCTTATTGCTCTGGCTAGGAACTATGTTGAGTAAGAGTGGTAAGAGTGGGCATCCTTGTCTTGTTCCTGATTTTAGAGGAAAAGTTTTCAGTTTTCTGCCATTGAGTAGGGTTTATCATATATAGCCTTTACTATGTTGAGGTACTTTCCTACTATTCCTATTTTATTGAATGTTTTCGTCATAAATGGATTTTGTATCTTATCAAATGCATTTTCTGCATCTATTGATAAGATCACATGATTTTTATCTTTTCTTTTGTTGTCTGGGCACATGCCCAGGGTGCAGGTTTCATCCCCAGTGGAAGGCGTGGCATGCAGGAGGCAGCAGATCGATGTTTCACTCTCACATTGATGCCTCTCTATCCCTCTCCCTCTCTCTCTCAAAATCAATTTAAAAAATAAAAATATACTAATGAGATGTGTTAGGAAGTATTGCCTCTTCAATGTTTTGGAAGAGTTTGAGAAGGATAAGTTTTAAATCTCTTTGAATGTTTGGTAGAATGCATTGGTGAAACCATCTAGTCCTGAACTTTTATTTTTGGGGAGGTTTTTGTTGTTGTTGTTAATAGTCACCTGAGGATCTGTCCCCTCCATTGATTTTTAGAGAGAGAATTGGAAGTTAGGTTGTTCACTTGGGATTTCTCTTGTTTCTTGAGACAGGCCTATAATGACTACTGCTTTCACTGCATCCCAGAAGTTTTGATATGTTGTATTGTCATTCTCATTTGTCTGTCTACATCTTTTGACTTACCTTTATTTCTTCTTTGATCCAGTCAATTTTTAGTAGTATATTGTTTAATCTCCACATATTTGTGGGTTTCTTTACTTCCTTTTTGCAGTTGATTTCTAATTTTTAAGGCATCATGGTCAGAGAATATGCTTGATATAATTTCAGTCTTGAATTTGTTGAGGCTACTTGTGTGACCCAACATATGGTCTCTCTTTGAGAATGTTCCTTGTGTACTGGAAAAGAATGTATAATTTGATGTTCTTGGATGAAAGGCTCTGTAAATGTCAATTTTGTCCATTTGGTTTAATGTGTCATTTAATACCAATATTTCTTTTTAAAAATTTTAAAATACTTATTCTTGAGAGTATTAAAGATGTCCTTCTCCCCTCCCCCCCCCATTGTCCCGCTCCATCAGGTTTTGCCCCTGCCCTAGGCCTTCACCCCCCTGTTGTTTGTGTCCATAGGTAATGCATATATGCATATAAGTTCTTTGGTTAATCTCTTCCCATTCCTCTCTTCCCTCTGCGATTCGTCAGTCTGTTTCATGTTTCCATGCCTCTGATTTATTTTAGTCAACAGTTTATTTTGTTCATTAGATTTTAAAAAATATATATTTTATTGATTTTTTACAGAGAGGAAGGGAGAAGGATAGTTGGGTACTCCCTTGTAGGTAACTAATTGCTTTTCTCTTACAGCTTTTAAGATTCTCTTTGTCTTTAACCCTTGTCATTTTAATTATGTCTTGGTGTGGGCCTCTTTGGGTTCCTTTTCTTTGGGACTCTGAGCTTCCTGGCCTTGTAAGTCTATTTCTTTCACCAGGTAGGGGAAGTTTTCTGTCATTATTTCTTCAAATAGGTTTTCAATATCTTGCTTTTTCTCTTCTCCTTCTGGCACCCCCATAATGCAAATATTGGTACACTTGAAGTTGTCCCAGACGTTCTTTACACTATCTTCATATTTTCGGATTCTTTTTTCTTTTTGCTCTTATGATTGGGTGTTTTTTGCTTCCTTATGTTCAAAATCATTGATTTGATTCTCGGATTACTCTTATTATTGAATCCCTGTAAATTACTCTTTAAAAATTTTTTTTTATTTTTTGGTTAAACCTCACCCAAGGATATTTTTCCATTGATTTCGTTCTTTACACTATCTTCATATTTTCGGATTCTTTTTTCTTTTTGCTCTTATGATTGGGTGTTTTTTGCTTCCTTATGTTCAAAATCATTGATTTGATTCTCGGATTACTCTTATTATTGAATCCCTGTAAATTACTCTTTAAAAATTTTTTTTTATTTTTTGGTTAAACCTCACCCAAGGATATTTTTCCATTGATTTTTAGATAGAGTGGAAGGGAGGGGGAGAGACAGAGAGAAATATCCATATGAGAGAGACACATTGATTGGTTGCCTCCCACATGTGCTCCAACCACGACCAGTATGGAGTCGGCAACCAAGCTACGTGCCTTTGGCTAGAAGCAAACCTGGGACCGTTTAGTCCATGGGCTGACGCTCTACCCACTGAGCCAAACCAGCGAGGGCCCTATAAATTATTCTTTATTTTAGTTAGTGTATGCTTAATTTATGACTGGTCCTTTTTCATGTCTTTGTTCTCACTAAGGTTTTTGAAATTCTAAGATCCTTGAAAGTCTCACTAAGATCCTTGAAGCTCTCAAGATCCTTGAGCAACCTTATAACCATTGTTTTGAACTCTGTATGTAATAGTTTGCTTGCTTCCATTTTATTTAGTTTTCTTTCTGGAGATTTCTTCTGTTCTTTCATTTGTGACATGTTTCTTTGTCTCTGCATTTTGGCTGCTTCCCTGTGTTTGTTTCTATTTGTTAGATAGAGCTGCAATGTCTCTTGGAATTGTTAGAGTGGCCTTGTGTAGTAGGTGTCCTGTAGGCCCAGTGGCTCAACATCCCAGTCACCTGAGCTGGGCACTCTAGGGGTGCACCTGTGTGGGCTGTGTACACAGTCATGTAGTTGAGTAGTTGAGACTTGCTATTGTGTTACTGGAAGGAATTGACCTCTAGGCCAATTGGCTGTGAGGACCAGTTGCGACTACAGTGAAAGAGCTGCTGTGCAAGAGACACTTCTATGGAGCAGGACTTACTTCAAGTGGGGCTTTGAGTCTGCCTTTTGAGTGTGTTGTTTGTGGATGTGTAAAGTTGTAATATGGTATGGTCTAAAGTTGTCCACTGGGTGCACTGGCCTGGGACCTACCGGGAGGTGCAAAGTCAAGCACTGTCTGGGGCCATCTGTAGGTGGCTGCTACTTGTATTAGGTTTGGAAGTGCCCAGTCAAGGTCCAACTGTGAAGCAAGGCAGGGTGGTGCTAGTCCCCGGTCTTGGGCCTTTTATTTATTTATTTATTTATTTAAAAAAATCTTTATTGTTGATTGGACCTATTATTGATAGGTATGGGGCATGCTGACACCAGTTGCTGCTTATTTGAGAGATTTTAGGAACATCTGAAGCCTGAGCCAGAACAGGCCATTCATATGGAAAAGATGCTGCAAACAGCTTGGGTCGGGCTGCAAATTGAATAGGGTGGGGTCTCAGGGAATCACCTGAGACCAATCAGAGTGGGACAAACAGTGTGAGCCAATCTGATGGAAACTTAGACATGGCTGCCATCAGCTCTGCAATGGGAGGGGGTCTCAACATAGGAACAACAACCCTCATAAGCACCCCTGTCTGGGAGAAAGATGCCCCCGAGTTTTTGCTCCTGTGCCAGACAATCCAGTTCTTCCTTGTGTGTTCCTGGATTTCCCCCTTGCTGCTGCTCCAGCACTGGAGCTCAGAGGGATCGAGTCTGAGTAAGTCTGTGCACTGGCCCTTTAAGAGGAACTGCTGGGACTCCAACAGCCTCTGTGTCACTCAGCCACAGTCCCTGCTGGTTTTTACATCCCGAAGTTATGGGGACCTCTCTTCCCAGCTCTGGAATCTTGGGCTGGAGGTCTGGTGTGGGGCTGGGATCCCTTGCTCCTCATGAGAGGCCTCCACAATGGAGATATCCCTCCTGATTAAAAAATGCCACATACGGGTGTTGGACCAGCCTATTCCACAACTCCACTCCTGCCAGTCTCGATGTATTTCCTTTCTTTCTTCTCTAGCTGTAGGACTTCCATCCAGCTAGATTTCAGGCAGTTCTGAATGATGGTTCTGTATGTTAGTTGTAATTTTGATGTTGTTGTGGGAGAGGTGAGTACCAATATTCACCTATACCTCTTTCTTTGTTCCTCTCCCAGTATTTCTTTATTGATTTTTTGTTTGGGTGATCTATCTAGAACTGTCAATGGAGTATTAACGTCCCCAACTATGATTGTGTTTTGATTTGTTTCTTCCTTTAGTTCTGTGTGTAGCTTTACACATTTCGATGATTTGGTGCCTATATATTACATTAAGAAGTGTTATATCTTCTTGATTTAGTGTGCCATTTATTATTATAAAATGTCCATCTTTTCCTCTTGTTTATCTTTGTTATCTTGAAATCTATTTTGTCAGATAGGTGTATGGCTACACCTGTGGATGTTATTTGCTTGGAGAATAATTTTTCTACCATGTCTCTTTGAATCTACCTTTGTCTTTGCAGCTTAGATGTGTCTCTTGAAAGCAGCATGTGGTTGGGTTTTGTTTTTTGATCCAATTTGCTACTCTGTGCCTCTTTATTGGTGAATTCAGTCTATTTACATTTATGGTATTTATTGATTTCTGAGGATTTCCTATCGCCATTTTATCCTTTATTTTCTGGTAGCTCTGTGCCTATGTTGGTTCTTTTCCTTTGTGTTTCTGTTTATAGTTTTTGTTTGGTGGATTCCATATTTCTTTCCTCTGTTCCCTCTTTTTTACTTTTATTTTTTGAGTTATGGCTTAATGTTTTTTGATGTGTATTTCCCATAAGTTTTATGAAAAAGGAAGTTGTATATATACAGTATTTTTTTCTTTTGAGTGCTTTTGATCCGCATCTTCAGCCTGTTCAGACTTTTACCCACCTTTACCCTCCTTTTATGTTTTTGTTGTTACAAATTATTCCTGTTTATGCTGTAAGATTTTTTGTGATCTTACTCATAGTGTTGTGCTCTTATGCTCTTTGTTTCAGGTAAAATAATCCCTCTTGAGCAGTGGTTCTCAACCTTCTGGCCTTTTAAATACAGTTCCTCATGTTGTGACCCAACCATAAAATTATTTTTGTTGCTACTTCATAACTGTAATGTTGCTACTGTTATGAATCGTAATGTAAATATCTGATATGCAGGATGGTCTTAGGTGACCTCTGTGAAAGGGTCATTCGACCGCCAAAGAGGTCATGACCCACAGGTTGAGAACCGCTGTTCTTGAGTATTTCTTGCAATGGAGGTTTCCTGGTAATAAATTTCCTCAGCTTCTGTATGTGTGGAAAAGCCTTTATTTCTTCTTCATATTTAAAGGATAACTTTGCTGGATATATTATTCTTGCTGGTAATTTCTCTCAGTCGTTTGAATATTTGGTTCTACTTTCTTTTGACTTAGAGAATTTCTGCTGGGAAGTACAAAAACAATTGGATTGGTTTTCCTTTGTAGGTCACTTACTTCTTTTCCCTGGGTGCTTGAGAATTTTTTCTTTGCCATTAATTTTTGACAGTTTTAATAAAATGTGCCTTTTTGGATTGAGTTAATTAGATGTTTTGTTGCTTCTTGGATTCAAGGATCTAGTTGTTTTCATAGGTTTGGAAAGTTCTCATCCATTATTTGTGTGAATAATTTCTCAATTTCCTTTTCCCTCTCCTCTTCCTTTGGTATGACTATTATTTTTATTTATTTATTTTTGCGTCATATTTTATATTGCTTTTTCTGATGGAGTCAGATAGTTCTTGTAGCATTCTTCCTTTTTTATTTTATTTATTTTTATGCTCAAGTCTCTCTCTCTCTTTTTCCCTCTGTGATGCCTGTCTTCGGTATCACTAATTCTTTTTTCCATCTGGTCGGCTCTGTTTCCTATGATCTGTAGTTTACTCCTATTCTCCTTAATTGAATGCTTCATTTCCAGGACTTCTGGTTGGTTCTTTTTTAATGTTTCAATCTGTTTTGTAAAATACTCGTTCATTAATTTGTCTTCTGAGTGCATTAAATTGCTTGTCTGTATTTTTGTGCATCTTGTTAAGTATTTTCAGAACTGCAATCTTGTTTAATTTTCTGTCATTTATATCACATATTTCTATGTATTCCAGTTTGCTTTCTGGAGATTTTTTCTTTCTGAGCTGCCTTGCTACCTTGGTTATTCATGGTATTTGCTGGTCTCCTTTGTCTAGGCATCTATGTTTTATTGACCCTTCTCTAGCAGCTTTCTCTGAAGAGGTCTTTCTGCTATTTTCTAGTAGGTGGCACTGAATCACAAGATTTTTTTTAACCTCTGTGAAATAATTCAGGTGACTTCAAAAGCTACTGTTGGGTGTGGGGTTTGTTTTGCCCTCACTGTAATGGTGACCCCCGGACCTCACATGGTGTTCTCCCCTCACCCCTGCTCCCCAACTGGGGATCAATCACAGAGGGAATCACGGATTCTGCTGCAGTAGCTCTTGGCTTGCAGATAATTTGTTTCCCAACCAGACATCAAGGGTGATGGGAAGCGAGTTTTGGGAATCCAAGTGGTGGCAGGGCTCTGTGGCGCCATTTCTTTATCTGAAACACCAACTGCCCGACAGTGGACATCCATGGCAGAATCCCTGCACTGTGTCCTCGCCCCAGTCTCCCAGCTGCTTTTTGCACTGCTTGCCCTCCTGGAGTGCCCACTGAGACTCTCTGTTCCTCCCAACCGAAGGAAGCACCTGTTACTACTGGCTTCCTCCCCTCTTGTGGCCGAGCTGGCCATGTGTTCCTGGCTGCAGGGCTGCAACCGTGGCTATCTGAGCTTTTTCTCCTTTCGTACCTCCCCATTTGTTCCCACTTGTCCACCTTTAGATGCTTCAATCCCCGGTCTCTCAGGCCTGCCTCTATATCAAGCAGGGAATCCTTTGCTGAGTTAGTTGATAAACTTTTTAAAGTTTCAAGGGGAGAAGCCAGGGGACCACTCATACCACCATTCCTCTGAAGTCACTCCTCATAAAGCCTAGATCACATGAGTTTCTCTGTATGAATTTAATGTGTACAGCATGTTGA
The DNA here is from genome assembly GCF_000327345.1 of Myotis davidii. NCBI lineage: Eukaryota > Metazoa > Chordata > Mammalia > Chiroptera > Vespertilionidae > Myotis > Myotis davidii. The sequence continues at coordinate 489,629 of NW_006291973.1, forward strand.
TTTGATACATTTATATATTATGATTTCCAGTGTAGCCATAATTAGCACCTTTATCACCATCACATACTTATCATTTCTTTTTAGAGGTTGGAATAATAAGTTTGAGGTTTACAATACCGGTTTTTGTCTATATTCAGTATACTTTGCATTAGAGCCCTAGGACTTATTTTACTATTTGTTGCAAATTTGTATCCTTCACTAACATTTCTCCTATATATCAACCTTCCAGTCCCTGGTAACCACCTTTCATTCTGTTTTTATGAGGTTGCTTGTTTTTTTGTTTGTCTTTAAAGTAGCCAGCCAGTGCCTCTAAGCATGAATCACTTTCTCTCTCTTTTTTTAAAAATGTTTTTATTGATTTCAGAGAGAGGAAGGGAGAGGGAGAAAGATAGAAACATCAATGATGAGAATTGTTGATTGGCTGCCTCCTACATGTTATCCACTGGGGATCGAGCTTGCAACCTGGGCATGTGCCCTAACCAGGAATTGAACCATGGCCTCCTGGTTCACTGAGCTACACCAGCTGGCTGAGTTTGCTTTTTTTCAGATTCCACATATAAGTGTCTTTCTCTGACTTAGCTCAATACCCTCAAGGTTCATTCATGTTATTTGCAAATGGCAGGATTTTCTTCTTTATTTGTCACTAGAGGCCTGGTGCATGGATTTGTGCACTTGTGGGGCGTGGCCTATGGGGATCGGCCCGCTGTGGGAGCACCGCTCATTGTGGTCAGCCAAGTGGCGCTCCCACTGTGGGAGTGCACTGACCACCTGGAGGCAGCTCCTGCGTTGAGCGTCTGCCCCCTGGTGGTCAGTGCATGTCATAACGACTGGTTGACTGGTCATTCCAACATTTGGTCACTGGGCTTTTATATATACTGGAGGCCTGGTGCACAAAAATTTGTGCACTCGGGGGGAAGGGAGGAGTCCCTCAGCCCGGCCTGTGCTCTCTTGCAGTCTGGGACCCTTCGGCAAATAACGACATGCTGGCTTAGGCCTGATCCCGGGTGGCAGAGGGCAGGCCCAATCCCTAGGTGCAGCCCCTGGTTGGGCTTAGAGCAGGGCTGATTGGGGAGTTGGGGCGCCGCCCCCTGTCACACTCAAGGCAGGGTCGATGGGGAAAAATGGG
>NW_006291973.1:490962-494997 GCF_000327345.1 Myotis davidii
TATTACCCTTTTACTATATAGCATAGAGGCCTGGTGCATAGGTGGGGTCTGGCTGGTTTGCCCTGAAGTGTGTCCTGGATCAGGGTGGGGGTCCCCACTGGGGTGCTTGGCCAGCCTGGGTGAGGAGCTGAGAGCTGTTTTCAAGCTGGTGGGTGACGGAAGCTCCCAACCGCTCCTTTTTTTCTTTTCTTTTTTTTAAATTCTGGGCCAGCTTTAACTCTGAGGCTCCAGCTCTTAGGCCTCCTCTGCTGAAAGTAGGTATCTGGTTTGTTTCCGTTCTATTATCAAAACAATGTATAACTCCAGCTCAGACCCCAGCTCTGAGATCCTAGCTCACTGAAAGCTGGTTTCTGGGTGTTTTTTTTAGCTTCTACATTTGTTACAATGTTCAAACTGCAAGCTCAGAGGCAGGCAAGGCAGGCGGGGAACGTTGGTTTCCTCCGTCACTGAAGTAAGCAAGCCTCATGTTAGTTTCAAGCTGCCTGGCTGCCGGCTGCCATCTTGGCTGGCAGTTAATTTGCATATCGCCCTGATTAGCCAATGGGAAGGGTAGCGGACGTACGGCTATTTACCATGTTTCTCTTTTATTAGATAGGATGGCTGAATAATGTCCTGTTGTGTAAATGTATTACATCTTTATCCATTCATATTTTGAAAAAAAATTTTTATTGATTTTTAGAGAGAGAGGAAGGAAGAGGGAGAAGGGAGTGAAAGAAACATCGATCGGCTGCCTCCCACACAGACCACACTGGGGATTGAGCTGGTAACACTGGCATGTGCCCTGACCAGGAATTGAACCCAGTGACCTCTTGCTGCATATGTTGATGCTCAACCACTGAGCTACACCAGCCAGGCTGTCCATTCATCTTTTAATTTTTAAAATATGTTTTTATTGATTTCAGAGAGAGGAAAGAAGAGGGAGAGAGATAGAAACATCAATGATGAGAATCATTGATTAGTTGTTTCCTGCTGGCTTCTTACTGGGGATTGAGCCCACAACATGGGCATGTGCCCTGACTGGGAATCGAACCCTGACCTCCTGGTTCACAGGTCGATGCTCAACCACTGGGCCACAATGGCTGGACTCCATTCATTTTTTTTTTTTTTATTGTCTGAAGGTTTACATATGTCTCCTTTTCCCCCTGTTGACCACCCCCCCACACACACCCCACAGCCATTCCCACCCCAGGCAAGCCCCCACTCATCTTTTGATGTACACTTAATTTGTTTCCATATCTTGGCTATTGTGAATAATGCTGTAGTGAACATGGGGAATGCAGGTATCTCTTCAATATCCTGTTTTCATTTCCTTTAAATATAGACTGAGGAATGGAATTGCTGGATCATGTGGTAGTTTTATTTTTAATTTTTTGAGGAACCTCCATACTGTTTTCCATTGTGGCTGCACCAATTTGCTTTCCCACCAGCAGTGCATAAGAGTTCCTTTTTCTCCACACCCTTGTCAACACATACATCTCTTGTGTTCTTGATGATAGCCATCCTAACAGGTGTGGGGTGATATCTCACTGTGGTTTTTTAAAAAAATATATTTTATTGGATTTTAACAGAGAGAAAGGGAGAGGGATAGAGAGTTAGAAACATCGATGAGAGAGAAACATCAGCTGCCTCCTGCACACTCCCTACTGGGGATGTGCCCACAATCAAGGTACATGCCCTTGACTGGAATCGAACCTGGGACCCTTGAGTCCGCAGGCCAATGCTCTATCCACTGAGCCAAACCTGTTAGGGCTCACTGTGGTTTTGACTTGCATTTTGCTGATGATTAGTGATACTGAGGATCTTTTTATGTACCTGTTCACCATTTGGAGGTCTTTGGGAAAATGTATGTCTAGTTTCTCTGCCCATGTTTTAATTGGGTTGTTTTTTTGTGGTTGCTATTGAGTTCTGTGAGTTCTTCATTTGTATATTAACCCCTTATTGGTTATGTAGTTTGAAAAAATATTCTCCCATTTGATAGGTTGCCTCTTCATTTTGTTGATTATTTCTTTTGCTGGGTAGAAGCTTTTAAGTTTGATGATTTTTTTATTGGTTGAATTTTGCTTTTGTTTGTGCTTATAGTGTTGTATCCAAGAAATCATTGCCAAGACCAATATTAAGGAGCTTATTCCCTATGTTTTCTTTAGAAGTTTTATGGTTCCAAGTCTTTGATGCATTTCAAGTTAATTTTTGTGAGTGTTGTAAGGTAGAGGTCTACTTTCATTTTTTTCTGCATGTTTATCCAGCTTTCACAACATTTGTTGAAGAGACTGCCCTTTCCGCGTTGAATGTTCTTGGCTCTTTTGTTGTGTATTAGCTGACCATACCTGTGGGGGTTTAATTCTGGTCTCTCTCTTATGCTCCATTGGTCTCTCTCTCTCTTCTCTCTCCCTCCCTCTCTCTCTCTCTCTCTCTCTCTTTAAAATTTTGTTAGAATTTATATTTTGAAATAAAAATTCGTAACAACTCTACAAAATCATCACATAGGAACACATTTTAAGATACCATTACATGCTGCATTTACTTAGAAAAAGTTACAGACATAGTAAAAAAAACCAAAACTGTCATTTACAAATGTGAGTTGCTTTCTTTGAGCAAAGGAAGTTTGAGAATGAGAGCCAGGCCTCCCGAGTGAGGCGCTGGAGCCCGCCTCCCTGGTGGGGCGGAGCTGTGCTGCTTCCCTGGCCTTGTTTCCCAGGGTACCAAAGCGGGAAGACTGGATGCCTTTTCAGTCCTGTCTGCTATGGCCCTTTCATTTCAGAGAGCAATAAGCAATTATAACAGCATCATTTTCCTTTGATCGCAGACTTCAGCAGAAAAGAACATGCTCAGATAATTTTACTACAGAGGGCGCTCCGGTTTTTGTTGTGTCTGTCTCTCTTTATGGTGCTAGCACACTGTTTTAAATAGTATAGCTTTGTAATATAGTTTGAAATCAGGAATTGTTATGCCTATGGCTTGGTTCTTTGTTCTCTGGTTGGCTGGCTTTAGCTATTCAGGATCTTTTATGGTTCTATACACAGTTTAGGAGGTTTTTTTGTGTTTTTTTTTCTCTTTCTCTTTCTATTAGAACTTTGATCTGGATTACATTGAATCTAAAGAGGGCTTTGGATAGTATTGCCATTTTAACCATATTGATTGTTCTGATCCAGGAACATGAGGTGTCTTTCCATTTGTGTCTCTTTATTTCCTTCAACACAGTCTGTAGTTTTCACCTTATAGATCTTTTACTTCCTTGACTAAATTTATTTCTAGGTAGTTTTTTGGTTTTGGTACTATTGTGAATGGTATTGTTTTATTATTTTTCAAATGTTTCATTTTTACTGGAAAGAAATGCAACTAGTTTCTGTATGTTGATTTTATATACTGCAACTTTACTGGAATTCATTGATTAGTTCCAACAGGTTTTTTATTTTTATTTTTAAATGGAATCTTTGGGATTTTCTATATACAAACACATAATCTGCAACTAATGCCAATATTACTTATTCCTTTCCAGTGTGGTTGCCTTTTCTTTGTCTTGCCTGATTGCTATACCTAGGACTTCCAGTACTATCTACACTAATAAAAGACAAACATGCAAATTGGCTGTCCCTTCTCTATGCCTTAAGCCACGCCCACCAGCCAATCAGAGTGACTATATGCAAATTAACCCAACCAAGATGGCGGCCGGCAGCCACGGAGCTGGAGCAAGCAGGAGGCTTGGTTGCCCCAATGATGGAGGAAGCCAAGCTTCCCGCCTGCCTCGGCGGCTCTGAGCTCCACTCAAAGCAACAAAGTTTCAATTATAGAAGGTAAATAAACCCCACATACCTGTTTCAGCCAGCCATGGCCACGGAGTTGGAGCGAGCAGGAGTGGGTTGCCCCCCCAGTGATGGAGGAAGCCAAAACTTCCTGCCTGCCCTGGCCGGCCCTTGGCTATGCTCAAGGCTACAAAGTTTCAATTATAGAAGATAAATAAATCCCAGAAAAAAAAGAAAAGAAAAAAAGGAGAGGCTGGGAACTTGGGTTGCCTGGGGGGGGGGCGGGGGTCAGCCC
>NW_006291973.1:495535-496356 GCF_000327345.1 Myotis davidii
CTGCCAGCCGCGTCCTGGGTGCCTACAGCTGGCCAGAGGGAGGGAAGCCCGGGTCCCAGTTGCCTGCAGCTGGCTGGAGGAGGGAAGCCTGGGTCTGGGTGCAAGGGCTGAGGCAGAGGTGGTTAGGGGCAATCAGGCAGGCAGCCAAGCAGTTAGGGGTGATCAGGCAGGCAGGCAGGCAGGCAGAGTGGTTAGGGGCGATCAGGCAGGCAGAGCAAATAGGAGCCAGAAGTCCTGGATTGCAAGAGTGCTGTCTGACTGCCAGTTTAGGCCCGATCCCAAAGTCAGACATCCCCTGAGGGGTCCCAGATTGCGAGGGGTGCTGGCTGGGTTGAGGAAACCCCCTTTCCCGTGCACGAATTTTTTGTACCAGGCCTCTATCCTATCTAATAAAAGAGAAACATGGCAATTGGCATACGACCGCTACCCTTCCCATTGGCTAATCAGGGCAATATGCAAATTAACTGTCAGCCAAGATGGCGGCCGGCAGCCAGGCAGCTTGAAACTAACATGAGCCTTGCGTGCTTCAGTGATGGAGGACTCCAACGTTCCCAGCCTGGTGCTGCAGGCCTCTGAGCTTGCAGTTTGAAACACAGTTACAAATATAGAAGCTAAACAGAACTCCAGAAACCTGCTTTAGTCAGCCGGGCTTCAGCCAGCAGGATGGCAACATTGTTCCAAATACAGAAGGTAAACAAAGGCCAGAAACCTGCTTTCAGCAGTGGAGGCCTAAGAGCTCGAGCCAAGCCTGAGAGCTAAAGCTGGCCCAGTATAAAAAAAAATAAATAAGCCGAAACCCGTTTGGCTCAGTGGATAGAGCG
>NW_006291973.1:496968-501534 GCF_000327345.1 Myotis davidii
ATCCCCCTCCCCCCCAAGTGCACAAATTTTTGTGCACCGGGCCTCTAGTTCCTATAAAATAAAAATGCAAATCAACCGAGTGGTGGAACAACCAGTTGCTGTGATGCACACTGACCACCGGGGGCAGAAGCTCAATGCAGAAGCTGCCCCTTGGTGATCAGTGCACTCCCATAGGGGGAGTGCTGCTCAGCCAGAGCTGGGCGTATGGCTGGCGAGCGCAGTGGCAGTGGCGGGAGCCTCTTTCACCTCCACGGAAGTGCTAAGGATGTCTGACTGCCAGCTTAAGCCCGAGGGCTCCCAGACTCTAAAAGGGCACAGCCAGGCTGAGGGATGCCCCGTAAGTGCACGAATTTCATGCACTGGGCCTGTAGTATTGAATTAAAAGTGATGAGAGTGGGCATCCTTATCCTGTTCCTGATCTCAGAGGAAAACTTTTCATTATTTTTTCTTTTGTCAGGCACTTTATTTTTAACTAGAAGCCCGTTGCACGAAGATTCACGCAATCCTTTCCCTGGCTGCTGGCACTGGTTTTCCTCCAGCACCCGGGACCTAGGCCTTTGGTCCGGCCGCAGCGGAGAAGCCAAGCCTCAAGACTAGGCGAGGCTTTGGTTCAGTCTTTGTTCCGTGCCTGTGTATGCAAATTAACCGCCATCTTTGTTGGGTTAATTTGCATAGTCACTCTGATTGGCTGGTGGGCATAGCGGAGTGACACCAATTTGCATGTTTCTCTTTTCTTAGTGTAGATAATTCTTTACTCTTGAAAGTATTACATATGTCCCCTTTTTTCTCATTGACCCCCTTTGGCCCGCCCCTGCTCCCTGTCCCAGACCCTCACTGTCCCATTGTATGTGTTCACAGGCCATGCATATATGCATACAAGGTCCTTGGAAAACCTTTTTATTTTTCATAATTGAATATATTAGGTGTGGGTTTGTTTGATATGGCCTTTACTATATTGAGGTGTGTTTATTCTATACACAGTCTGTTGAGGTTCCTTCTAATGAAACTATGTTATATTTTGTCAGATGCTTTTTTTCCTTACATATATTGAGATAATTGTGGGGTTTTAAATTTTTTTAAAAATTTTTAAATATATTTTTGATTTCACAGAGAAAGGGAGAGGGAAAAAGAGATAGAAACATCAATGATGAGAATTATTGATCGGCTACATTGAGCCTATAACCCGCAACCCGGGCATATGCCCTGACCGGGAATTGAACCATGACCTCCTGGTTCATAGGTCCACACTCAGTCCCTGAGCCATGTTGGCCAGGGTGTTCATGTCCCTTTATCTTTCATTCTATTAATGTGCTATGTTACACTTAATTGATTTGCATATGTTGATCCATCCTTGCATCCCAAGGTTAAATCTCAGTTGGTCATGGTCTATAATATTTTTAATATGTTCTTGAATTTGGTTTGCTAATATTTTGTTGAGAATTTCATGAGGGCTATTGTGTCCTTATTCTGTCCTTATTTGGCTTTGGTTACAGGGTAATGCTGGTCTTGCAGAGTATGTTTGGAAATGTTCCTCATCTTTAATTTTTTTGGAAGATTTTGAAAGGGATTGGCATTAGTTCTTTAAATGTTTGGTAGAATTCACCAGTGAAGCTGTCTGGTCCTAAGGTTTTCTGTGTTGGGAGGTTTTTTTATTACTGATTCAATGTCTTTACTCGTTCTGTTCAGGTTTTCTTTTTTTTATATATAATATATTTTATTGATTTTTTACAGAGAGGAAGGGAGAGAGATAGAAAGTTAGAAACATCGATGAGAGAGAAACATCGATCAGCTGCCTCCTGCACATCCCCTACTGGGGATGTGCCCACAACCCAGGTACATGCCCTTGACCGGAATCGAACCTGGGACCTTTCAGTCCACAGGCCGACGCTCTATCCACTGAGCCAAACCGGTTTTGGCTGTTCAGGTTTTCTATGTCTTCCTGATTCAGTCTTGGCAGGAATGTCCCTTGTTTCTAGGAGTGTTTTCACTTTTTTTCTCAGCTATCTTCGCATATAATTGCTCACAGTAGTCACTTATGATCCCGATATGTTTATGTAGTATCAGTTGTAATGTCTCCTCTTTCAATTTTAATTTTATATATTTGAGTTTTTCTTCTTAGTTAGCTAAAGGTTTGTCAGTTTTATCTTTTCAGAAAACCAGCTCTTAGATTTTGTTGATCCTTCTTATTGCTTTTCTGGTCTCATTTATTTCCATTCTGCTCTTTATTATTTATTTTCTTCTGCTAACTCTGGGCTTAATTTGTCCTTATTCTTATTCCTTGGGTTGTAAAGTTAGGTTTTTTGAGATCTTCCTAATTTCTTAATATACACATTTATTATTATAAACTTCCCTCTCACAACTACTTTTCAGCAACCCATAGGTTTTGGTATATTGTGTTTCCATTTTCCTTTATTCTGAGATTTAAAAAAATTTCCCTTTTGATTTCTTCTTTGACCCATTGGTTTTTCAGAAGTGTGTTGTTTTCTTCCACATGTTTGTAGATTTTCCAGTTTTCCTCTTATTGTTGACTAGAGGCCAGGTGCACAAAAATTTGTGCACTCGGGGTGGGGAGAGGAGGTCCCTCAGCCCGGCCTGTGCCCTCTTGCAGTCTGGGACCCATCGGGAGATAACGACCTGCTGGCTTAGGCCTGCTTCTGGGTGGCAAAGGGCAGGCCTAATCCCTAGGTGCAGCCCCTGGTCGGGCTCAGAGCAGGGCCGATTGGGGAGTTGGGGCGCCACCCCCTGTCATGCACAGAGCAGGGTGGATCAGGAGGTTGCGATGCCACCCTCAGTCACGCTCAGGGTAGGGCCAATTGGGGGGTTGGGATGCCGCCCCCTGTCACACATAGGGAGGTTGTGGCCCCGCCCCCTGTCACACACAGAGCCACAGGGCAATCAGGGGGTTTGGATGCTGGCCCCTGTTACACTGCTCCAGGGGCCAGGAGGCCTTGCAGCTCTGCTGATCCCAGTGCTGGGAGTCCTCGCGGCTCTGCTGATCCCAGGGCCAGGACGCCTCTCGGCTCTGCTGATCCGGGGGTCCTGAGGCCTTGAGGCTCCGCTGATAACCAGGGCTGGGAGGCCTCTTGGCTCCGCTGATCCCAGGGTCCTGAGGCCTCTCGGCTCCGCCGATCCCAGGGTCCTGAGGCCTCTCGGCTCCGCTGATCCCGGGGTCCTGAGGCCTCGCAGCTCTGCTGATCCCGGGCCGGGAGGCCTATCGGCTCCGCTGATCCCGAGGCCCTGAGGCCTCTCTGCCCTGCCGCTTCAGGGCTGTTTGGCTTCGCTCTGCTTGGAGCCTGAGTATGCAAATTAACCGCCATCTTTTAGCTTCTATAATTAACACATTGTATCTTTTGGAGTTGTTGCTTCAGGAGCTCAGAGCCCCGCAGCTGCAGACGGGGAACCTTGGCTTCCTCCATCGCTGGGGCAACCAAGTCTCCTGTCTCAGCTGCCTGGCTGCCGGCCGCCATCTTGGCTGTCAGTTAATTTGCATATCCCGCTGATTAGCCAATGGGAAGGGTAGCGGTCGTACGCCAATTACCATGTTTCTCTTTTATTAGTATAGATTACTAATTACATACCATTGGGATCAGAAAAGATGAAATGATCTCAATTTTTTTAAATTTGCTAAGGCTTGTTTTGTGTCCTATCATATGATCTATTGTGGTGAATATTCCATGTGTACTTGAGGAGAATGTGTACTGTGCTGCTGTTGGATGGAATGTTCTATATATGTCTGTTAAATTCATTTGGTCTAAAGCAGTGGTCAGCAAACTCATTAGTCAACAGAGCCAAATATCAACAGTACAATGATTGAAATTTCTTTTGAGAGCCAAATTTTTTAAACTTAAACTATATAGGTAGGTACACTGTTATTAACTTAATTAGGGTACTCCCAAGCTGGCCTTTGCTAAAAACGTCCTCAATCTGAGGTACGTTCGCTGAGGTTGACCCCTTCTAATTCTCCCATCCTCACTCGTCTTGTATACTTGTTTCGTCTATCTCCTTTCATTCATCCTCTCTATATACTTCGAGTAGGTACTTTTGTCACCCAGGCGTGATTTGCAGATGTGACAAGCACTAACCATTGCACAACGAGACTGCTGACTGGCTGGCTCACTCAACTCGTGCATGAATCACGCGCGCCTCCCCTGCACTGTGTACCCCGCGGCCCACCTGTGCTGCATCTCCGGTTGCCCGACCGACTGACACCCCCCACTTCTTCTAATGCCACTTCTTCAAAATAGACTGGCCCAGGCCGAAAACCGACTTCTGTGCATGGGCCACGAAGTTTCAACCACACTGTATGCACGCACCCACACGTGGTATTTTGTGGAAGAGCCACACTCAAGGGGCCAAAGAGCCACATGTGGCTTGCGAGCTGCAGTTTGCCAACCACTGGTCTAAAGTATGGTTCAGTTCCAACATTTCCATGTTGATTTTCTGTCTGGATGATCTATCCATTGTGAAAGTTGGGTATTAAAGTCCCCAATTATTACTGTTTTGCTGTTTCTACCTCCTGATAGTTCTGTTCTGTTAATATTTGCTTTATATATTTTGATGATCTGA
>NW_006291973.1:501862-502661 GCF_000327345.1 Myotis davidii
TTAGGTGGTTGCTCAACCACTGAACCACATCAACTGGGCTTAATGGCTTTTAAAATCCCATCTAGCTATTCTGTGCCTTTTTTTAAAAAAAATGTATTTTATTGATTTTTACAGAGAGGAAGGGAGAGGGACAGAGAGTTAGAAACATCGATGAGAGAGAAACATCGATCAGCTGCCTCCTGTACACCCCCTACTGGGGATGTGCCCGCAACCAAGGTACATGCCCTTGACTGGAATCGAACCTGGGACCCTTCAGTCCGCAGGCCGACACTCTATCCACTGAGCCAAACCGGTCAGGGCAATTCTGTGCCTTTTAATTGGTGACTCTGATCCATTTACATTAGTTGATTATTCTATATAATAAAAGTCTAATATGCAAATCAACCGAATGGCGGAACAGCTCATCACTATGATGCGCACTGACCACCAGGGGGCAGACACTCAATGCAGAAGCTGCCCCCTGGTGCTCAGTGTGCTCCCACAGGGGAGTGCCGCTCAGCCAGAAGCCGGGCTCATGGCTGGCGAGAGCAGCCGTCGGGTGGTAAGGAGTGAGGGGTCCCGGACTGCAAGAGCCCCGGACTGCGAGAAGGATGTCTGCCTGCCAGCTTACACCCGATCAGGCGTAAGGTAGCAGGCAGACATCCCCCAAGGGATCCTGGACTGCGAGAGGATGCAGGCCAGGCTGAGGGACCCTCCCACCCAGTGCACGAATCTTGTGCAACGGGTTTCCAGTCTATCTAATCTAATAAAAGAGAAACATGGTAATTGGCGTACGACTGCTACCCTTCCCATTGGCTAA
>NW_006291973.1:503390-512211 GCF_000327345.1 Myotis davidii
GACCCTGCTCTGTGTGTGATGGGGTAGAGCCATAACCTCCCCATCGGTCCTGCCCTGAGTGTGAGATTGGTGGCGTCCCAATCCCCTGATCGCCCCAACCCCCTGATCCGCTCTGCTCTGTGTGTGACGGGGTGGTGCCCCAACTCCCCTATCGGCTGTACTCTCTGAGTGACGGGGGAGGTCCTCAATCCCGTGATGGGCCCTGCTCTGTGCGTGACAGTTGTTCTCAACCTTCCTAATGCTGCCACCCTTTAATACAGTTCCTCATGTTGTGGTGACGCCCAACTATAAAATTATTTTCGTTGCTACTTCATAACTGTAATTTTGCTACTGTTATGAATCGTAATGTAAATACTTGATATGCAGGATGTATTTTCATTGTTACAAATTGAACATAATTAAAGTATAGTGATTAATCACAAAAACAATATGTAATTATATATGCGTTTTCCGATGGTCTTAGGCAACCCCTGTGAAAGGGTTGTTCGACCCCCAAAGGGGTCGCAACCCACAGGTTGAGAACTGCTGATATAGGAGTTTAGAGAGAGGAAGAGTGGGAGGGAGAGAAGGAGGGAGGGGGGGAAGGGGGGAAAAAAGAGAGAGAGAAAGAGAGGAGAGAGAGAGAGAGAGAGAGAGAGAGAGAGAGAGAGAGAGAGAGAGAGAAACTTCAGTTGGTTGCCTCCTGCACATACCCTAACCAATGATTGAACCTGCAACCTGGATATGTGCCCTTACTGGAAATCGAACCTGCCACCTTTTGGTGTATGGGACTACACTCCCAACTAAGCTACACCAGCCAGTGCTGCCTTTTGAGTTTCTACTGAGAAATCCGCTGCTGGCCTAAGGGGTTCCCACATAGGTTATTCCCCCCACCCCCCCCTGCTGTTTCTAGGAGTTTTTCATTATCATTGATTTTTGACAGTTTCATTATGTGTCTTGGAGAAGTTTTTTTGCTTGAGATTGTATGGTGCTAGCTTTGTAGACTTGTAGCTCCAAGTCCTTCCCTAGGTTTGAGAAATTCTCAGCTATTATTTTTTAAAATTAAATATTAACTAATTTCTTTAAATTAAATAAGCAGTCTGCCCTCTTCTCCCTTTCTTCTTTGGAAATACCAGTTATTCAAATATTAGCCTAATGGAACCTGACAGCTCTCATTGGCTTTCTTTATACTCTTTTAAACCTTGTCCCTCTCCTCTTCTAACTGTATTATTTCTATTCAGTTGACAGAGTTACAGGCCAACCACTTGTGGAGTAAAACATCCATGTACAACTTAATTCTGCTCTCCATATAAGTGGATTTTCAAATGTGAATTGAAAATAATGTTGTCCTTCAAACTTGGGTTTGAACTGTGCAGGCCGGTGTAGCTTGATTAGTTGGAGTGTTTTATTAGTTGACAGCCTTGGCAAGCACTTTAACTCTCTCTCAACTTTGATTTCCTCTCCTGTAAAATGGGGATATTAGTCTTTTCTATGGAAAGTGGGTGTAAAATTTAGAAATGGTGTAGCACAGAGCTCAAACTGCATAGTTTACTTTGCACCTGTCAGGTGGAGGAAGTTTTTTTATCCTATCTGAAGAGCACTCCTCCTATCCCCAGAACCTTGCCTACCATCTACCTGTTTGCTCAAGCTAAAAACCTATGTGTACTTCTTGATTCCTTTTTTCTTTTATCCTTACCTCCCACTTCCATCAATCCCTAAAGTAATCCTTCTGATGTTGGTATTATCTGAATTAAGTACGTTGAACCATATCGAATTGCTAACATTTGGCAATTTGAGACCTATGAATTAAAGTGGATGCCACACAAGCCCTCTCACATTCCTACCAGCCTCTCCTCTGGACTCTACCTCTAGACTTCTCTAGTCTGTTCTCCCCAGAGCTTCCAGCATACATTCTAGTTTTTAACATGTAAGTCAGAATCTGGCACTTGCTCAAAACCCTTCAAGTTTGTGAATACTTACAATGGCCTGTTGGCATATAGGAAGAACATATTAGAACTTTAATATATTTTTAAAGGTTAACCTTAGTTTGTGGTAGGATGGCAGTAGTGTGTGTATATGCTTATTTTATAACATATTGCAAAGCTATAATAATAAAAGGGCAATATGCTAATTAGACCAAACATCCTTCCAGTTGTCCGGATGTCCTTCTGGATGAAGCCGGCGCTAGAAAGCGGCAGCCTGGGTCCCGGGTGCCTGCTGGTGGCTGGAGGAGGGAAGCCACTGCCAGCAGCCGGGGGAAGGAAGGCCTACTCTTGCACAAATTTTCATGCATTGGGCCTCTAGTATAGTATATGATTGGTTTGTTGATCATGATCTAAAAAATTTATAGATTATAGCTGTTTGGTCTAGATTTTATAATCAGTTAATTTTTCAAGCCAAATTCTATTGTGTCTTTTTCTATTACCTGTTCCTCAGACCTAGTCTCTACCTGAAGTCCTCATGGTTGTCTCCACAATACCTGTGGGCCTGTGAGGCTAGTTGAGTACCTATGACTTCCTCTGATTATAAACTCTCAGAGAACAGATACTATCTCTGTCTTTCTTGGTCACTCAGGAATTCAGTACCTGAATAAATATTTCAACTTATGTAATGAACTCCTGTGAATTAGTAAAGAAAAATATTCAGACTTCCTTAATTAATGAGTAACAGCACTTCACAAAAGAAGGATATGAACTAAGTAAGTGTTTAACTATAATGTTAATTTAAAACTTTCAATTAAATATTAAAACTCTGACAATTATATTCTAACAGGCAATCCATCTCGGAGATCCAAGTCTGTGCCTTCTCGTGACTTATGCAGTTTGGATAAGGGACAAGTAAATATATTTTTATATATTCAAACATGACTCAGGCTTAAAGTCAATCAGTTAACTGACATAAGTTTCTAAATGACTTATAAAGGAGGTTTTTACTTAACATTGCACATGTTTTCTATATAATACCGAACACCGGTCATAGATCCTATAATAGTAGAATCTAGCTTTTTGAAGTATGTTTCAATTTTAGCTGCTTGAAATGTTATTACATGTCCTACAGCAGTGGTCGCCAACCGGTGGTCCGCGGACCACTGGTGGTCCGGGAGATCTGAAAGGTTGGCAACCGCTGTCCTACAAGACAGCTGAGAGCCTCTTATCCTTACAGACTGCCACACCCAGGGAGCCTATTGACTCAGTGGATTTCCCAGATCCTGAATATAAAGAGGAGGATGAAAAAGAGGAAAAAGAAGAAATTCAGGGAGAAATCAGTCATCCTGATGGAAAGGTTAGAATTTTAAAAATATTATAAAAAATAAACATGGGTTAAAATAGAGTTGAAACACTTAGATTCTAAAATAATTGATCTTTAAGACTGTTTATAGAGCTTAAAAATGTTAATACCTTGGGGCATGACCTCAGCTTGAATTTTTGGACTTCTCTAAAAATGCTCAATATAGTCCGGCAGGTGTGGCTCAGTGGTTGAGTGTCAACCTGTGAACCAGGAGGTTACTTCAATTCCCAGTTAGGGCACATGCCCAGGGTTGCAGTTTGATCCCCAGTAGGGGGCATGCAGGAGGCAGCCGATTGATGATTCTTTCCTATTCTCTCTCATCATTGATGTTTCTCATCATTGATGTTTCTATCACTCCCTCTCTGTAATCAATAAAAATATTTTTAAAAATGCTGAATATACAATATGCATTAGTTGCCATTTCTAGTTTAGAAATGCAGCAAAAGGAAGAATAGAGTCCCTTTGTCCAAACCCTTTATTCTTCCTCAGTACATAGCTAAAAGCCTCAGCCTCCCTGCAGCCTATCCTGAATGTGTCCTGGACCAGGTGCCTCTTTCCATTGTCAGCCGCAGTTTTCTCCCCGTGCCTAGGAAAGGTTGTGAGCATGCAAGCTGCTGCCTGGCTGGGTGTTCCAACTTGAAGAGAGAATGAGAAGGGAAAGGATATAAACAGAGCTTGTTACTGGGGAGGTGATAAGGGAATTTTTACTCAGCTTTATGGAAAACTTTTCCAAATACTCTAATCTGATTCATTTTAATTGAAGTTAATCTTAAGGCCAGAGTTCATTGCTAGTCTTGAGGAATGAGAGAAGGACAAAGAACAATTCAAAAGGAAGTAATAGGTAGACTTTTCCTGTACAAACTCTGCTTTAGAGAAACAAACTGTTGATGAGGAAAGCCAGCTAATAAATGGGAAGGGAGTGAGAAAATTAAGGAATCATCAGATTTCCACCTCTGATGAAGGAAAGGATCTAGGCAGCAGTCATCAGTGACTTTGAAACCCTAGGTGAAAGGTTGATGGGATTCATGGCAGACCTGACTGATGCGACCCAGTTAGTGCTGTGGCCATAGAAAACTCACAGCAGCACCTACAAAGTATTCGTGTCAGAATAATTCAACTAGAAGTTAATCGTGCCTCTATCTAGCTCCTAGTTTTTTAGGAAATACAGGGGCAAAGAGAAATATGTTAGATATACCATCTTGGGAAAGCAGCCAAATCTGGAACGTGGGAAATTTTACCTGTTCAGTGATGCAGTTCCTTCAACAATTGGCATAAGGGTGACTGTTGAGATTTAAGACATATCAACTAAGTGTGTGGACCTGGTTTTGATCCTGATTCAAATGAACTATAAAAAGCCTTTGTGAATTTAGGGAAAACAGTGTAGATGGTTATATGATGAAGGAATGGTAGTTTGTTAGGGGTGATAATGGTTTTGGTATGTTAATAAAAATCCTTTCATTACTGGTATTTATTGAAGTGATTATAGGTGGTATCTGCAGTTTAATTTAAAAAGCTCCACCAAGAAGTTTGTTTGAGGGAATAAGGGAAATAAAGATGGTGATGTGTTGATAAGTGAAGTTGATTATGAGTTGAAAAACATTCTCTCAAAAGGAAAGTTAATATTTTTATGAAAAAATTTCAAAGTAGGCAATTAGGAAGAGAATGAGGGCTATTTTGTCACATGGTCTCAGGAGGACATCTTATATTAATAATGTTTTCCTTTTTTGTAGATAGAGAAGGTTTATAAGGATGGGTGCTGTGTTATTTTGTTTCCAAATGGAACTCAAAAAGAAGTGAGTGCAGATGGAAAGACTGTCACTGTCACTTTCTTCAATGGTGATGTAAAGCAGGTCATGCCAGATGAGAGAGTGGTAGGTTTCCTCAGGGCTTGTTTTATCTGTAGTGTAAACATCTCTGAAGAAAAGGCATAGTGACTCTGTGTCTTTACAGATCTACTACTATGCAGCCGCCCAGACCACTCACACCACTTACCCTGAAGGACTAGAAGTCTTGCATTTCTCAAGTGGACAAATAGGTAAAAACTTGCCCTGCCCTCTCCTTATTAAATTATGCCCTTCCTTTAAAAATAAAATATTTATAGTAACCTTTTTAAAACAGAAAAACACTTTCCAGATGGAAGAAAAGAAATCACGTTTCCTGACCAGACTATCAAAAATTTATTTGCTGATGGACAAGAAGAAAGCATTTTCCCAGATGGTACAATTGTCAGAGTACAACGGTATGATACCTGTTAAATTTGTTTTTAGATTTTTCTAGTTTGCATGGTTCAACTTTTATTACCAGTTGAATTTTTAAAATCTTAAGACATTTTGTCATGGCAAATGTTTCCCAGTGGTTAGAGTGTCGGCCTACGCACAGAAGGGTCTGGGGTTCAATTCCCAGTCAAGGGCACATACCTGGGTTGTGGATTCTCTCCCTGTCCCTGGTTGGGGTGTGTGCGGGAAGCAAACAAAGTGTCTCACATTGATGTTTTTCTCTCCCCCATTACCCCAAACCTTTCTTTTCACTCTCTCTGAAAAGCAGTGGAAAAAATACCCTTGGGTGAGGATTAACAATCCTATATAATAAAACCCTAATATGCAAATTGACTGAAAGGCAGAACGACGGATCACTCTGACACACATTGACCACCAGGGGGCAGATGCTCAACTCAGGAGCTGCCCTGGTGCTCAGTACATTTCCACAGAGGGAGCACCGCTCAGCCAGAAGCCGGGCTCATGGCCAGTGGTGGTGGTAGGAGCTTCTCCCGCCTCCGCAGCAGCGCTAAGGACCCCTCGGGGGATCTATGCCTGTGGGCAGACATCCCCCGAGGGGTCCCGGACTGCAAGAGGGTGCAGGCTGGGCTGAGGGGACCACCCGCCCCCAGTGCACAAATGTCATGCACCGGGCCTCTAGTAAATAAATAAAATCTTTAAACATTTGTGTAAATCACTGACAATTTCAGTGAGTTTAGAAGTGAGCAAAGACACATAGAGAGCAGATGAGAAGTATTCTTAGCCTTTTGGAGTTAGAACTAGTTTGAGAGAAACATCCTATTATATAAACCAATCCTCGAGACGTAAAAAGAGTCTATACAGCACTTTAGGAAAGAAGAATGGCAATTAGTTGTTTATAAATAAATTTGGTGAAATTTGAAAACAGTGAATGAGACCCAGAAGGAAAAGCTGCCCTCACAGTTTAAGGATGATCTAACAATGGCCACCGTGTTTAAGCCAGACTTTCTCCTTTCACTTATGTCTTCATTTTCTTGACCTTCTTGTCACCTTGTAAGCACTTTTCTCCTCTGGCCAACCTGACCCCATTCTTTAAAGTCAACACCCTTGAATGTCCTGTTTCTAGAAGTTAGAAACTTCTTTAACTGACTTCTCAGTGTAATGAGTATCATGTATCACCATTTTAATTCAAACCATGGTGAAGGTCTGTCAACCTTCTTCTCCTAGAGTGATAGTTAAGCACCCATTAACATGAATACAACTAACACATAGATGCACTGAACTTGAATTCTATGATATAAACTTGCCCCCCCCCCCCCAAAAAAAAGTAGAAACATGAATTCTTTATCTGGTTTTAAGTAAATAGCAATTTGTTCCTAAACTGGGGGAAAATCTTATGTGTATATTACACTTTGAATGTTTATGAAAAGTCCTTGGACTCATCTCTCTGTCTTCAGGTATTAACTCCTGGCCAATTTTTTTCCCCTCTGTACTCATATCCCTGTGTGAATGTCCCAGACACACAGTCAAGCAGTCAACTTGGTATTAACTATTTTCCTTACTCTGCTTCATCACTGGCTTCAGGTCTGATCATGCCCTTTTCCTTCTCTGGCCTGATGCAAACCAACACTCAGGTGGCTTTTAACTTTATGTAAAGAATAATGTCAAAACTGAAAGCTGTATTTTAATACAGTGCCTAGTTTTCTTAAGGGCAGAATACATGTTAATTAAAAAACAAAACAAACCTAAGCATTTTGTGGTGACTGCATCATTTTAAAAAAGCTTTTTATGGATACATTTAAGTGCTAATCTGATAACTGGAATTATCCCCCTATAGCAGGAATACTGGAAGAATTTGCAAAGAAGATTTTGTGCAGAGAAAAGGATACAAAATTAAATTCTATTTTAAATTTACAGAGATGGCAGAAAAATCATAGAGTTTAATAATGGCCAGAGAGAACTACACACTGCCCACTTCAAGAGACGGGAGTATCCAGATGGCACTGTTAAAACTGTCTATGCAAATGGTCATCAAGAAACAAAATACACATCTGGTCGAGTAAGAGTTAAAGACAAGGATGGTAATGTTCTAATAGATACAAAATTGTAATAATCCTGTGGGTGTGAGTAATCATGAAATAACACTAACTTGATTTCTTGTTAAAAATGTACATTTCTTTTGGATTTTGTGGTTTAATTTATATATATGTAGTGTGTGTGTGTATATATATAAATGAAAAAGATTGTTTGAATATAAAATAACATTTATAGCTTTTCATAATGTTTGAAATGTACAAGGACAGCTTTCATTTTTAATTCTTCTACTCTGTTAACACCTAAGGAAAGACTATTATTGTTATAAACTGTATAAACTTTAAAAATAAGTAGGTGCTTTTATTGGTTGGAGATCCTTATAAAAAAAAAATAAGTATGCCCAGCTGGGTGGCGCAGTTGGTTGGAGCATCATCCCATACACCAAAAAGGTTGTGAGTTCGATTCCCAGTCAGGGCACATACCTAGATTGCGGGTTTGATCCCTGGTTGGGGTGCATATGGAAAGCAACCTATTGATGTTTCTCACATCAAAGTTTCTCTCTCTCCCTTCTTCTCTAAAAAAAATCAAATATATCCTCAGGTGAGGATTTTTTTAAAAAAAGTACAAGATACACAGTATTGCATAGCGTTTCCACGACATTAGCCACAGAACAAGGACTTGTACAGAAAATCTATACTAGTAAGCATTTTACTAGTCAAAATATTACTAGGTATAATTAGTACAAAAATTAAAGCATTTTATCTGTTACAGAGGTTCTTTAATTGTAACGAAATGAGAAAGTAAAATAGGTAAAAGTTCCTTCTTTGAGTACAGATGAACTGAGTGAAGAGAAAGCAATTATAATGAGCAGTTACACTGTAACTGGTCAAAATGTAACACTTGAGACTGGAGGGGTCATAGCTGATTGGCTACAGGTGCCTGTATGTTATGACCTACTAGAGGCCTGGTGCATGAATTCGTGCATGGGTGGGGTCCGGCCGGCCTGCCCTGATGGGGGCCCATCGGGCCAGTGTGGGGGAGGGGCTGCAGGCAGTTGGCCAACCAGCCCCACCCCTGACCGGAGTGGGTGATTGGGGGTGGGGCCGGTCAGGGGGAGGGGCCGTGAGCAGTTGGCGGCCAGCCCCGCCCGATTGGGGTGTTGGGGGCTGATTGGGGCCTGGATCAGGCTGGTTGGCTGCCACAGTGCACGTCATAGCGACTGGTCGTTCTGCCATTCCAGTCGCTGGCCTTTTATATATATACTAGAGGCCCGGTGCACGGTGCAC
>NW_006291973.1:512342-520062 GCF_000327345.1 Myotis davidii
GCTGAGCCTGGCAGCTTGTCACACACAGAGCAGGGCGATCAGGTGGATGGGGAGCTCCCCCCTATCAGGCACAGAGCAGGGCTGATCAGGGGGTTGGGGCGCCTTCCCCTGGCATGAACAGAGCAGGGTGGATAGGGAGGTTGTGGCCCTGCCCCCTGTCACACACAGAGCCGCAGGGCAATCGGGGTTTGGGCGCTGCCCCCTGTCACACTGATCCCGGTGCCGGGAGGCCTCTCAGCTCCGCTGATCCTGGTGCTGGGAGGCCTCGCGGCTCCGCTGATCCCGGTGCTGGGAGGCATATTACCCTTTTACTATATAGGATAGAGGCCTGGTGCACCGATGGGGATGACGTTCCAACCAACTGAGCAACTTGGCCAGGGCCGCAATGACTTTTTTTTTTAAAGCTTAATGTATTAATATCAGGTGATTTAAGAAATTAATATGAAGGTGAAAACTTTTCAAAGAAAATAAAAGATATATTACCTCAGGATAGAGAAGAATTGTTTTGTTTTTGTTTGTTAATCCTTCATGTGAGGATATTTTTTCCATTGATTTTTTAGAGAGAGTGGAAGTGGCTGGGGAGAAAGGGAAACATCAGTTTGAGAGAGACACATACATTGGTTGGCTCCCACATGCACCCTGACTGGGGATAAAACCTGCAACCCAGAAATTGAACTCGTGACCC
Source organism: Myotis davidii (assembly GCF_000327345.1). Classification (NCBI taxonomy): domain Eukaryota; kingdom Metazoa; phylum Chordata; class Mammalia; order Chiroptera; family Vespertilionidae; genus Myotis; species Myotis davidii. The sequence continues at coordinate 513,028 of NW_006291973.1, forward strand.
TTTGGTGTGCTGGCCAATGCTCTAACCACTGAGCACATGGGCCAGGGGGAGAAGGATTTTTAAATAAGACATAGAAAGCCACAAAAAAGTGACAGAAAGATTCCAAAGCCTGGCCAGTGTGGGTCTGTGGTTGAACGTTGACCTATGAACCAGGAGGTCACCGTTTGATTTCCCATAAGAGCACATGCCCGGGTTGTGGCCTACATCCCCAGTACAGGGCATGCAGGAGGCAGCCAATCAATGATTCTCATCATTGATGTTTCTATCTCTTGCTCCCTCTCCCTTCTCAAATCAATACAAATATTTTTTTAAATGCCACAAAAAATAGTAATAAGCCACAAACTCAGAAAAGATACATATACTTGACAAAGGATTCAATATACAGAATGTATAAAGAATCTTACAAATCAGTAAGATAATTACAAACAATTCAATAGAAAAATGGACAAAGGATATGAACAAATAAACAAGTGACTATAATGGGCTACCTTTTTATACTTGTACTATACACTGCAAATAATTGTCTGGCCACAGCATGTGTTGGCAAAGAACTCATGATGGAGTAAACTGGTAAAACCCCCTTTTGGAAAGCAATTATCCATGACCTTGTACTACTAATACACTAGAAAACCACCCACATGTACACAAGGGCTCCTACAGAAGAATACTTGTTACTGAGAAAAAACTGGTAACAACTTAAAAATATCTAGCAACAGAATAAATTATGTACAACGATGGACATAATAAAGTGAGTAAAATATACCAATACGGATAAACAACGGAAATAAAATAGGAAAGTAACAGTAATTGTGTGGCACTGCACACATTTAAAAATATACAGAGTAACACTTTGTTTAGGGATGCATTCATAGACAGTAAAAAATTATAAAGATCTATATAAGAATGATAAACACCCAATTCATAGTAGTGTTCACCTCTACAGGGAAGAGAATGGGGAAGGGGTACTACATGTGCCTACAACTGTACTGATAATATCGTTTCTAATATACATTAATTATAAACGGAACTAAAATGTCTTTTCCCCATGGGTCTAAAATATTTCAAAATTATTGGAATACAAAATTTTTGAAAGCAAATATTTATTAACTATTTTCCAAACAATAACAATTCAACATGGTAGGGGGAATTATTGCAGAACAAGTAAAGAAAAACAAGCCTGAAATGGTCTACATACAACAGAAAACTTTCTCCTGGGCTGTATACCTGAAAAACAAAATGTGTATTATTTAAACCTTTGCTTAATGTTAATGTTCAAGTCTAGTTCCTGAATCACTTGTTACTTTATGTGAATGGATAAAGACAAAAGCTCTTACTGAGCTCTGTTGCCATTCCTTTGAGAAATCAAGAAAAGTCTAAAGGTGCCTTTATGGGCAACTTAGCCTTAATTTTGTCTATACTAGTCACCTACTTTATGCCAACTATACAGGTAAACAAGTCACACTTACATCATTCATCTCGCTCTGCGAGCCCCATTTCTACTAATGACATATGAACTGGATACTGTTCATCTTCATACAGTGTCACTATTTGTTCTGGTGCCCGAGTCTAAAATTAAGAAGCAGTTGTCAAGAAAACACAATAATGTCTTTGCTGCCTTTCCCCTCCTACGTCTGGCAGGGAGGAAAAGACATTCTCAAGCTTATTTATGATTTATACTCTGTACTTTTAAAAGGCATATAATGGTTTCTTACTAATCATATTTTTTTTCATCCTTCTACTTTATTTAAAATGAAACTCCTCCACAAACTTTTCCTAGATTGAGCCAACAGGCTTAAAAAACCCTACTACTCTTGTTAAAATTTATTTACATTCTACACATTAAGCATTATACCTCTATGTAGAAACTGACCAAACTTTGACAGAGGTGAATAAATACGTATCTCTAAGAATACTTACTTGCCCTGTTTCTTTCAGGGGTTTCTTGAGAGAAACTGTACAAGCTATTTACACCATTCTGCACAGATAGGAGCTGGATACATACAGTTTTTTTTTTCTTCAAAAAACACTTTCCAGTTCACAGCACTGTTTCATTAAAACCTCATTCTTGTCACAACCAAAACATCAGGAATCCCAAATCAGAAGTTTGGGTGAAACAACAATGTGAGGGTTGGGATGAATTGAAGAGAATGTTTCCATCTAAAAGGGTTGTTGCTGCACCTCTGACTGCCATTCGGAAGGGAGAGCTAGGGTTCCTTTACTTTATAATACTTAGAAGTCAGAAATATAGACTTTTTTGGGGGAGGGGGATAAAATTTTCCAGTTTTAAGACAGCACTATATAAAACATGCGTGCAGGCTGGATTCTGCCTGTGGGCTGCCCTTTATGACATGCTAACCTCTAAAGAAGAAAGCACATTTACACCAACCACCACCTTAAGTTTTTTATTTTGATATAGATTCTACTGCATCACATAATCCAAAATTAGTATAGTTATGATATTAGTAAAATTCAAGCCTTTCTATGATTGATCAGAATCCCCCTCTGGTCTTTCCTACTCATCTGCTAGGATGCAGTGTGAATGTCACTTCCCTGACCTACTTTTTCAATGTAAGTACTGGAGTGCCTACTAAGGAGGAGCTCAATAGCATATCCCCATTATTTCTGCTTCTTGTACTGCCCCCGCCCCAAAGTTAGCTTATCTTATAGGACTTACTTCATTTTGCCTCATTAATTAGTGGTTTGCATGTTTTCCTTATTGACTCATCAGTTCCTTGATTATACAGACTTGATCACTTTTATCTTAGTCATAACATCACTAAGACATTTTAGTAAGTCTTAAAATTAATCCAATAGTATTTACAGCTTTATATACCTTAATTAAAGCATTTTTGCAACCAGAGTTGAACAGATAGAAAGCACTTTAGAAAGTTAATAGGGACCCTAGAAATAGCTTGAAAAGGATTTTGGCAAATTAAGACAGATATTTACCATGGAAGAAGCATAAAGTTGTTTTCCTTGAAGACAGTCTATCATAGCCCACAAAGCTTCCATGCTCCATTTGGGGCAATATGGTATTCTTGTCTTTCCTGAATCTTTTAAGGGAGGTTTAAATCCTGCCAATAGAACCTTTATGGCTCGGGCTGGGTACTGCATAAGGTGAAGAGGAATCTGACGTAGTCTGTCACAAAAGAAATTCTTAAAATGTTTAGAATGTTACAATTAAAATTCTCTAATAGCTAAAACTGTAAAACAGGAAGTTGGATTTTGCAATGATTTCTTGGATATGACACTAAAAGCACAGGCAATGAGGGGAGAAAAAGGACTACATCAAATTAAAAACTGCAAAGGAGCCCTGGCCAGTGTTGCTAAGTGGTTAGAGTGTCAACCCGTGCACCAGAGGGTCACAGGTTCGATTCCTGGTGAAGGGGACATATCTGGGTTGCAGGTTTCATCCTAGACTGGTCAGGGCATATGCAGGAGGCAAACAATTCCTGTGTCTTACATCGATGTTTCTTTCTTCCCCTTCCTTAGTCCCTCCCTTCCACTCTAAAGATCAATGGAAAAAATATCCTTGGGTGAGGATTAACGAAAACAAACAAACAAACCAAAAAACCTGCAAAGGACACAACAGTGAAAAGGCAACTTACAGAAAGAATGAGAGTAAACATATATTAAAAAATAGACATTTCTTCAATGAAGATATATAAATGGCCAACACACATGAAAAGATTCTCAGCATCACTAATCATTAGGGAAGTGCAAATCAAAGCCACTAATGCCATACCACCTCACACCCATTAGGATGACCACTAACACACAAAAAAGTGTTGGGGAGGATGTGAAGAGAAACTGGAACTCTTGGGACACTCAGTGGGAATTTTAAATGATACAGCTGTTACGGAAAACAGTTTGGTGGTTTCTCCAAATACTAAAAATAGAATGACCATATGACCCAGCAATTGCACTTCTGGGTACATACCCCAAAGAACTGAAAGCAGAGTCCTAAAAGTTATCTGTACACCTATAGCAGCATTATTCACAATAACCAAAAGGTAGAATCAACCTAAGTACCATTGATGGATGAATGGATACATACAATGTAGTATTATACATACAATTTAGCATTGAAATTCTGACACATGCTTCAACTTAGATGAACCCTGAGAACATTATGCTCAGTGAAATATGCTAGTCACAAAAATCAATACTTATATTAGATATCTACAATAGTCAAATTCATACAGACAGGAGAATGGTGGTTGCCAGAGGCTGGGTAAAGGGGATGGGAATTTCTATTTAATGGGTACAGAGTTTCAGTTTTGCAAAATGAAAACATTTCTGGAGATAGGTTGCACAATGTGTATGATTAACACTAAAGTATACATTTAAAATTGGTTAAGATGGCAAATTTTGTGACACCTGTATTTTACCACAATTTAAAAAGATATTACAGCCGAAACCGGTTTGGCTCAGTAGATAGAGCGTCGGCTGGCGGACTCAGGGGTCCCAGGTTCGATTCCGGTCAAGGGCATGTACCTTGGTTGCGGGCACATCCCAAGTGGGGAGTGTGCAGGAGGCAGCTGGTCGATGTTTCTCTCTCATCGATGTTTCTAACTATCTCTCTCCTTTCCTCTCTGTAAAAACTCAATAAAATATATTAAAAAAAAAAAGATATTACAAACAACAACACCCCCCCTCCCCCCCCAGAAAATAGGGAATGGCTAGGATGTGGAGAAATTGGAACCCTTATACATTTCTAGTGGGAATGTAAAATGATACAGCAGTTATGGAAGTTTGGCAGCTGTATCATTTTATCAAAAAGTCTAACAGAATTACTGTATGACCCAGCAATTTATATAACTGAAAACAGGAACTCCAACAGCTACTTGTAATGTTCAGTGCAGCATTATTCACAACAGCCAATAGATGAAAACAACCAAGTATCCAACAGATGAAATGAACAAAATGTGGTATATACATACAATGGTATGTTATCCACAAAAATAATGAAATTCTGATACATGCAATAATTGGATGAACTCTGAAAACATTACTCTAAGTAAACTAAGATACTAAAAAACAAATATCGTATGATTAGACTTGTATGAGGTAGAATATACGATACCAGGAGCTGTGGGAATGGGAATGGAATGTTACTGTTTAATGGCTACAGATTTTGTTTGGGATTTATGAAAAAGTCCTGAGAAGTGGATGGTGGTAATGGTGGCACAACACTGTGAATGTACTTAATGACAATTAATTGTATACTTTAAAATGGCTAAAATGATTAAGTTTATTTTACCACAACAAAAAAAAAACTTACATTAAAAAAAATCCCAGTATCTGAACAGCTTTAAGGTATTTTCTTTAAGAGGCAAAATCTTCCCAATAATTATTTAAAACAAAACAAAAATAATAAAACAAAGAAAAAAAAAGGAAACTAAGAATCCTAATTCAAATAAGTTGACTTTTAAAAACCTGTTTATCGTCAGCTTTTCAGTTGATCCGTAATCCACAAATTGAACCAGGATGGCTAGAGGATTAAATTCTTTAATGGAAACAATCTTTGCTCTATACCATAAGCCATCATCATATTCCGCAAGGCAAGGCATTTCTGGAAAGACAGAACAAGGGAAAAATCACATTGCCCTTTATTTTGTCAATTTTTTTTCAAAACACAGTAAAGTACTAAGAAAATGCAATCACCGTATATCCATTATTCAGAATTAAACACTCAACAATTAGCTCTATGTTGGCTTGTGCTCTTTTCTGTTTAGACTTTATAAACTTTGAAGAAAGGCATTCTCCCTTATGGTTCCTAGTCCTGCTGTTGCCCAGGGCTTATGTCACCTTTCCACAGTCCCCACCTCTATATTCCCCAAATCCTGTTTCACTTGGACCATCGTTTTCTGCAAAGGATAATAAGACAGTTTCTGCTATTCCTGCTTTCAAATTTGTGCCTCCACCAACTTCTCTATAAAACCCACAACCTAGGTATGTGCACTGCTGGGAATGGAACCTGAAACCTTTTGGTGTATGGGACAATGCTACAACCAAAGGAACCACCTGGCCAGGGATAGGCCTTTTTTTTTTTTTAAATAATTCTTTATTGTTACAAGTATTACATATGTCCCCCTTTTCCCCCCATTGACCCCCTCCAGCCTGCCCCCGCCCCAGGCCTTCAGCACCCTATTGTCTGTGTTCATTTGTTATGCATATATGCATACAAGGTCTTTGGTTGATTACCTCCTCCCTCCCCTGGCTTCCATCTCTCTGGATCTACTCAGTTCATCAATTCATTTTGTTAACTAGAGACCCGGTGCATGAAAATCGTGCATGGGAGGGGAGTCCCTCCGCCTAGCCTGTACTTTCTCCAAACTGGGACCCCTCAGGGGGACATCCCTCTCAAATCTGGGACTGCTGGCTCCTAACCACTTGCCTGCCTGCCAGCCTGATTGCCCCCTAATCTCTCCCCTGCTGGCCCAATCACCCCAACTGCCCTCTCCTGCTGGCCATCTTGTGGCAGCCATCTTGTGTGATGTGGGGGCATGGCATGAGGGGCACTTAGGCTTTTATTAGTATAGATTAGATTCCACATATGAGTGAGATCATGTGATACTCTGACTCATTTCACTTAGCATGGTACCCTCCAGGTCCCTTCATGCTCTCTCAAAGGGTAAGAGATTCTTTTTTACTGCTGCATAGCATTCCATAGTATAAATGTGCTACAGCTTTTATTTTTTATTTTTATTTATTTCAGTGAGGAAGGGAAAGGAAGAGAGAGACATCAGTGATGAGAGAATCATTGATTGGCTGCCTCCCGCACACCCCCTACTGGGGACCAAGCCCGCAACCAGGAATGTGCCCTTGACCAGAATCGAACCCGGGTCCCTTCAGTCTGTAGGCTGATGCTCTATCCACTGAGCCAAAACATCTAAGGCTCTTGATGAGTCTGGCTAAAGGTCCATCTTATCCTTTCAAAGAACCAGTTCTTGTTTCATAGATTTGTTTTGTATTGTGTTTTAGTCTCTATGTCATTTAGTTCTGCTCTAATCTTTATTATATCCTTCCTTT
>NW_006291973.1:520136-525440 GCF_000327345.1 Myotis davidii
TCTCTCGTTTCCTCCCCCCCGCCACGCCCCCCCCGCCTCTCCCTGTAGGAGTCTGGGACCTCAGAATCCAAACCTGATTCTGCTTCTTGGGTGTGTCCCTTATGGGTGCGAGGAGTTGAGATCTGCAGTTTGTTGAGTTAAGCTGCATGAGCGCATATGGTTCCTTTTGTGCCACTGGCACAGCTTGGGCGGTGATGTAAATTGAGTAGGGCGGGGTCTCAGGGAATCACCAGGGCAGAGCAAACAGCAATGGCGTCTCCAAGGCTTCTCGCCTCTCCGCGACTCCGCATCTCCGTGTCCCCGAGTGCCGGCAAGCAGCTCCTCGAGAAAGCCGCCCTCGCTTTCCAACCCACTGCAAGGCTGTCCCGCCTCTCCCTGTAGGGGTCTGGGACCTCAGAATCCCACCCCAAACAAGCTCAGTGGATTTGAGAGTTTGTAACCCCTTTCCATTGAAAAAAACCGCGCAGCCAGTTGCAGCCCGCCTGGCACGCGACTCCGTACCTCCGCTCTTGGCGCCTCTGCATATCCTACTCAGTCTCAATGCTCTTCTTTCTTTCCTTCCAGTTGTAGAACTTCCACTGGGCCAGCTTTCCCATAGTTCTGAACGATAGCTGTTTTGTCCTATAGTTGGTATTCTCAATGTTGTTGTGGGAGGCAGCATGCACAGGTCTGTACCCTATGCCGCCATCTTGGTTCTCTGTCACACCACAACTTTTTAATCCACTCATCTGATGGGCACGTGGGCTGTTTCCAATCTTAGCTATTGTAAATTGTGCTACGAACATAGGGGTGCATACATTCTTTGATTGGTATTTCTAGTTTCTTAGAATTTAGTCCTAGAAGTGGCAGTTCCATATTTAATTTTTTGAGGAAACTACATACTGTTTTCCATAATGATTGCACCAGTCTGCATTCCCACCAGCAATGTACTAGGGTTCCCTTTTCTCCATATCCTCGCCAGCACTTGTCATTTGTTGATTTATTGATGGTAGCCATTTGACAGGTGTGAGGTGGTACCTCATTGTTGTTTTAATTTGCATCTCTCTGAGGATCAGTGACTTTAAGCATTTTTTTCATATGTCTCTTGGCCATCTGTCCTCTTTGGAGAAGTGTCTATTTAGGTCTTTTGCCCATTTTTAATTGGATTGTCTTCCTTCTGTTAAGTTGTATGAGTTCCTTATATATTTTGGATATTAACCCTTTATCAGGTGTATCATTACCAAATATGTTCTCCCATACAATAGGCTTCCTTTTCATTTTGTTGATGGTTTCTTTTGCTGTGCAGAAGCTTTTTATTTTGATGTAGTCCATTTATTTTCTCCTTGGTTTCCTTTGTCTTAGGAGATGTATCTGTAAACATATTGAAGTCCTTTATCCATTTTGAGTTTATTCTTGTATATGGTGTAAGTTGGTGGTCTAGTTTCTTTTTTTTTTTTTGCATGTATCTGTCCAATTGTCCCAACACCATTTATTGTAGAGACTCTCTTGACTCCACTGTATGCTCTTGCCTCCTTTGTCAATATTGAGTGTAATGGCATGGGTCGGTTTCGGAGTTCTCTGTTTTGTTCCATTGACCTATATACCTGTTCTTGTGCCAGTACCAGCCTGTTTTGATTACAGTGGCTTTGTAGTATAACTTGAAATCTGGTATTGTGATTCCTCCAACTTTGTTTTTCTTTCTCAAAACTGCTGCAGCTATTTGGGGACTTTTTTGATTCCATATAAATTTTTGGAGTACTTGTTCTAGCTCTGTGAAATATGCTGTTGGTATTTTAATAGGGATTACATTGGATAATGTGGACATTTGAATGATGTTGATTCTAATAATCCATGAAAACAGTATAATCTTCCACTTTTTTATATCTTCTTCTATATCTTGTTTCAACATCCTGTAGTTTTCCAAGTACAGGTCTTTTGCCTTCTAGGTTAAGTTTATTCCTAAGTATCTTAATTTTTTGTGTGTGTGCAATGGTAAATGGGATTGTTTGTTTAGTTTCTCTTTCTGAGAATTCATTATTGGTGTATAAAAAAAGCCATCGATTTTTGGGTGTTGATTTTGTATCCTGCTACATTGCCAAATTCATTTATTAAATCTAGTTTTTTGGTGAAGTCTTTTAGAGTGTTCTTACTTCCTCCTTCCCAATTTGGATGCCTTTTATTTCTTCTTGTCTGATCACTGTGGGTAGGACTTCCAATACTGTGTTTAATAAGAATGGCGAACACAGACATCCCTGTCTTGTTCCTGATTGTAGGGGAAATGCTTTTAATTTTTGCCCATTGAGTATGATGTTTGCTGTAGGTTTGTCATATATAGCCTTTATCATGTTGAGGTATTATCCCTCTATTCCCACTTTGCTGAGAGTTTTTATAAACAATGGGTGTTGGATTTTGTTGAATGCTTTTTCAGCATCTATTGATATGATCATAATCATAATAATGATTTTATCTTTCAGTTTGATGTGACGTATCACATTTATTGATTTACTAATATTGTACCAGCCTTGCATCCCTGGATTAAATCCCACTTGGTCAATGTGTATGATCCTTTTAATATATTGCTGGATCTGATTTGCTAATATTTTGTTGAGGATTTTTAGCATGTATGTTCATCAGGGATACTGGGCTGAAGTTCTCTTTCTTTGTAGTGTTTATCTGGTTTTGGAATTAGGATAATGCTGGCCTCATAAAAAGAGCTTGGAAGTGTTCCTTCCTCTTGGATTTTTTGAAATAATATGAGGAGTATAGGTGTTAGTTCTTCTTTGAATGTTTGTTAAAACTCCCCTGTGAAGCTGTCCAGACCTGGGTTTTTGTTTGTTAGGAGTTTTTTTGATTACTGCTTCAATTTCATCAATTGTTATTAGCCTATTCTGGTTTTCTGATTCCTCCTGATTCAGTTTAGGAAGATTATATTTTTCTAGGAAATTGTCCATTTCATCCACATTGTCCAGCTTGTTGGCATATAGCTGTTCATAGTATTTTCTTGCAATTCTTTGGATTTCTGTGATGTCAGTGGCTACTTCTCCACTTTTGTTTCTGATTTTATTTGGGTCATCTCTCTTTGTTTCTTGATGAGTCTGGCTAACAGTTCATCAATTTTGTTTATCCTTTCAAAGAACCAGCTCTTGGTTTCATTGATTTTTCAGTCTCTATCCTATTTATTTCTGCTCTAATCTTTATTATATCCTTCTTTCTACTTACTCTGGGATTTTCTTGTTGTTCTCTTTCTAGTTCTTTAAATTGTAGGGTTAAATAGCTTTTTTAAAAAAAATTTTTGTTTTATTCCTTAAAGTATTAAAAAGAGTATTACATATGCCTTTTTTCCCCCCTCCAAAAATAGCTTATTTTTTGAGGTATGCCTGTAGTGCTATGAACTTCTTGCTCAGGACTGCTTTTGCTGTGTCCCATAGGTTTTGGGTTGTTGTGTGTTCATTTTCATTTATTTCCAGGAAGTTTTTGATTTCTTTCTTAACCTTGTTGGTAACCCATTCATTGTTTAATAATATGCTATTTAGTTTCCACGTGTTTGAGTGTTTGGGGGCATTTTTACTGTAGTTGATTTCTAATTTCATTCCACTGTGATCTGAGAAGATTCTTGGTATGATTTCAATCTTCTTGAACTTGGAGACTTCTTTTGTGTCCTAACATGTGGTGTATCTTTGTGAATAATCCATGTGCACTTGAGAAGAATGTATATTCTGCTGCTTTGGGTGAAATATTCTATAAATGTCAAATCCATGTGATCCAGTATGTCCCTTAGAGTCACTGTTTCCTCATTAATTTTTTGTCTGGAAGATCTATCCAGTGAAGTCAGAGAGGTGTTAAAGTCCCCTACTATGACTGTATTGTTGTCAATCTCTCCCTTAAAGTCCTCTAGAAGTGTTTTTTATATAGTTAGGTGCTCCTATATTGGGTGCATATATGTTTACCAGGATTATATCCTCTTGTTGGCTCCATCCCTTTAGTATTATTTAGTATTATGACCTTTGTTGTCTCTTGTGATGGCCTTCATTTTTTAGTCTATTTTGTTGGATATGAGTATTGCTACTCCAAGCTTTTTCTTCTTTTTTATGGAAAGATTTTTTCCATCCCTTCACACTCATCCTGTGTGTGTCTTTTGTTCTCAGGTGGGTCTCTTGTAGACACCATATAGTTTGATTATTATTATTTTTTTTTATCCATTCAGCTACCCTATGCCTTTTGGAGCACTTAATCCATTTACATTTAGGGTTATTATTGATACATACTTATTTATTGCCATTTTAATCCTTAATGCCTACGTTTTTCTATTTCTTCTTCTCATTACAGCAGTCCCTTTAGCATTTCTTGTAATGCTGGCTTGGTGGTGTACTCCTTTAGCTTTTTTTCTTTTTTGTCTGGTGAGCTCTTTATTTGACCATCTACTTTGAATGATAGCCTTGCTGGATATAGTAATCTTGGTTTCAGATCCTTGCTTTCCATTACCTTGAATACTTCATGCCATTCCCTTTGGGCCTGTAGAGTTTCGGATGAGAAATCAGGTGTCAGCCTTATGGAAGGTTCTTTGTAGGTAACAGTTTGCTTTTCTCTTGCTGCCTTTAAGATTCTCTCTTTGTCCTGAAATTTTGGCATTTAATTATGATATGTCTGGGCATGGACCTTTTTGGTCCATGCGATTCTCTGTGCTTCCTGAACTTGTGTACCTTTTTCCTTTATCAGGTTAGGGAAATTTTCTGCTATTATTTCTTCAAACATGTTCTCTATCCCTTCCTCCCTTTCTGCCTCTCTGGCACACCTGCTATTCAAAAATTGTTATGTTTCATGATGTACCACAGCTGCCTTAAGCTGTCTTCCTTTTTTAAAATTGGTCTGTGTGTGTGTGTTTTATTTTTTGGTTCTCTGATTGAGTGATATTTTTCAACCCTGTCTTCTAATTCACTGATTTTCAGCTTCTGTTAATCTGCTGTGGGTTCCTTCCAATGTGTTCTTTATTTGTGCGACGTCATTCTTTTTTCCAACTGTTCTTTTTTCATAGTTACTATATATTTTCTCATGCTGTTGAGCATCTTTACCATCATTACTTTGAACTCTGTTTCAGATAAATTTCTTTTTTTTTTTTTTTAAATATATTTTTTATTGATTAAGAAATTACATATGTGTCCTTGTCCCCATGTTACCCTCTACCCCCCCCGCTCTTGCCCTCCCCCCCCGTTGTCCGGGTCCCTTGGTTAGGCCTCTATGCCTGCATGTAAGTTCTTTGGTTGCTCTTTCCCCCTTACCCCCCCCCTCCCCTACCCTCCCTCAGTCCCTGTTTTCAAAGTATTTCTG
>NW_006291973.1:527072-536890 GCF_000327345.1 Myotis davidii
CCCCGTACCTCTGTGCTTCTCTCCTGCAGCTTCTGCGGGTCTCAGTGTGCCTTTCCTTCCTTCTAGTTGTAGAGTTTACAGTCAGCCAGGCTTCCTGTGGTTCTGGATGAAGTCCGTGTTGTTTCTCTGAGGTATTAATCAATTGTTGTGAGCGGCATTAACTTCCCGGTGTTTATCTCTGCCGCCATCTTAGTTTCTCTCAGATAAATTTCTTATCTCTGCTTCACTTATCTCTTCTTCTGGAGAATTCTCTTGCTCTTTCATTTGGAGTTTGTTTCTTTGTTTCCTTATTTTGGCTATCTGTTTGGGTTTGTGACTATGTATTAAGTAGTTCCTCTACGCCTCTCAATCTCTAGTGCAGAACAGCATCAAATGCTGTTTCTGACTAACTGTATCAGGCAAAGACCCACAGCCTCAGGAGACCCCTTCTGTCTACAGACTGATAGGCTTCTGACTTGAATTGCCCCAGGCAATTATCTTCAGGTGTAGTGATAGTTTTGTTTCAACAGGGTGGGGCAGTTCCTTCTGTCTGGAGGCTAATTGTTATTTTTAGTCTAAGTGGCCTCAGGGCAAGGTGTTTTCCAATAAGGTGGATCAACTGTCTTCGCCCCCTCCCAGGTGAGGCAAATGTACATGTGGGAAAGATGCCCTCTGTTGCATGAGGGAATGACTCAGCACAGAAAACTGGGGGTGTCTGCCTTCTGAGCTCTAACCCCTGAGTCCCCATCCTGGCTTCTGGTCATACAGCTCCAGTCCATTCTGCCCTCCCCAGAGCACAAAGGTCGGTGTCTCTACAGGGAATTTTGTGCATTGGCCCTTTAAGACAATGCCTGAATTTCCAGCTATTGCTCCCTGGTGGACAGCAACTCCACTGCTTTTCACAGCCAGATGTTATGTTGGTTCTGGTGCTCTCTGTTGGGGGGCCCAGCTTGGGTATTAGATCCCAGAGTTCTCAGTGGCAACCCCCCACCACTGAGATATTTCTTTGGAACTTCAGTTGCTGTCTGTGGGTGCCTGGCCAGCCCTTTCATGCCTCTGCCCCTCCTACCAGTCTCTATGTGGTCTCCACTTTCAGTACGCAGGTATCAGGGTTCTCTCCAGCAAGTCTTCTGTTGATTTTTTCAGGAAGTTTTTCTGTAGTTTAGTTATAATTTCAGTTAGTGCCTGGGAGCGTGTCCATGCCGCATCCACTTACTCTGTCAACATTTTTAATCTCCTAAACTCCATGTTTCTAAACCTTTCTCTCATAGCTTCAGAATTATGCACTTCTTTTTATGATAAACATCTGTTCTTTCAAAAATCACTCCAACATGACTTCATAAAGCCAACTTCTAGCATGGTTTCTCTGACCCAATGGCATCAGGCCACAGCTTTAATATGAGCTGTTCTTCTCATAGTGGATTTGTTTACATGTTCCTTCTCTGCTTCCCCACTAGTTCTCATACATTCCCACCATGTACCTGGTATAAACCTTTGCTCAGTAAAAAATGTGCTAATGCATGCAGGCCTGAGTAAAGTTGAGGAACAATGACTATAATAGTATGTGCTTCACAGCAGACAGAATACACTGGGTACCTATCTTGCTCTACTTCCAGTCCTCTCTTTCTTTATCATATTACTAGTAGCCCAGTGCACAAAATTCATGCACATTAAAAGGGAATTAATTAGCGGAAATATTTTAATATTGCTATTTGCCCCTTCTCTATAATAGAAGTCTGAGAGATGAAAGGAAATTAGTAAAATGTATATGAAAATAATATATAAATTAATAAACAGTAACAAAAGGATATAACAACAACAGAGGCATGATATAAAAACAACAAAAACATGATATGAAAACAACAAAAACATGATATAAAACAACAAAGATATGATATAAAAACAGTGATGCAAACAATGACTGATAAAGTGATTAAAGTTATTCTAATATCTCCCTGTATACCACATTAAGAGTGAAAACACTTTCAGAGTGCTAGATTAATTTCCCTTATGCTGAAGTATTTAGAACTTTTACTTTAATGTCACATGCTCTTTGAACTCGAGAGAAAGCAACATATAACTGACCATGTGCAAAAACGGGTTCAGGTAGGAATATGCCTACTCTGTCTAGAGTTTGTCCTTGTGATTTATTAATAGTCATCACAAATGCTGGCATCACGGGAACTGTCATTGAATCAATTTAAATGGGAGGCCAGTGTCAGATGGGGCAAATCAATATTTAATTTATGAGTGTGCTCATTTTTTGGACAAAGAATCACATGTTTAGATATATTTTTAAATATATCTACAGATATACTATTTTCAAAGGTAGCTTCAATAATAGATCCATTACAAATCATTTCATGGGGGATTTCAATAATATCCATGCCTAAATGAAAACTGCTATCAAGTTTGCCATCCCCAAGTTTTACTAACCATTCACTATAAGCAGAATCCTCTGATCTCATATTTGTTGTAAGAGACAACTTTCTGAAACATCCCCAAACACTGCAGTACTTTAAACTCGTTTGTACAATGGCCGGTTGCATAGCATGCAGTACAATACTGAGACACTGTCGAAAATCCCCTCCAAGAAGAACTTTCCCACCAAATACAACATTCAAATTTCTCTTAGTAATCTGTCTGTGGCATTTATAGCATGACTGGATGGCATGGTGCATTCATCAACAATGAGAAGTTGGGCCTTTTTAATAGTTTTAGCAACTTCACTATTTATATCGAGTCTAGAAATTGAAGTTTCATTTAGTGGAATGGGTAATTTATATTGGGAATGAAAGGCGCTCCCACCGAGAAGTAAATTTGCAGCAATTCCTGTAGACGCTGTGGGTAAAACAGTAATACCACGGCCTCTAATATAACGTACTAAAACTTTATGAAGATATGCCTCCACACTCCGAGGGCCAGTTCCTGCCTCAAACCTCACCCTCCCGGGAAACAGCTCAGGGAGGGCACAGCCGTTGGCAACGCAACCCAGGATTCAGTGAGTCCATGTTCGGAAAGCCGGTTCCTACCCCAAACCTCGCCCTTACTGGAAACAGCTTGGGGAGGGCGCAGCTGTGGCTAAAAGGACCCAGGACTCAGTGTGTCTACGCTCCAAGGGCGGATTCCTGCCTGAAACCTCGCCATCCTCGAGGGAAACAGCTCGGGTAGGGTGTAGCCATTTCCAAGACGACCCCTGCAGGACTGACTTCCTTCTGGTTGGTCGAGCCTCGGTTGTGATGTTACACCCAGGGTTTTTATATAAATAGATCTTCCACAAAATTTCCACAAAGGGAAGTAGTTGGGGCCAGGTGGTATTTAAATGCCTCTAATGTTGAGGCTTTTAAATTTTTTTTATCAGAATTGTAAGTAATTTGAATATATAGATGTTAGCAATAGAACAGTAAGAATCTCATCTATAGAGCTGTCTGTATAGTAAACAATTGACTGAATCTTGGTCAACAGTCCCTTCCAACCATTACCATTTCCAGATTCATAAACATTGTTAAAGTTACTTCTCAAAAATCACTGAAAAAACCCTATTTAGTTGTCCTATTTTAAATCTATAAAGCAACTCCTTCAACATAAATTCCTTACTTAAATGTACATTTTTAATAGGCACTTGCTTATAAATCAACTGGTATATGTGCATAATCCTATCTAATAAAAGAGAAACATGGTAATTAGCATATGACCGCTACCCTTCCCATTGGCTAATCAGGGCGATATGCAAATTAACTGCCAGCCAAGATGGCGGCTGGCAGCCCAGCAGCTTGAAACTAACATGAGGCTTGCTTGCTTCAGTGATAGAGGAAACCAATGTCCCCCGCCTGCCTTGCCGGCCTCTGAGCCTGCAGTTTGAAACATTGTAACAAATATAGAAGCTAAACAAAACCCCAGAAACCTGCTTTCAGCGAGCCGGGATCTCAGAGCTGGAGTTATACATCGTGTCAATTATAGAACCTAAACAAACCAGATACCTGCTTTCAGCAGCAGAGGCCTCAGAGCTGGAGTCAGAGCTAAAGCTGGCCCAGAATAAAAAACAAAGAAAAAAAAGGAGCAGTTGGGAGCTTCAGCCCTCAGCCCCGCACCCAGACTGGCCAAGCACCACAGTAGGGACCCCCACCCTGAAGGGTGTGTGACCAGCTGCAAACAGCCATCATCCCCTCACCCAGGCTGGCCAGGCACCCCAGGGGGGACCCCCCCCCTGATCCAGAACCCCCTTCAGGGCAACCCAGCCAGCCCCACCCATGCACTAGGCCTCTATCCTATATAGTAAAAGGGTAATATGCCTCCCAGCACCGGGATCAGCGGAGCCACGAGGCCTCCAGGCACCGGGATCAGCGTGACAGAGGGCAGTGCCCAAACCCCCCCCCCCCCCGCCCCCCCGATCGCCCTGAGGCTCTGTGTGTGACAGGGGGCGGGGCCACAACCTCCCTATCCGCCCTGCTCTGTTCATGACAGGGGAAGGCGCCCCAACCTCCTGATCAGCCCTGCTCTGGGCCTGATACGGGGGAGCTCCCCAACCCCCTGATCGACCCTGCTCTGTGCGTGACAGGGTAAGGAGCCCCAACCCCCCCTGATGGGCTGTGCTCTTTGCGTGACAGGGGGCAGCGCCCCAACCCCCAGATTGGCCCTGCTCTGTGGGTGATGGGGTGGCGCCGCAACCTCCCCATCGACCCTGCCTTGAGTGTGACAGGGGGCGGTGCCCCAACCCCCCAATCAGCCCTACCCTGAGCGTGACTGAGGGTGGCATTGCAACCTCCCGATCTGCCCTGCTCTGTGCATGACAAGGGGCGGCACCCCAACTCCCCAATCGGCCCTGCTCTGAGCCCGACCAGGGGCTGCACCTAGGGATTGGGCCTGCCCTCTGCCATCTGGGAGCAGGCCTAAGCCAGCAGGTTGTTATCTCCTGAGGGGTCCCAGACTTCGAGAGGGCACAGGCCAGGCTGAGGGACGCCCCCTAGCCCCCAGAGTGCACAAATTTTTGTGCACCGGCCCTCTAGTAAAGAATAAAGGGCCTACAGAAGAATGTACAAACATATGTATAGCTCCATGAATCATCACATCACACAGATTGTGTGACTTCCCTTTAGACAAAAACACAATGAGGAAGAACTGTTTCTTCCAGACTTTAAATCTGAGTTTACAACAAGAAAAAAAAATCATAATGAATTTAGTCTTTCATTCCACAGATATTTGTGCAAGGTGCCCTAATTGCTGGTCACTGCAGTACTAGGAGTCTATTTAACAAAGGAGAGTAGAAGGCATGGAGTATAATGGGGCAGGGAAGGTGGTTGGCAGTGCCACTAATACAGGCAGTCAGGAAAGACTTGCAATAGAGGGTGAGTTAGGCAGAGACCTAACTCACATTCTGGGGAAGAACATTGCAGGCAGAGGGAATCCCAAGGGCTGTTTATCAGCGAAATATGAGTCACAACTGATGAAAATCTCATTGAGTAAACGCAGGTACATCAGGCAGATGTTTTCCTTTGTGTACAAAACACCCAGAGTAAGTAGAACTCTATATCGCATATGGACAGAAATGCAGAGATGCCACACAGCACTCAGGAACTGTTGACACAAGTAAGCAGTGTACTATTCTTCACAGGAGAATCACATATACTTAATGAATACAGGTAAGAATAAGTTAAAAAGAAAAAAAGAGAGCAGAGCCAGATGGCATGGCTCAGTGGTTGAACGTCGACCTATGAACCAGGAGGTCACAGTTCGATTCCCCATCAGGGCACATGCCTGGATTCTGGGCTTGATCCCCAGTGGAGGACGTGCAGGAGGCAGCCGATCAGTGATTCTCATCATTGATGTTTCTATCTCTCTCCCTTTCCCTTCCTCTCTCTGAAATTAATAAAAATATGTTTTGTTTTGTTTGTTTTTTTACAAGAGAGAGCAGGGTTTGACATACTCTGAGAGGACAGGACACAATCTGAGCTCCCAGGCCCCCACTCTAACATCACCAGTTTAGGTGGCTTGCAATGAAAATGACTGCCATTTGGGTCTGAATAACAACTCTCACAATTTGAGCTAGTGGCAAAACCTTAAGCTTAGACAAAACATCTTCATGCAATTCCAATGAGCTCAAGTTCTGGAAAATGAAAGTGCCCGAGGGAGTATTAGCCTCTTAGGTCACTTAGAAAATGGGGAAGGTCATCTACAGCATCTTGATTCAGAGATCAGCACATCCAGGGAGTGTGGTAACATTAGAAATCACCAACCTCACCAGCCCATTCAAACAAAACTAAGAATCCCATTGTACTAAGAAAGTGTGGGCTACCTGTTCTGAAGTCTGTCAGAGGTGGGAAGGTCTCCACATTAGTATTGAACCTCCGCAGAGCTTCATTGAGGCTCTCAGACTCAGATTCCCAGCTGACTCCACTGTCATCTGTGTCACTATGCTGGTTACAGAGATTACAATTTTCTACAGAATCAAGGCAAATGTACACCTAAGTGGGGAGAAGGGAAGGAGAAAACTTCTTTTAGTATTCATTTCTACAGATGAAATCACTGCAGTAGATAATCTCCAAAGGTGGCCCCAGTGATCCCTTGCAAAGTTCCTCTCCCACATCATACCAGAGCTGAACTTTGTGACCAAAAGGACATGACAGAGGGTATGTGACTTCCAAGATCAGATTATAGAAGACATGATACCTCTGTCTTGATGGTGCTGTCCTTGACTGCTCTCTCAGGGAGGCTTTCAGCCACGTAGGCCAAGAGAGAGGCCCAGAGGGCAAGGTACTGAGTCCCCCAAGCAGCATCATGTGAGTCTTTTTGAGTGAATACTGCAACGCCCTCCCTAACCCCAACATCTTGTGACCTTGAGAGATCCTGAGCTAGTACTGAATTAAGATGCTCCTGATTCCTGACTCTCCTGTGTGTTGTTTTAAGCTCCTAAATTTGGGATAATCTGTTATGCAGCAATAAATAATACCAAAAAAATTATTAAAACCAATAGTAATTGTACACCCCTATGCTCTCTGAATAAACTATAGAGCAAATCCTTTCCTTGCCATTGAAGGAAAGGTTTACTGTGTAAACTGGCTGAAGGGACTCTGTACTACTGCACTGTCATTGCTTGCTTTTTTGTTGGCCAAGGACGTTTTCATATTTATTGAGTGCCTACTATTTATCATGCAGTATTCTAGGTTTGGGGGACACACCGGTGACCAAAACAGACAAAAATCCCTGTCTTTGTGGAGTGACATTCTAGTATGGAAAAGTAAGAAAGTATAGAGGGCATTAGAAGGTGATCACTGGTATGGAAAAATACAAAGCAGTGTGAAAAGTGTCTAGACTTCATGTAATGAAGAGGACAGGGGAGTGAGATGTCTAAGATTTCTTAGGTGGAAATAGGTCCAGTTTAAAAATCTAAATACTTGATATAAATGTAACTATGGCAACACTGGGAAAACTATCCAGTGCTTAAGAAATACTTGCCTTATTAAATGTAAACAAATGTCTGACCAAGACATTACAGGATGGGCAAACTAGAGGTCACCAAGTTTCAATTATTTAAAGTCAGTAAGATGGAAACATGAACAATCCTAGAGTTTAAGACCAAGATTGCATGTTATGTTTTTAACCAACAACTAATCATGTAAATTAAATTACATACCTCATTAGGTGAGACCACGTGCTTCACTTGAACAGCATAGAGTTCTTCTGGGGGAGGCAGAGATGAAGGCAAATATGGTGGTAAAATAGGGGTCTCTGTTTCAGACAAAAGCAATTCCTAAACACCACAAATAAATTCAAATTCAGAACGACTACTCAGAAATCCATTACACTATCAAAATTTAGGACAATGTAACTTACACAATTGACAGAAAGCAAGCTCTCTGATACATGCAAACCACAAAATGGTTTCATCAGATAGCAGGACCAAAATGTGATGAATAAACGAAGATCTTTAGAATTCTCTTGCCCCCTCAATTTTAAAAATTTTGTATGAAAAAACACTACATGAATGTTTGTTTATGTATACTTATTTGCACATACAAAATGTTCTGGAAAGATGGTTAACAGATAGTTAACAGTAATACCACTGTCTAGTAGACTGGGGTGTTTGGACTTCTTTCCTTTTCAAATTAACATAGCATTTATTTTTAGAATAAGTATGTATCTATACCAATAAGAGAGTAATATGCTAATTAGACCAGACATCTTCTGGACAAAGCCATGGTGGTGGGGGCTGAGGCAGAGGTGGTTAGGGGCAATCAGGCTGCCAGGGGAGCAGTTAGGGGGTGATCAGGCTGTCAGGGGAGCAGTTAGGGGACAATTAGGCAGGTAGGCAGAGGTGGTTAGAGGTGCTCAGGCAGGCAGGCAGAGGTGGTTAGGCAGGCAAGTGACAGGTTAGGAGCCAGTGGTCCCAGATTGTGAGAGGGATGTCTGACTGCTGGTTAGGAGAGGGGTGTCTGACTGCCAATTGTGAGAGGGATGTCCGACAGGGATTGGGCCTAAACCGGCAGTCGGACATCCCCTGAGGAGTCTTGGATTGGAGAGTGTGCAGGCCAGGCTGAGGGACCACGCCCCCCCATGCACAAATTTCATGTACCAGGCCTCTAATTTTATAATAAAAACTAAAGTAATATAGGAAATCCAAAATGATTTGTTAATATAAAAATTAGTGCTCTTTTTTAAGCTCTATACTAGCATAAGGAATAATAGAAAGTTACAAATATAAAAAAGTGGGAAGTTTTTCTTTTAGAAAGTTTTTTCATATAGTAATTAGTATAAGAACTAAAATCATCACATTCAAATTTGTAGATTAATTTATTAGTATTTAATATTTCCAAACTAGTGGCAAAATAAAACATATCTGAATCAGTAGAGTTAAGCAAAAAGTGACTTCCCCACTGTTAAATTTACTGACTGATTACAAATCACTTTACAACAAGCTTATGATATTTTTATAATAGGAATGAAGTTCTACTAATAAATGAGAAAACTTTTACTTATAACTCTTACTTCCCTCACCAAAAAGCTCAAGTGACAAAATAGAAACCATACAAATTGGACTCATTACAATTAAAAACTCAGGTGCTTCCAAGAATACCACCCAGAAAGTGAAAATTTCTCCCACAGACTGGGAGAAAATATTTGCAAATCTGATCAGGGACTTGTATAGAGAATATATAAAGAACTCTTGATTCAGCCCTTTGTGTCCTGCGGCCACTCGCGAGGGGACCAGGCACCGTGTTCCCAGCTCGACCCGCTGCTCGCTGGGGAGCCAGCAGTGAGAGGAAAAAAACCAAGATGTCGGCATAGGTAAACACCGGAGTTAGCTGCCTCGAACAACTACTTCACAAATACAACTAAAAGACGGAACAGACATCGCCCAGAACCACAGGAAGACTGGCTGAGGGGAAATTCTTCAACTAGAAGGAAAGAGAACAGCATACGAGACTCAGAGGAGGCACAGTGCGGAAAATACAAAGGTGCGGAGATACACACGGAGTGGGCTGGTAGCTGAGGGCGTGGTTGTCGTTTTCAATTGGGAGGGAGTCTCAGATTCTGAGCTCCAGTTCTGGGTGAGTCTCTAGGGATGCAGACTCAAATGGGAGAAGCGGGACTGTCTGGCATCGTTCGGAATGTGAGGGCACCTTTCTCTCTGAGGTTTGCAGCGGTTGCTGGGCCTCTGGGGACGGGACTGAGAGCAGCCATAACTGCTCGCTCCACCCGCTCTGTTGATCACGTGCGACCCACCCCGCCCAAGCCCTGCACAAAGCCATTTGCCAGATAGCCTCAGGCAAAGGCTAGATTAGCACCTCCCTAGAGGACAGAAGTTTTCCCACTGCAGACACAGCTGATTCTCACAGCCAGTT
>NW_006291973.1:537761-540290 GCF_000327345.1 Myotis davidii
GAGGACAGGGGGGAGTGGGTAAGGGCAGAGGGTGGGGTGGGAACTGGGTGGAGGGGAGCTATGGGGGGAAAAAAAGAGGAACAAATGTAATAATCTGAACAATAAAGATTTACTAAAATAAAAAAAAAGAAAAAAAAAGAAAAGAAATAAAAGAACTCTTACAATAATAAAAACAGGATATTATAGGGTGGGTAAACCAGAGGTCACTAGCTAAAAACTGGCTAAAAAGGGGCAGAGAACATCTTTTTTTCCATTTTTCTTTATTTTTACTTTTTATTTTCCCCGAGTTTTATTGAGATATTGTAGGGAGCGGCTATAGCAGTGGTTCTCAACCTGTGGGTCGCGACCCCTTTGGGGGTCGAACGACCCTTCCACAGGGGTCGCCTAAGACCATCAGAAAACACATATATAATTACATATTGTTTTTGTCATTAATCACTATGCTTTAATTATGTTCAATTTGTAACAATGAAAATACATTCTGCATATCAGTTATTTACATTACAATTCATAACAGTAGCAAAATTACAGTTATGAAGTAGCAATGAAAATAATTTTATCGTTAGGGTTCACCACAACATGAGGAACTGTAATAAAGGGTCGTGGCATTAGGAAGGTTGAGAACCACTGGGCTATAGGGTTAAGCCTCGTATTGACCTGTGGCAGAGCCACAAACAAGTCCCAGCTTGGAGGGCACAGCCCTCTTAGCATAATTAAGCTTGACCTTATGACCTTCCCTAGATCTTCCCTGGGTAGCTGATGGGCTGTGGGAGGTGCAGCAAGTGCTGCCAAAACAAGTGAAACTCACAAGAACATTGTAACTATGTTGACCACAACCTTTTTTGTCTCTGACTATAAAATAAAGCCTCAGCTTACAGGAGGGATCTTTCTCTATCCTCATCCAGGAATGGAAGATCCACCCAGCCCCAGCTATATTCTCTTTGTCTGTTTTTTTCTAAATCCTTCACACCCTCCCTCAGGTTTACCCTTGGCCATGCTGGCATGGCACAAGATATAACTGATATATAAACTTGTATTAGTTCAACGTGAACAACATAATGATTTCATATAGGTACACACTATAAAATGATCACCACAATAAGTCTAGTTAATTGCCTCACATAGTTAGAAAACCTGTTTTTCTTCTGATGAGAAAATTTAAGATTTATTCCCTTAGCAACTATCAAATATACAATATAGCATTGTTAACTATAGTCACTATGCTGTGCATTACATCCCCAGGACTTATCTTATAACTGAAGTTTGTACCTTCTGACCATCTTCACCAATTTTCCCCACCTTAACCCCCCCCCCCCCCCGGCAACCACTAATCTTTTCACTGTATCTATGAGCTCAGCTTCTTTAGATTCCTCATATAAGTGAGATCAAATGGCATTTGTCTTTCTCTGACTTATTTCATAGTATAATGACTTCAAGGTCCATCCATGTTGTCACAAATGGCAGGGTTTCCTTTTTTATGTCTGAATACTCCATAGTGTGTGTGTATATCTATGTACTTATAGACATAGATATATCACATTTTCTTTATCCAATCGTCTATCAATGGATAATCAGGCTGTTTCCATGTCTTGGCTATTGTAAATAATATTGCAGTGAATGTAGGGGTGCAGTTATCTTTTCAATATAGTGATTTTGTTTCCTTCAGATATAGACCCAGAGGGGATTGCTGGATCATCAGGTAGTTGCATTTTCAATGTTTTGAGGAACCTCCATACTGTTGTCCATAGTGGCTGAACCAATTTGCAGTCCTATCAACAGTACAAAAGGGTTTCCTTTTTTTCCACATCCTTACCAACACTTGTCTCTTTTCGGTAATAGTCATTCTAAAAAGTGTGAGGTGATATCTCATTAGGGTTTTGATTTGCATTTCCCTTATCATTAGTGATTTTGAGGATCTTTTCATATACCTGTTGACCATTTGTATGTCTTTTTTTGAAAAATGTCTATTCAGATCCTCTGCCTATTATTTTCTTGTTTTGTTATTAATCCTCACCAGAAGATATTTTTTTCATTGCTTTTTAAAAGAGTGGGAGGGAGAGGGAAAGAAGAGAGAAGCATCCATGTGAGAAAAACACATTGATTGGCTGCCTCCCACACATGCCCTGACCAGGTCTGGGATCGAACCTACAATGCCGGTACGTGCCCTTGACCAGGAAGCAAACCAATGACCCTCCGGTGCCTGGGCCGATGCCCTTATCACTGAGCAACACTGGTCAGGGCTGCCCATTTAATTTTTTTTTTTGCTATTGAGTTGTCTAACTTCTTTATATATATATTATTGATTAAGATATTACATATGTATCCTTATCCCCACGTTACCCCCTACCCGCCCCCACCCCCCACTCATGCCCTCACTCCCCCGTTGTCCATGTCCATTGGTTAGGCCTATATGCTTGCATATAAGTCCTTTAGTTGATCTCTCCCCCTTACCCCCACCCTCTCCTACCTTCCCTCTGAGGTTTGATGGTGTGATCGATGCTTCTCTGTCTCAGGGTCTGTTTTTGTTCA
>NW_006291973.1:540371-540937 GCF_000327345.1 Myotis davidii
GGACTGACAGTTCAATCAATGCCTCTCCGTCTCTGGATCAGTCCTTGTTCATCAGTTTATGTTGTTCATTATATTCCACAAATGAGTGAGATCATGTGGTGTTTATCCTTCTCTGACTGGCTTATTTCACTTAGCATAATGCTCTCCAGTTCCATCATGCTGTGGTAAATGGTAAGAGTTCCTTTTTCTTCTTCCACTTCTTAAAGAATACCTTTCAGCATTTTATATAATGCTGGTTTGGTGGTGATGAACTCCTTTAGCTTTTTCTTATCTGTGAAGCTCTTTATCTGACCTTCAATTCTGAATGATAGCTTTGCTTGTAGGTTCTTGGTATTCATCTTGGTTGTAGGTTCTTGGTATTCATCACTTTGAATATTTCTTGCCACTCCCTTCTGGCCTGCATAGTTTCTGTTGAGAAATCAGCTGACAGTCATATGGGTACTCCCTTGTAGGTAACTGTTTTTCTCTTGCTGCTTTTAAGATTCTCTCTTTGTCTTTTGCTCTTGGCATTTTAATTATGATGGGTCCCTTTGGATTCCTTTTGTTTGGGGTTCGTTGCGGTTCCT
>NW_006291973.1:543570-545970 GCF_000327345.1 Myotis davidii
AATATTCGTTATTTCAGTCCGTGTATGCTTAATTTCTAGTTGGTTCTTTATCATAGCATCGAGGGTCTCATTAGATTTCTCGAGGATCTCATTAAGTTTATCAGTGGCTTCTAAACAGTTCTTGAGAGACCTTAAAAGTGTGGTTCTGAACTCTATATCTTCTATTGACAATTTTGTCCTGTTTCTTTGTCTCCGCATTTTGTTATGCTTTCTTGGTGCACCCCCTAGTGGTCTTTGTGCGCAGTCTTTTAGTTAAGCCTTGATTGTTGTAGCTAATAGTAAGGGGGATTTGACCTCCAGGCCAAGTGGCTGTGAGAATCAGCTGTGTCTGCAGTGAGAGAACTACTCTTTTCGTTGTATTTTTGATATTGTTGTGGGAGGCAGCTATTTTGGTGTTTACCTATGCCGCCATCTTGGTTTCTCCCTAACTTCTTTATATATTTTGAATATTAGTGCCTTGACAAATATATGATCTGTGAATATTTTCTTCCTTTCAGTAGACTGCTTTTTCATTTTTGATTATTTCTTTTGCTGTGCAGATGCTTTTTAGTTTGACATAGTCCCACTTGTTTAATTTTGTTTTTGCTGCCTTTGGTTTTGGCATAAAATCCTAAGCCGAGGATCTTAATAGAAATATACATATTTGGCCAAAGAGCACATGAAAAAATGCTAACCATCATTGATCATCAGGTAAATGCAAATGAAAACCACAATGAGATACCATACTTCACACCTATCCCAAGATGGCTAGGAAAAAAGTCGGGTAGCAACTGTTGGTAAGGATATGGAAATATGAACTCTTATATGTTCCCAGTACAAAAAGAAAATGGTACAGTCCCTTAAGAAAACAGTCTCATAGAGTTCCTTAAAATGGTAAACTATGTCACCAGATGTCTTAGTAATTCCACTCCTATGTTCATACCCAGGAGAAGTGAAAACAGATGTCCACCAAAAATCTTGTACACAAATGTTCACCATAGTTTTACTCACAATTGCAAAAAGGTAGAAATAACCCTAGTGTCCATCAACAGATTAATGGGTAAACAAAATGTGGTTTATCCAGACAATGAAATATTATTCAGACATAAAAAGGACACATACTCCAACATGAGTGAAGCTTGAAAACATTATGCAGAAAGAAAGAAGCCAATCACAAAGGGCTTTATTGTGTGATTCCATTTATGAGAAATGTCCAGTATAGGCAAATCCAGAGACAGGACATTCATGGTCTCCAGGAGACTGACTGGGGAAGGGGAGAATGGGAAGTGACTGCTGCTGGTGAGGTTTCTTTTTCAGGTGATGAAGTGTGGAATTAATAGTCATGATGATTGCACTCTGTGAATGCAGCTCTCTGAACATACTAAAAACCCATTGAATTGTACACTTTAAAAAGTTCAAATTTATAGTATGTAAATTATGCCTCAATGAAGCTGATATAAAAGAAAATGCTTACTTCCTGATTTTGTATCAAATCCTTTATACTGATAAAGTATCCAAAGTTTCCAGAATATTTGGATTGAAACTTACCTCAAACCTTATTTCCCATCTTTCATCCTCATACTTTTTACTGTAATCTGTTGGTTTCTGAAATATAATATTATTAATGAATAAAAATCATCTTTAACTATGTTACATCATTTTTAGGCACTTTCATATTTCATCTCCATAAAAACTGGATGCTTGCCCTTGTTGGCATTCATTTCATTATTTCAGGTTAACTATGGGAAAATGTAATGTTTGGAGTAATCTGAATACTGCAACAGTAAAAGCCCTCAAAATTATGCTAACATATAAAATATGTCAGCTGTATTTAGTTTATTGTAAGAGAGTGGGAACTATTACCTTTCCTTTTAAATGATAGCACTGAAAAGTAATACTGAAAGAGACTAGATAATCTTTCTAAAACCTGTTTAACAGGTAAAACACCTTTTACACAAATACACAGGGTGCATAACGTGCATGCACACACCCATCTCCTTAAAAGAAAAAGGCCAGAGGTAAGAATTACATGTACAAAGGTAAGTAATATCACAGTTTCCATTTGAGAGAAGTAATAGTCTTCTATATTAAACTGAACACATAATATTTGGTTTTCTTCTATCACTAAAATAAATATTCAGAAAACTAACCTTAAGTGAACTATAAGAAAAATATCTTGCCATATAAAATATTATTTATGATGAATACCCTATTTGTAGAAAGTACTTATCAAGTACAGCTTAGTTATATCTTTTAAAATATTGAAAAACAGAAGCAGTAAGCAGTTGGACTGGGCTTTTTAAAAAAAATTGAATCTTTATTGTTCAGATTATTACATTTGCTCCTCTTTTTTCCCCCCATAACTCCCCTCCTCCCAGTTCCCGCCCCACCCTCCACCCTCACTCCCCACCCACCGTCCTC
>NW_006291973.1:546142-558779 GCF_000327345.1 Myotis davidii
AAATCAGCTGACAGTCGTATGGGTATTCCCTTGTAGGTAACTGAGTTTCTTTCTCTTGCTGCTTTTAAGATTCTCTCTTTGTCTTGTGCTCTTGGTATTTTAATTATGATGAGTCTTGGTGTGGTCCTCTTTGGATTCCTTTTGTTTGGAGTTCTCTGCGCTTCCTGGACTTGTAAGTCTATTTCTTTCACCAGGTAGGGGACGTTTTCTGTCATTATTTCTTCAAATAGGTTTTCAGTATCTTGCTTTCTCTTCTTCTGGCACCCCCATAATTCTGATGTTGGTACGCTTGAAGTTGTCCCAGAGGCTCCTTACACTATCTTCATATTTTTGGATTCTTTTTTGGACTGGGCTACTTATTGAAGCTAACCTTAAAATCTGGCTTTGAGTTTCCTGTATTCAGGAAAATGGGGGAAATGTTATAATGCCAAATAAAAGGAAAAATATTTTATCTGGGAGAGAGTCCTCTTCTAGCAGTGAATTCTATTAAGATTTTATTACTTACATCTCTATATTTAAACAACATTGGCTAACATAACATATGGGCTTCTCACTAGGTCTGAAGGTATAGAAACATTAAATGAATCTTAATGCAATTAGTCTTTTGTAGGACAATATAAAGCATGATATAGTATATTGCTTTCTCAATAAAAATTTTACAAATTCTCTATTCTCTCAACATATCAGACATGTAGAACCATATTAAAGACTTAAGGTGTAAGACAATATACAACATTTTAACCAGAATTTGTTTTTCTATAATTTAGATTTTTATAGAAAAATAGTATACTTACTTCTTTTAATACCTCCTCAGAATGTTCAAAAGTACAGTATTTATGGTGTGCCATAAAATAAGAAAGTGACATTCCATCAAAATAGAGATGCACAGATAATTTCCCCCAGGGATTTTCCGGCAATTCCTATTTAAATTAAATAAAAAGATTATTACTATAAAAATAAAGTCTGTTTGCAGATTACAATTTTGTATTCAGCAAGAATGAAATTAGATTTCTGAAAATCACAGTATTACCAGTTTGACTAATTTCATAACATTTTCTTAATGGCATTTTGGCAAGTTATGAGGCAGTAATTATATTATTTTGGTTTTTGTAAAATATATTCACATGTCAATAAGGTAGAGTGTTTTATACTTATTTACTGGAAAATAATTTGCTACATATAATTTACTACCCCTCATTTTTAGAGGATACCAATAACTATACCAAGTAGAAGGAGAAAGAAAAGTTATTTTCAGGTGTAAAAAAGTGAAGTTTAGTTAAAATTTCAAGAATGGCAGAAATGGAAGAGATTAATAGCAGTCTAGAAGGAGTCATGATAATGGCTCTTCAATCCCTGGACTATGATCAGGTACTGAGCATACACATACTCACCAGCTGATCTGTCCCATTTACCACCTAAGTCCAAAGTCAGGTCTCTACTGAGTTTCTATAATTGCCTGCCAGCAGAACTCCCTGCTTCTATCTTTTTCTACTATCCAGTTTCTATCAGGGCAGAATGAAAACACTAGAATATAAGATCAGAGCATGTCACTCCCTTACTCAAAACTTCAACTGGCTCCCCAGGTCAGCCTGACAGCAGAGGTCTCACAAGTCTCCTCCTGTCTCCACTTCTTCTCTGTCTTATTCCTCCTGTTCCAGCCACAGAGGGTCCTTGGCCGTCCTTGAACACTCTAGGTGTGCTTTTGTCTTGGAGCCCTTTGCACTATTCTCCCAGCATCCACATAGCTTGTGCTCATTCTAAAGTCTTTACTTGAGTTTTACCTTTGCAGTGATGTCTTCCCTGACCACTATATTTAAAAATGTGACTTCCTCCCTGGCCTCACCTCTGTCATCCTTTCTTGCTTTATTTTTCTCCCCAGCACTTGTCACTACCTAACATACCTTATATTTTACTAGAGGCCTGATGCACAAAAATTCGTGCAAGAGTAGGCCTTCCTGCCCCCGGCTGCCAGCACTGGCTTTCCTCTGGCACCCAGGACCCAGGCTTCCCTCCTCTGGCCGCCGGCAGGCACCTGGGACCTGGGCTGGCTTTCCCCAGGACCCGGTTTCATCAGGAAGGACATCTGGAATGATTTCTGGGATAATTAGCATATTATCCTTTTATTATTATAGACCAGTGGCCCGGTGCACGAAATTCGTGCACGGTGGGGGGAAGGGGAGAATCCCTCAGCCCAGCCTGCACCCTCTCCAATCAAGGACCCCTTGGGGGATGTATGACCACCTGTTTAGGCCCGATCCCACAGTCGTAAATCCCTCTCACAATATGGGATTGCTGGTTCCTAACTGCTCACCCGCCTGCCTGCCTGATCGCCTGTAACTGTCTCTGCCTGCCTGTCTGATTGCCCCTAACCCCTCTGCCCGCTTGCCTGATCGCCACTAACCTCTCTGCATGCCTGCCTGATCGCCCCCAGCTGTCCTCCCCTGTCAGCCTGATCTCTCCCGCAACTGCCTCTGCCTGCATGATCACCCCTAACTGCCCTCCCCTGCCGACCTGATCTCGCCCCCAAGTGCCCTCCCCTGCTGGACTGATTGCCCCCAGCTGCCCTCCCCTGCCAGTCTGGTTGCCCCCAAATGCCCTTCCCTGCCGGCCTGATCTTGCCCCCAACTGCCTCTGCCTGCCTCAATGCCCCTAACTGCCCTTCCCTGCCCTCCCCTGCCAGTCTGGTTGCCCCCAACTACCCTCCCCTGCTGGCCTGATCTCACCCCCAACTGCCCTCCCCTGCCGGCCTTATTCACCCTTAACTGCCTCTGCCTCGCCCCTCACCACCATGGGTTTGTCCGGAAGGAAGTCGGACGTCCAGAAGATGGCCGGTTGACCCGGTCTAATTAGCATATTACCCTTTTATTAGTATAGATAGATTATATAGGATAGGATTGCTTAAATGGGGAGGAAAAGCCTTTTTCATCAGGAGGAGATGCTCTTGGCAGACAAAAACACATAATCTCTATATCTGGACTGATAGCCACCCATATGCACTATACTGCCAAAGCGGTCATTAAAAAATTGAACCACTTTCTTATACCTTAAACCAAATAGCTGTTGCCCCTATAACCCCTCCTCAGTCACCACCTTAGGTTCTGCCTTCATAGTTCATCCAGATTAGGTTCTGATTGGTCAGTTTCTATGCCAGTCAGCATCAAAAGCTCTGCCTCCTAGGCAGCTATTGGCTCCTCGTACTTCACCCAGATTAGGTTCTGATTGGTGGTTTCTATGACAGTCAGTGTCAAAAGCTCTGCCTCCTAGGCAGCCATTGGCTCCTGGCATTTCACCCAGATTTGGTTCTGATTGGTTGGTTTCTATGCCAGTCAGTGTCTCTGGGCCTATCTCTGGGCCTGATCAAAGAGGCGGGGCTGATCAGCAGCCCCTCGGAGGCCCAGAGGGAAACAGAGGTGTGGCTGCTGGTGAAGCCGAGAGAGAAAGAGAGGCAACGGCTGATCAACAGCTGCCACTGAGGCTGCAGATCAGACCCTGTTTCTCTCTCTGCAGGCCTCTCTCCAGGCCAAATCTGCAGCCTCCTCGGCAGTGCTGGGTCATTGCTCTGGCACCCGCTGCAGTCAGTGCTGGGTCGCCACGGCAACCCAGCACTGACTTCCGGTGTTAGGTAGAGCCGTCAGTCCTACAGACCCTGGCTCTTTATATATATAGATGTTTTTAATTTTGTTTCCCACCACTAAAATGAAAGCTCCATGAAGGCAGGAATTTCTGACTATTCAGTTCACAGTTGTACCTCTGGGCCTAGAGAAGGTTTGATAGGCAATAAGGGCTGCAGGGCATGCAAATCCATGGTTTCGGAGAAACTGAGCAGTATTTGGTATACAGCAGGTCCTTTAGTTAAAACATTAATAAGATGCCTAGAAACTTAACTCTTCATTTCGCTTAAAGTCACAGAACTTATTAATGATGTGAAGTGAGGACTTACTGTACTACAAGTTGTTCTCCTATGTTAAACCATGTAGCAAAGAAAGCTACCTTGATAAACTCAAGTCCCACAGAGTCTATAAGTAACCAGAGGGGCTCTGGGTACTAACACAAGCAACACTAAAAGCTTCTCTACTTTCTCATTCAAGCGGGTCTGTGGCTATTCTTAAGTCTTTATCATCCTACTAGAGGCCTCGTGCACAAAACTCTGTGCACTCGGGGGTGGGGGGGGGTCCCTCAGCCAGGCCTGTGCCCTCTCAAAGTCTGGGACCCCTCAGGAGATAACAACCTGCTGGCTTAGGCCTGCTCCCGGGTGGCAGAGGGCAGGCCCAATCCCTAGGTGCAGCCCCTGGTCGGCTCAGAGCAGGGCCGATTGGGGAAGTGGGGCGCTGCCCCCCTCTCATGCACAGAGCAGGGCGGATTGGGAGGTTGTGATGCCACCCTCAGTCACGCTCAGGGTAGAGCCGATTGGGGGGTTGGGGCACCGCCCCCTGTCACACTCAAGGCAGGGTTGATGGGGAGGTTGTGGCGCCACCCAGTCATGCACAGAGCAGGGCCAATCAGGGGGTTGGGGCGCCGCCACTCTCACACTCAGGGCAGGGCTGATGGGGAGGTTATGGCTCTACCCCGTCACACACAGAGCAGGGCATGTGGGGGAGGGGGGGTTTGGGGTGCCGCACCCTGTTACACACAGAGCAGGGCCGATCAGGGGGTTTGGGCGCTGCCCCAGTCACGCTGATCCCAGTGCCTGGAGGCCTCACGGCTCTGTGGATCCCGGTGCTGGGAGGCATATTACCCTTTTACTATATAGCATAGAGGCCTGGTGCACGGGTGGGGCTGGCTGGGTTGCCCTGAAGGGTGTCCCGGATCAGGGTGGGGGTCCCCACTGGGTGCCTGGCCAGTCTGGGTGAGGGGCTGAGGGCTGTTTACAGGCTGTCGGGGGACGGAAGCTCCCAACCGCTCCTATTCTGGGCCAGCTTTAGCTGTAGCTCCAGCTCTGCGGCCTCTGCTGCTGGGAAAACGGAAACCCTCGGGCCCAGACTTGTTTGTGTTCTACAATCGAAACTCTGTATCAACTCCAGCTCTGAGATCCTGGCTCGCTGAAAGCAGGTTTCTGGAGGTTTTTTTTAGCTTCTATATGTTACTATGTTTCAAACTGCCCGCTCAGAGGCCTGCAGTGGCAGGCGGGGAACGTTGGGAGTCCTCCGTCACTGAAGCAAGCAAGCCTCATGTTCAGTTTAAGCTGCCTGGCTGCCAGTTGCCATCTTGGCTATCAGTTAATTTGCATATCTTGCTGATTAGCCAATGGGAAGGGTAGCGGTCGTACGCCAATTACCATGTTTCTCTTTTATTACTGTAGATCATCATAGATTTCATACAGAAATACTCTCCTTACAGTTTTGTATATTTCTACTGGAATCCTTAAACATAGCTGCAGATTAATCTTCTTACCTCACTGCTTAGAAACCTCTGATGGGGCTCCACCGATTGACCTCTACCTTTCTTAAATCCTATTCACCACTACTTTTTCTCATGAAACCTCTATTCTTCTAGCCAAACAGTTATACTCCTTCTTAAAAATGTGCCATGTCCATTTGT
Organism: Myotis davidii; assembly: GCF_000327345.1. Classification (NCBI taxonomy): domain Eukaryota; kingdom Metazoa; phylum Chordata; class Mammalia; order Chiroptera; family Vespertilionidae; genus Myotis; species Myotis davidii. The sequence goes on from NW_006291973.1 coordinate 551,681, forward strand.
CTCTCTATGCTTCATGGTGGATTCCATTTCCCTGGTCAGGAGAACTTTCTTATCTTTTCTTCAATGGCTACCTCAGTTCTCAACATCACTAAGTCCCTATGTACTTACTCATTTTATCAGCCAAGTGACTTTGTAGTATACAGCTCCTGGGCTTAGATCTGGTGTCTAGTTGTTTCCCTGACTGGAGAAGGTCTTTGAGCATAGGGTTTTACCTGTACCTAGCACAGTGTTCCATGAGTAGCACTGTCCTGAAAACTACCATGTGTATTTTTAAATGCCTCTCATTCTTTGATACTGCTCCCCGTTATCAAAATAAGTTGTTAACATGGAATCTTCCAAATTACCGATTCTAATGCTTATAAAAGTTCTCAGAAACCAAAGTAGTAACTTCTTTATATTAATGAGTAATTTACATTCACATAGGAACATCGTTCAACATAAAAAGATCCCTCAAATGATGTTACATGTAACACCTTATGGCAAATAATTTAAATCGATATATGCTTTAAGTACAATTACCATAATGTGAATTTCCACCTCTCTCTTTGAAAGCAGTTCCTGAAGGAGTTCTATTGCATCTGGTTGCCAGACACTACCAACCTATTTGGGAGAAATAAACTGATTTTTCACACGTTCACAAAATAATTCATGAAGTAAATGAAGATACATCAAAAGTAGCAATAAACACATACCATTAGAGAATAGTACAAAATATATAAGCAGTTTTCAGAGAATATCATGGGTGTATGATAGAAATGATCTTAGGAAACTAGTATTTGTCTGAGCTTCGACCATCATACTCTTTTAAAGCATTTTATGCTTTAGAAATATGCTTTTGAAAAGGCCAATATACCAATGTGGTGCTTGTACCATATGTATTATAATGCCTACAAGATGTGTTTATTACAGAGCAGTGATTGTTATTTTTCACATGTTAAGAGCAAGGAACGGGAGCTTCTTGCTTTCTGCTAACACCATGCCTGTGAGCCACGTGGAAGTGGACCCTGTACCAGTCAGTCCCTGGAACGATGGCACCTCTAGTGACATCTTGACTACAGAACCACCAGGAACCCTGAGCCAAACCACCCAGCTAAACTACTCCTAATCCCGGACCACAGAAACTGTATGAGAGTTTTTAAAAGTTTACTGTCAATTTAGATCACAAGTTTTAGCTTAGTTTTATATAGCAAAAGATAATTAATATACATTCCTTTATCTGACTTCCAGCTTCAAATCTATTAAAATTTTATTTGATGAAGGAATAGACATTTTTACATGCTTATGCCTTCCCATCTATGAAGATATCATGTCTCTTCATTTATTCAGATGTTTTTATATCCTTCAGTATAATTCTGTAGTTTTCTTCATGAAGTCCCTTTAGCTGTCATATTAAGTATTTTATTATTTTTGTTACAACTGAAAGAGATTTCAAATTACAAGCTAATTTCTAGAAAATTGTTAATAAAAAACAATATTTAAAAATTAATCATGCTACCAATTACTGTTTACTCACAGGTATGGTATGATAGAGCTGACAAGGAATACAAAACTGGGGTGTGTCAGGATATAGCAAAATAGGGTAGAGATGGCATTGTGGGATCTTCTCAGTGAGTCCATGATCTAAATATTGTACCTGAAACAGGACAAATGCACTTTATATTTAAAATTTAGTATTAAAGCCAAGGGACAGAAGAAACTGCTATTGTTCTTTTTTAAAAAGATATATTAAAAAGATATCTAAATCTGGACTTGAAAAATCAGAAAAAAGCAACATCATATCTCCTCATCCCACAGGATATTATTGTCTAAATTTTTCTCTTACACATAAACCAGAGTTCTTGTTTTTTTTAAAAAATATGTTTTTATTGATCTCAGAGAGGAAGGGAGAGGGAGAGAGAGAAACATCAATGATGAGAGCGAATCATTGATTGGCTGCCTCCTGCAGGCCCCCCACTGGGCATGTGCCCTTGACAGGAATCGAACTTGGGACTCTTTCAGTCTGCAGGCTGACATTCCATCCACTGAGCCAAACCAGCTAGGGCTGTTTTTTGTTTTCTTAAACTGGTTCCTACTACATTTACAAATTCCTTGAGAATAATCAATTTTTCAGAATAATTTTTAAATTTTGTTTTGTCTTCCCCCCTAAATATTTTAGAAGTACTATATTACATTTAATAAAGGAGTTTTTCTCAAATTCTCAGTATTTCTCAAACAATTTCACAGTTCGGGAAACTTTCTATGCAATGCTTCCTTCTTGGGTTGTCTTGGCAATCAGCATTTAAAAAAAGACATCACCGAGATGTAAAGTACAGCATAGGAAATACAGTCAGTAATCCTATATTTCAAATTGTCCTAATATGCAAATCGTCCCCTCAGGTGGTTGTTCGACAGGGAGACTGGGAGTTCGACTGCTTGCTATGACATGCACTGACTACCAGGGGGCAGTGCAGCGACCTCTTGCTGGCTACCTGGGGACAGAGGTGCGATGAGAATGCGGGGTGTCCACTGAGCTCACTCTCACTCCCTGTTACCCTCCCCCAGGATGCCAGGGCTGGCGCACCAGGGAAGCCCCCTTGCTCAGGTGCCAGGCATCTGCAAAGAGCTCACTCCACACCCGCATGGCCTCTTCTGGAGGGGCCAGGCTGCAGCCACTGGGACCACAGCGGCCAGCTGGACTTCCTGTGGGTTCGCGCAGGAGCCAGTATGCAAGGCCAGCTGGGAGAGAGCGCGCTGCCTGCTTGGTTGCCACGTGGCACTGCTGGGTGGCCCAGAGGCACCCGCGGCATCCAGCCGCACTCACCGCATCTCCACGTGGGGACTCAGGTGCTGTGACACAGGTGGAGAGGGGCGTGCGGGGGTCCGGGGACCCGGGTGTCACCCAGGGCCCAGTGGTCAGCTGGGACCTGCCCTTCCACACCAGACGCTCGTGCTTTGATCGCCAGCCAGGCCTAGGGACTGCACCCATGCATGAATTTCGTGCACTGGGCCTCTAGTATTGTAATAATTAGGTATGGTGCCAGGCGGGTACTAGACTTATCAGGGAGAACACTTTGTAAGTTATATAAATATCTTATCGCTATGTAATACACCTGAAACTAATATAATATTGCATGTCAACTGTAATTCAAGTTTTTTTTAACAAATGAAATAAAGTTGAATAAAAATATGAGTATATTACATGTAGTTAGAGTGAGTATGGTTTCATGTAATGTTTATTTCTTCTTCTTTTGTTGTTAATCCTCACCTGAGGATATTTTTTCCATTGATTTTAAGAGAGAGTGGAAGGCAAAGAGGGAGACAGAGGGAAGGAGAGAAAGAAACATCAATGTGAGAGAGACACACAGACTGGTTGTGCCGCTACTGGGACGGGGATGGAATCTGCAACCCAGGTAAGTACCTGTGACTGGGAATCAAACTCATGACCTTTCGGTGCACAGGCTGACACTTGATAACACCAGCCAGGGTGTAATGTTTATTTCTTAATGTCGACATAGGTTAAACTTTGAAAGATATCAGGTTAAGGAATGAAAGTGTATTGTGTATACTTGAAATGTAAAACGACCACAGAAAAATAAAAGTGATGATTAAAGTATTAAAATACTTTGAAATAAATTTTAAAAACAGAAAAAATAAATTTACCACCATCTTATTTATTTGGATTCCACATATGTAAAATTCATGAATTATAATAAATTAGTAAAAGTGAATTTCAGTTCACTTTTGTATTAAAAAGGGGTTATCTAAACAATTCAAATGTATGTGAAAATGAACTCATGTACATATAAATACATGAATCTGTAAGTATTCATATGCTTAAATACTCACCCCAAATTTGAAACCACTTTATTTCTATTGAAACCATTTAGAGCTTGTAGTCCAGTAGAAAAAGCACAAGATTTAGATCAGAAATTTAGAAATCAGATGCTAAATTTCAATTTTCCTATTAGTAAAATGGAAATAACCTATATCTACAAACATGAATGCACATATGTGAAAGAACCTTATAAAATCAGAAGTGCTATGTAACTGTTAGGTATCATCATCAAATAGATAATAAGCCCCGTGAAAGTAAAAAAGAAATTTTCTTCCCCTCCTAAAATTGAAATTTTAAAGTGCTGAAAGGCTCATGATTTAGTTGCTTTACTTTGTAAATACATTATTAAAATGGAAGTATTCTTATGTGTCTTTTTATATACACATTTTTTTTCAAAGTATACAGCTTATTCTAAATCTGTTGGGTGAAATTCAAATACTGTATCTCAGTATTCTGAAAGTAACCATTATCCTGATAGGGCAAATTAACTGGGCTGTAAATGAATTTGCTAAGGAAATATGTAATGTACTGGAAAGCAAGCTGTTTTTACTTGACATCATGTATACAAACAGAGCTTCCAATGACAAATAAGTGGTACCATTAAAGTACAAGCGGCCAAATCTCTACCTGGAAATATTTTTTGGTTATTCACGTTAATAATTATACTTAAAAAAACACACACAGAAGAAAATAAAAAACAAACAAAAAATAAAAACAAAAATTCTTATGACAAATAAATATGTAATACATTGACCTGTCTTCCTACGGGATTGAACTCATTAAAAAATGTTTTTATCAAATTTTCATGTATTTAGATTTAAAAGAACACTTAATGTTACAGCATTTAAGCTTGAAAATAGTCACAAAAGAATATCAAACTTACCCTGATAGTGCCGCCAACAACTTCGATTACCTTGCCTCTATACCACATAGTATCTGATCCTCTTACTGCACAGGCTTCTCCCTTTTTCCAGAAATAAGGCTCCAAAAGACCAAGGCATTTTAAATTATTTTGAATTTCATTCATCATTTTTATTAGCTCAAATTCTGAAGAAATTATTAAAAATAAAAAGTACTTAGGAAAATTTTTACCACTTTCAAATGAAGTCATCACTAACCTTTAATAATTTTATCATTTAGATATTATAAAGAATTAAAAATCAGTCGCATCTATTAGAGCTTTAATAAAAATCCAATTAAAGCTTATAGTCAGTAGCTTCTATATGTTTCAAAACATACAACTGACTAACAGCATGTAAAGAATTATTCTGGTCTCTAGTCGTAAGCGTAAGCATTCTTCTGGGAGTGCAAGAACTCTGAAAAACTCTAGCTATGTACCAGAGAGCGTAATATAAAGGAACTACTTTATGGTGTTTTTTTGTTAGCACATCTAAGTGAAATAGAACATAGTTATGTGCTACTTGATGCTAAGATACAGCAGAATGCTGGGATATAAATTAAAATTCTAATGCTACTTATTGCTAACTGACCCATTATTTCCAGAGTAAATACATATCCCCATAACTGATAGCATAGAACACAGGCTCTGAAATTAGTTTCCTTAAATAATTCTACCACTTTAGTTGAGTGATCTTGGGTAGTTCCTTTACCCTCAAAATCTGTTTGTTCTTCTGTGAACTGGGTGTAATAGTGCTTATCTGCATTATTAGGATTGTGGGGCAATACATGCAAAGTATGTAGTACACTGCCTGGCACATTATAGTCAAGCAGTTTGAACTATGACTATTTACACATGTCTGGATTAACTTCTAGTGCTAGAGGTCTCAAACATTGTTCACATCTTCTAGAAGGGTTTCTTGGCTCTAGAATAGCCCGCTACACAGATTTATTTGGTTTTCCAAATTAAAAAATAATATTTAGGAGATCAACAAATGAAACAAAAATTTAAAGAAATTCATAGCCACCATCACCTTATCCATAGCCACCATCATCTTGTCCATAGGTAGACTTACTATGGAACTAAAAGAGATTAAGTCATACTAGAGTTGTTGGGAGTTATAGAATATTTTGGACATGACCAGGTTGTAGAAAGGAAGGACTTGTACATAAGCTTAAGAAGATCTCAGAAAAGCTTGAATATTCATTCTCAAAGGGCCCTGAATCTCTAGTCATTTGTGGTAATTTCTTTTCACATTCTAAATGAATATAAAATTTTATATTCTTTTTTCTTAGAGAGCCTCCAAACTTGCATAGGTACCTTTTAAAAGAATTACCCCCCTTAAGATGTGTGGAGGAGAAACCAAGATGGCGGCATAGTTTAACACCTGAAATTGCTGCCTCACACAACCACGTCAAAACTATAATTAAAAGACAAAACGGACATCATCCAGAACTACAGGAAGGCTGGCTGAGTGGAAATTCTACAACTAGAAGGAAAGAGAAAAGCATACTGAGACTCAGAGGAGGTGTAGAAGTAAAGTTCAGAGGTACAGAGGCGCACGTGTGTGTGGAAAGGGCTGGCAACTGAGGATGAGGCTGTCTTTTTCAATCGGGAGGGAGACACAAGCTCCCGACTGCTCTGAACTCCAGTTCCAGGTGAGTCTCTGGGGACCCAGACTCACACGGGGAGAAAATGGACTGTCTGGTATCAGGCGGAACTCGAGGGCGGCTTTATCTCAGAGGTGCTAGCAGCAATTACTGTGGGACACTGAGACCCGGGACCTCTTAGGGCAGGGCTAAGGAGCAGCCACAGCTGTTTGCTCCGCCCTGTTGATTCCGAGACCCCGCCCCACCCAAGCTGTGCGCAGAGGCTTTTGCATATGAATGACCTGGCCCTTTGCAATCTAAAATTACCTAACAAACTGCAGCTGGGTCAGAGAGACCCAGAACTTCCAAAAGAAGGCCCAAGGCCCCACAGCAGCTTGCACTGCTTCACAGCTGGGCCTCATCTGGGCACCTCCAAATCCCAAACAAAGAAGAGGAATCTGCATATCTCTCTGTAGTTCCTGCTGGGTGGCCTCAGGAAGAGGATAAATTAGCACCTCCTTAGAGATCCAAGAGCTAGTGTACCCAGTGGTCAGAGTGGGACCATCCAGATTTCAATTCCTCGGATCCAAAAGGCACACACTCAGGGGGCAGACTCAGTGAGTACCAAAGCCCCACTAAAGCAAGTCTTGCCCCAGAAGGGTGTCTCCAGTACAGAAGCTCTCCCACTGCAAACACAGCTGACTCTCATAGCCAGTTAGCCTGGAGGTCAAATTACCCCCGACAACAATCAAGGCTTAACTACAACAAGACTGCGCACAAAGACCACTAGGGGGTGCA
>NW_006291973.1:559399-574298 GCF_000327345.1 Myotis davidii
CGGGAGGGGGGGCAGAGGTTAAGGGCAGAGGGTGGAGTGGGAACCAGGTGGAGGGAAGCGATGGGGGTGGGGGGTGGGGAAGAGGAACAACTGTCATAATCTGAACAATAAAGATTTATTTTAAAAAAAAGATGTGTGAACCTGGAACCATCCCCATGTTTATCTTAAGCTTAATGTCTATTCCCTATGTCTCAATAAATGGTTATGTGCTAGGCCTTGTGAAAAACACTTTGCATTCATTATTTCATTTAACCCTCACAAAACCCCAGTGAAAATGAGGTTGGAAGAGGTTAAATATTGTCCAAAGTATTTAGCTATCTTACTAGCTAGGACTTAGACTGATGAATCCTACATAACATAAAAGATCTTACCTGACAATTTAGGCACCACAAATACTGTTCCATCATCACCAATGCAACTGACTACTGCCTCAAATACTTTCATGTTGGGAATAACTGGTGGTTTATAGCATCCAGGGGTCCTTGCTTCTAGAATGTTCTCCTTAAATGCAGACACCCTGTGTTCATTGATAATATCAGCAGCTTTTTTGTCAGGGTCAGAGTTAATTTTAATACACTTAGTAACCATTGAATCTTCTTGTTTCAGGGGGATTTCCAGAGACTTCTCAGATAATGAATGGCTGCTATCTAATTTATCAATTCTGTAACATTCAAAAAAGAATACATGTAAACATGAGCAATAAAAAGTTCTGGAGAAAATAATATAAACAGAATCCTTCTAATATAATATTTGCTGTAGTCTAATCTAATTTATTACATGAAATGGAACATAATTTAAGTTATAATGAAAATTACTTTAAATTATGAATAAGCATAATAAAAAAGGATTGATTTCACTTAACTGCTTTATAATCTCATGTTACATGCTATTCTCTCTTCAAATCTCATTGGTACATCTTAAGTATAAGTCAACTAGATGTCAATGGGAATACAATCACGTTGATTCTAATTTAGTTCACATATACACCTGGCAAGTTATCAACATTCATAAAATAACACAAAGATAATATGAGTCTCTTAAAAATATAGTACTATTCAGATTAAATGTTAATGGTAATATGCTATATACTCTCCATTTTTTAAATTTCCTGTTATTCCTTTACAATTATAAAAAAAGTATGCCTACAAAAAAGAATCCTAGGAGATACTAGCATTGCTTATTTTAGCAGAATTATAGCAAATTTTTGTTTCATCTATTTTCCTGTATTTTTTAAAAGGAAATAAGCATTGATATGATAAAGTTACAAAATTTCACACCTTCCACAGCTCTCTTACAGTTCTCAGTCTTGAGACAGCTGGTAGTTTCAGTTCCATAAAAGCAGATGCTATCTATTAGTGCTATTAACTTGCCCAGCATTGTTCACTTTAACATTTCTTTATCAGGAATTGCTTTAGTCGCAGAGGTCCTCAAACTTTTTAAACAGGGGGCCAGTTCACTGTCCGTCAGACATTCCACACATGCGCACTGTGGGCCCGGGGCGAGTCAGCTGCTAAGCAGGACAGGCAGCGGCAGCAAAAACACCCGGCGGGCTGGATAAATGTTTTCGCATGTGGCCTGCAGGAAAGTTTGAGGACCCCTGGAAAGTCAGTGAACCAAAAGAGACACACATGGGACTAAAGATGCAGGGGCAGCCGCAGGCCACTGTCCAGCATTAGGTTAGCATCTAGCAGGCATGGCTAACCACCTTATGACCCATTCCATTTCTGATTTTTCATTCTCCTTCCATTTCATCAGTACTGGGGTCCAAATAAGAGAACATGTAATAATCTATATAATAAAAACCCAGTGGTCGTAACACCATAACAACCAAAGACTGGTCACCAGGAGGTGCATTGATGGGTCCCATGGCACCAGGAGGACTTGATGGTGGGTCCCGTGGTGCACCGGGTCTGGGTCTCACGTGATTTCACGCACTGGACCTCTAATGTAGTATTAAAAAAAAGAGATTTGGCCATGCATAGTACAAAGTGGCTACTTGGAACATCTATAATAATAAAACCGTAATATGCTAATTAGACTGGACAGCTGAACAACCTTCTGGATGTCATTCTGGATGTCCTTCCAGATGAAGCTGCCATGGCGGGGGCCGAGGCAGAGTGGTTAGGGGCAATCAGACAGCAGGTGAGTGGTTAGGGGCAATTGGGCCTAAACTGGCAGTCGGACATTCCCCGAGGGGTCCCGGATTGCGAGAGGGTGCAGGCTGGGCTAAGGGAACCTTCCCGCCCCCCGTACATTAATTTCATGCACCAGGCCTCTAGTATGTCAATAATTTCCATAGACCTCTACATCTAGAAGGAGAGAGAATAAAGGAAGCTAGGACTATTGCAATATCATGTTCATTCTCCCCATGGACCAAAAGTACTTAAACCGCGAAAGATGTGCCTGAAAAGATCTTTAAATGTAAATATTGTTCAATTACATTTTTGTTACCCATTTCTGTTTCACAAAAACACATTTTTGGTGTATACCAGAATTGTCAACATAAAGCTTAAACATTTCTGTCTAAGCACATGAAGCCAAAGAGTACAGATCTGGTACCCACTATAGCATCCCCTCATCTCCTTTCCTTTGGGTTGGAGTGTAAATGCCAAAGAAAAGGGAAAAGTAGAGAAGCAAACATGTCAGTTTAAAGAGGGGTTTAAATATGTAAGAGCTGATGGGATTGAATAAAGGAACTGGCAATCATGAAGGAATCTGTTTCTAAGCTGGATCCTTAGGTTTAGTTTATCATTTTAAAGAGCAAACGAGATGCAATTTAGGTTTGAAAGCACACAGACAGGAAAGCATACAGGTAAATAAGAAGCCTTCATCACAAACTGATGTAAAAAAAAAAGAAAGTCCATACCTCCTTTCTCTCAAGGCCAAACCCTTTTTAATCAAATATTTAGAGACATCAACACGCTCTCCTTTTTCATTTCTGCAAAAAATTTTCACAGGTAATGGCCATGTCGTGTTGTTTTCCTAGTGGTTTAAGAGGAGAGTAAGTATGAGACACGAAAATGAAATCTACACAATATACTTTTTGTTGTTGTTGTTAATCCTCTCCTAAGGATATGTTTCTACATTTAGGGAAGCCCGCTAAGCAGAAAGAGTGGGAGGGAGGGAGGGAGAGGAGGAGAGGGAGAGAGGGAGGTGGGGAGAGGGGGCGAGGGGGCAACGGATAGAGGGAGAGGAGGAGGGAGGAAGAGAGAGGGAGGAGAGGAAGAAGGAGACAAAGGGAGAGGAAGGGAGAGGGAGGGAGGGAGGGAGAGAGGGAGGGAGAGGGAGGGAAGAAAAAGAGAGAGAAAGAGAAAGGAGAGAGAAGAAAAGAGAGGAGAGAGAGGAGAGAGATGGAATCTGCAACCCAGGTACATGTCCTTGACCAGGAATCAAACCCGAGACCCTTTAGTGCATGGGCCGACACTCTAACCACTGGGCAACGCTGGCCAGAGCTACAAAATATACTTTTCACAGGCATTTCCTCCACATTCTCCAAGCCAAAAAGAATATTCCCAGGCAAGTACTTTTTTTTTTTCCACCCTAGAGAGGGGGAGGGGAGCGTTACACCATCAGTTATAAGCTCTCTATTCTCCAAAACTCTGCAAATTATAGATTGAAATATATTTTTCCAGTTGTGGCTTTTTTTACTATAAAAAGCAAAAGAACTACAAAACATATTCTGTTTCATATAAATCGTAAAAATGAAGAAAGTACACAAAGAAACAAAAGTAACATGGGAAAATTACTTATATATGAAAATTCTGATTATTAATGTGATAAAAGGTATTAGAAAATGTAAAGGAGGCAATGAGTATTTTTTAATGTTCTAAAATGATATATATATATCATTTAGGGACAATTGGGCCTAAACTGGCAGTCGGCAATTGGGGCAATTGGGCCTAAACTGGCTATATACATATATATACAGCCCAGATTTCAAGATTCCCAAGAGCCCACCAGGGAGCCAGCGAGTCCGATGCAAAAGCAAAGAGTCCTTTATTTCAAACTCGAGTCTGGCTCCCTCACCCTCCTTACTGGCACAGCAGCAGGTGCAGAGAGAGGCCTAGCCTGATGGGATGAGGAGTTTTATAGGGGGGTGGAATAAGGGCAGGAGAGGGGACTGTGGGCCCCGCCGATTGGCCAGGCGCAAGTCGGTGTCTCATTACACAGGATGTGGTCATATTGATGGCGTGCACTTCCCTTGTTTATCATTGGTTAGTCCAGAGAAATCCTGGGTGTGGCTAGCAGAGGCTTGGGCTTCCGGGAAGAAGCCTTGCCGAGCACATGGCTCTGTCCAAAAATGGAGAACCCAGGGTAAGATGGAGGGCGTAGTCCTCACCCTTTCATATATATACCCTCTTCTCAAATCCATACTCACATACACACTTTTTATGAAATAGTTTACCTGACTTCATTAGAAGCCCAACCAAAGTTTCCAGTTTGAATGAATAAAAGGCTTCAGAAATACACTCTAGCACAAACTGTTTTGTAGCATGCAAATTATCAACTCAAGAATATTAAATGCTTTGATTCATTCATATGATTATTTATGTTACATCTCTTACCAAACAGGTATTATAAGACCAAGTTTGAAAAAAAAAAGCTCGCTGATATTTTGTCAACAAGAAAATACATGGAATTGTAAACAACATCAATGAAATAATCAGTGCATATCTATTGGAACCCCACTGCACACCTGTAAGATTATAGTTGCTACTGCTCCAGTTAGGTACAGTGAAAGACAGTCACAGGCTGTCGCTGTCCACTTGTCACTCCCACCAGTTGGTCTAAAACAAAAAAGGACAACTTGTTTTGTAACAGCAGAGGACATAGAAAAATAAAATAACCACCAGGTACATATGTATTTGAGTCAACTGCATATGTAGTAAGAAATTAATTTAAACATGGCTTTGTGTTATTTTCTTCCCCATTTCATAGCCTTTTGTTCATCCCTCTATTCTAATGATGAGATAGTTCCTTGTGGGTAAGATAAAAAGTTGGATAAACCAGTAACTTTAAACGGTCCATTAGGTTTTTATAATAACATTGAAAGGGTCTTGGGATCTTTAGCTTTATTTTTAAACAGATTTGTACTATTCCTATTTGTGCACATATCTGGAAAATGTACACCACACACACACACACACACACACACACGTGTGTGTGTACCTATATCTATATCTATCTATCATCTATCTATCTATCTATCTATCTATCTATCTATCTATCTATCATCTATCTATCTATCATCTATCTATCTATATCTTTCAGCCAAGTAATACCAAACGGCTAGATGGATTTGCTTCAAATTAGGGAGAAAATTATATAATTCAAAATTATGAGCTTCTCTGCATGATGGTTAACTGCAGGTAGTATACCAAAGCACCAAGAAAATGATCCCCCCACAGGCTTTAATTACAGATGGATCTGCTACTCCATGGTGAATAGTAGACAAGGCTTACCTAACAATAGCTAATGACTTTTTAACCTCTGGAAGGAAGGCCAATTAGTTTTTGGCAACATTGTTACTTCAGTGACTAGGTATTCTGATTTCTGTTAACAGGAGCTAGAAATCCAAATATTTATGTGGTACCTGTTTTTTAAGAAAACGTTGATAGTTTAAAAGTTTAAAAACTTTCTGTAGGCCAAATACATGATGCACATTACTTGGATCTGGCCCACAAACTGCAAACTACAACCTGACATAGAGATATTCTTTCAAATTTACAGGTAATGAACTAGAAAGGACAGCCTAGATATTAAAAAACAATATTTGAATTTTGAAACCAATTAGATGAAATCTGAAAGGAATAAATGTAAAACTATATTTTGGTGAAAAAAATGAATGATTTAAGTGTATAGAAAGCTATAGTTTCCTAATAGTTCCCGCAAATAAGAGCAAGTGTCACTCCTATGAAGCCACTCTATGTGGGAAGCCCATGTAAAGACATCAAAGCCTATCTTGCCCTCCAGGTCAGTGCTGGGTCTTTGGGTGTAAATGCTGACTTCTTTCAGTTGGCGATATCTCCTCCTTCGGGGGAGATGGGGCATGATAATTCTGATTGAGTCAACAAATAGAGACTGATGTGCTCGAAGCTTCTATACTATCATTATAAAACTGAAAGTAAAATGGAGTTACAATTCACACCACTGGGATTTTTACTAATATTCACAAGGTCTATGCCAGTTCAATGAAAACTGCTTAAGAAATTCAATCTAACTCACCTCCACAAAATACAAATTTAAATACACTACACTAACCAAATGTAATGAAAAGAATCACATTCATAGTTTTAGTGGGAATTGCTCAGAATGTATCTGAAATAATTCTGCTAATTTAAACCAAAAAAACATTTGGAGAAGCAGGAAAAATCTAAAAATCATGTTATGTTAGGATTATTTGACAAAACTAGTAGCCTGGAAGAAAAAAATACTAGTAGACTTAGTGGAATGTGGTATCGACCTTTCCATATCTGATGGTTAGAAGAATCAAGAGGTTTGTTTGTGAGACAAAATGAGGATGTGTGGAAGACATGAGGAGACCAACTGCAATGCAGTGGAAGGAGATATTAGCAACTGGAGCTGCCTAATAGACAAGTTTCCTTGAGGGTAAATACACTCTATAGCACTGGGGGTTTTCAAGCAGGTCTTGAATGTACATGTACTAGGACAGGTATAAAAGAAATTACTGTCATGACACCTCTAAGTTGGATTCCAAGCCTAAGATTCTATAATTCTTGTTACAAAGACACTATGGCTTTATTGCTATGGATTTATCTAAGAAGGAAGGTCTCCAAGAATCAGGAATTTGCAACTTCTTTACTGTTCAGAAAGAAGTCTGAGGATAATTAGACACATGCTAAGTGCTCCTGTGACTCCTTTCTAGCCTGGGAAAACCATAAGATTCAGGTCAACATTGAGATTTATGAAGAGCCATATTGAGTTTTACCAAATATTTCCTCTTTAATTATTTATTCAGAACAGACTGTATTTTGCTATATCCCTTTAAGCTATATCTTATTTATAGATTTTTCTTTATACATGAAGATTATCTGAATATTTTATTTAAAATCTGGTGAATTCACCTTTAAAAAGTTATTATGGTAATTTTCAAACATATTCAAAAGCAGAGAGAATATAAAAAATCTGATGTATCTATTACTCAGGTTCAACAATTATAAATACATGACCAATTTTATTTCATTTATACTTCTACATACCCCAATCCCTGATTATTTTTAACCAACTCTCAGACATAACATTTTATTTGAAAATATTTTAGTTTGTATTTCCAAAAGATAGTATTTTTTAAACAAACATAATCACAGTATTATCTCATCTAAAACACTTAACAATCCTATATAATAAAAGGCTAATATGCAAATCAACCAAATGGCAGAATGACCGGTCACTATGATGCACACTGACCACCAGGGGGTAGACACTCAATGCAGGAGCTGCCCCCTGGTGGTCAGTACGCTCCCACAGGGGGAGCGCTGCTCAGCCAATAGCCGGCCTCATGGCTGGCGAGGGCAGCAGCTGCGGCGGGAACCTCTCCCGCCTCTGTGTCAGCGCTAAGGATGTCCAACTGACAGCTTAGGCCTGGAGTGGGCCTAGCCATCAGTCAGACATCCCCCACGGGTTCCAGGGACACCCCACTCCCCCGTCCTGAGTGCACAAATTTCGTGCACCAGGCCTCTAGTTCTTTAATATAAACCATTCAGATGGTGGTCATTTTTTTCTGATGTTTCCAAAAAGACTGAATTGGTGAACAAAGTCCATATATCATGAATGGCTGATATGTATGATTGCCCCTTTCATCTCTTTCCAAATGATTTTTTTCCTAGAAAATCTGATGGAATAGTATATACAGCAGAACAGAAATACTAGAAAAAAGTTGGCTAACAAAATATTATGAAATGCACTGTTGAAGAAACTGAGTTATCTGGTAGTTTCCATGGTCTGAACTTAGCTGCTTGCATTGCCACAGTGTTTAACATGTTCCTTATATTTCCTTTCAATTCACAGTGAGGTCTAGACTCTTGATCAGATTCAGGCTTGTATTTTTTTCCCCCAGCAACACTATTCATAGGTGATACTGTGTACTTCTATCAGGAAGTATACAATGTCTGATTCTCTTTTTGATACCTGTCATCTAGATTCCCTTCTGTGTTTATTTGGGTTATAAAATGATGCCATTCTAATGATGCCACTATTCCTTTGTTAATTGGAGTATTTATTAAAAAACTTTATAAATTGAACTGTAGATCATATAGGAAAAGCAAGACAAAACCTCATTTCCCCTATTCACCACTTTTTGGAATAATGAAGTGATTCCCTAAAATCCTCTAAAAGTAAGCAGTGAGTTTTTGTTTTGTTTTTTTAAATCACTTTATACTTAGGGATTTAAACATATCAAATGATTTACCAATTACCATTATCCTACTGATGTTCAAACTGTCCCATCTTTGGTCAGTGGAAGTTATTCAGGTTGGCTGAATTCTTTTGTCATAATCCTAATAATTCTTTACAGCTTTTTTGCTTTTTGCTGTGACAAGATATTCTAGGCTCATATTGTACATTTCCTGTCCCAGACCTAGAATTGAACATTTTCCCAAGAGCATCAATTTCTGTTGAGGGAAATGGCATATGGAGGCCTCAATCTGCATACCAGCATAGCTCATTATGACTTGGGCCTTCATGTTACAATGCTAAAAAAAGGTGTTTTTGTTTGTTTGTTTGTTTTTAACAATGAAAACACCTCAAGAGTTTCTGTTGATATTTATAATTCAAAATCAGGAGTACAAGGTAAGTTAACCTTAGTCTTACACCTTTATCATCTGTATACCACACCAGTTCTTAACGATATGTATGTAATTACTATTTTGACTTACCCCACAATACATGCACAGTAGATTCCACAACACTACAACCCACTTTGAGATTAATGAAAACAACTGATGATTGGGGGTAAGGAGGAGTTAATTTTTTGTCCTTAGGTTATATTCTGGTAAGAATGTACGGTCAACTTACTGTGTTTTAAGTGTTTTTGAAGAAGTTCCTCTCTGAAAGTCTAGGCCATGCTATGTACAGATAGTGAATTTCATTTTTCTTACCATTTTATTGATTTGTTTATATAACATAGTAATATAGTTCCAATATAAAATCAATATTGTTAGTAACCTCTTTTTGTTTTCCCCCAACATTTTATCTGAAGTACTTACTCCTAGTTAATACCAATAAGACAAACAGAAAGTTTATTCAAGTTTTCATAGGTACTCTACTTTCTCCCCTCATTTTTGAAATTGTCATATTTACTTTGCATGCTATACTGTTTCCCTAATAATTATCATTTAATCATAGTTCTGAGGTAAAGTAAATGTAATGTTCACGAACAGTCCTTATTTAAAAATCTCTCATGTCTTTTTACCTAAAGCTTGTTCTCTTACAGATTCCTCAGGAACAACACTCCTGAGTGGTCATATAAGTTTGTCTATAGTCTTTGTCTTGAAGGTCAGTTTGGTTGGACATAAAACTCATAGCCTGCCACTTTGAGTATTTAAAAAATGTTACTGCATTATCTTCTGACACAAAGTGTTGGTGATGACAGTGTGATTTTACTTCTCTTAAAAGTTCAATCATTTTACTAGATAATCTCTCAATGTTGACATTCTTGATTTCCCTTTCAATATATAGTTTTGTCTTTTGTTTTAGAAACACTTTCTTGAATTGGGTTTTTAGCATTTGGTTCTATTTCTTTTAGTTTTCTTCTTTGAAATTCCTATTACATATATGTTGAGTCTTTTTCTTTTTGGTCAATTTAGGTATCTTTTGTTTTCTTTTGAATCCTTTTGATTTTGTTTTTTTAATTTCAAAAATCTGTCCTTATCTTGTATTTATCTAAGGCATTGTTTATTGTGTATTTGTGTTTTCTCTAGTTTAGTCTACATTTTTGATAGAATTTTCTTTTATTTTCAAATTCTTTCCTGAGTGTTATCTTTTTCAAATCATCCTTTTTCTTTTTTAAAATCTTTATTGTTGAAAATATTACATGTCCTCGTTTTCCCCCATTGACCTCGTCTAACCCACCTCCACCCCACCTCCCCCAGGCCTTCACCACCCCAAATCATCCTTTTTCTGTATCTTATTTCTGAGTTTTTCTAATTGTTTTATGTTGTTCTTCACAGTGTCTATCATTTTTAAAAAGTTTTAATTCATTCTGAAATGTCAAGATTATAGTTTATTATGTTGTAAGCATGTCATTTTTGGCTCCTTATTCCTTTTTTTGGTTAATCCTCACCTGAGGATTTTTTTCCCCATTGATTTTTAGAGAGAGTGGAAGGGAGAAAGGGAGGGGAGAGATGGAGAGAAAGAAACATCAATGTGAGGAACACACTGATTGTTGCCTCCCACACATGCCTCAACCAGGGCCAGGGATTGAACCTATAACCCAGGTACATGCCCTTGACAAGGAATAGAACCAGCAACCCTTTGGTGTGCAGGCAGATGCTCTAACCACTGAGCAACTGGCCCTTATTCTTTTTTCTCATAATAATTTGCATGGAATTCAACTGTAACTCTTGCTTTTGATCATGTTTTAAGTAAAAATCTCCTGTGCTTAGGAGAAAGGGGTGATTCATATTGCTTTTCTAGCTTCCTGGTTCTGTTGTATTGCTTTCCCAAAGTGACAGAAAATGGGGACTCATACTTGATATTCCTCTACTCCTCTGCCCTGCTTTTATCTGTATCTTTTCTTTGCCCCATTTCTGTCTTCCTCAAATCAGGCTCTTTTTCCCAGTTGTCTTTCCTCAGTTGTAGGGTCATAGAAGGGAGCTGAGATGGCTGAGAGCTTACACAGCTAGGAAAGCTCCAGCACCACAGGACTGGCACATTACAGGTCTCTCGCGTTTAACTACAAAGTTTCCTGCATTACTCCCTTCTCTATTTGGGTTGCTGTTCTCATACTGGCCTGTCTGCCTCAGTGAAAAGCTCTTCCCAATTCCTTTTCTCAGAGCTGTTGGCAGCCAGTCAGCTTTCCCTCCACATGTTCCCACACTACTGCTGACGTCATACCGGTTGGTTTCTGTGTGCCACATCTACTTGTATTTGGGGACTCATAGGTGAAGGCTTGTTGCCTATTTTTGTTGCAGGTGTTGACTGTACAGTTTTTAGTTTTGCTCTGTGTTTATGGTAGAATTCTAGTAGACTCAAAAACTATACCATGCCATCTTCCCAGAATCCTCCCAAAGTCACTCTTTTTGGTAATTTACCCATTTTTAGCTTTCCAATGTAATCCTATGCTTGTGAAATACATTTTATTTCTGTATGTCTTTGTTCCTCAAGTTTTTTTTTAAATTTAACACTTTGAATTTTATGGAGATATCTGTCATACTCACCTATCTCTACTTCCTTAATACCACAAAAATACACGTGCTTCAAATTTTTATCTTTCCCTCTTCTTTAAAACCTTAAAATTAACTAGATTTTATGAAAATTTAAGAATATATTAGCATAATTAAAGCTGACCGGAACCCATCCCAAAGGAAATATACTTAAAATCACATTCATTAATGAGAAAATTTACTCAGCTAAAAACTACCTTATATCAACAAGAGAGCATTCCAAACATAATCTTCCCATTGTCTTTAGGTTTTCTTGAAGTTCTCTTAAACAGTTAATATTCACTACTAGTTCAACACCCACGTCATACAGCAAGACCTATGAAAACAATAACTTTAAGTCTATGGAAAGATAATACATAAAAATTTGTTTTGCAAATGAAAAGCTTCATAAAAAATGAATTAAATAAATCCAGGATAAAAATACAAAATGCATGTACTTTCATGACTATATTTTTAACTCTGCATTTACCTCTACCAATGTGTCTGTAACCATTCTGATGATCTGGCCTCTTCGCCACTGATTGTTATCTGGAAGCTTAACAGCACAGTGCATATCATTTTCCCATTTAATAGGTTCCCATTGTGAGTTTTCATAAGCAGCTACCATCTTTTCTTCTAAACTACGTAAAGAAAAAATATTTTAACTTTCTAAATCTTTTCTGACAACATACAATTCTCTGACCACATGTCTACTCCAGCCCAACTGAATCTCTTTCTTCCTTGATTACCCAGACTATTTCCACTGTAGGGTGTTTGAACTAGCTCTTCCCTCCGCCTGACATGAACTTCCCCCAGATATCTTCATGGTTTACTTCCCTCTCCTCTTTTATGATCCATTTCAAATGTCACTGTCTCTGTGAGATCTTCCTTGATCATTCTAAAATTATCTTCCTCCCCAAATGCTTTTTTTTATTGTCTTTATCACCATCTGCTACACTCAATATTTTATTTGTTCACTGTTTCTCCCTCTACTAGAATTTAAGCTCTATAAAGCGAAGACTTGTCCGTGTTTTTACCACTGTAACCCAACACTTAGAACACTGGCTGTCAAATAATTGGTGCTCAATAAGCATTTGTGGAATGAATAAATTCTAATATAGTGAAGTTAGCCAGTAAAGATAATAACTGTATACTTTTAACTAGTAAAAAGTAGACTATTTAGCTGAAATAATATAGCTATTTTTAAAATTCTACATTTATGACTTCTAGATCTTTGAAATAAAATATAGAAAAGAGAATAAAACCATATGCAATATATGTTTCCCTTATATCATATACCTATTAATTAAGTTTTCTGTTAATAACCACTGAACATAAATCTTCTCAGGAGATATTACATTACAGATATGCACAGGCAGTTCCTTATTGTAAAGTGACTGAAGATTCTCATTAGGTAGAGATTTTGCTGTCACAGAATTTAAGTTGTTTACTTCATTTGAAATAATTTCTTCTGGAGAAGGATCCCACACTTCAGTATGCTTTTTAGAATTATCTTTGATGGTGTACCTGAAAAATAACAAAACCCATTAGCAAAAAAATAGTTCATAAATATGTTTGCATTTGCTTATAGAGAGGAATGGGTTTTAGCTGTGACTCACTGCTTCCCAGTTTTGATATATTAAATAGCAATTTTAGTCTTAAAAATAAGTTATTAACTACCACCAAAGTAAGCACAAAACAAAAAACCTAAAAGCCAAACTTTCTATCTTAAAAACACAGCTTAAAATACCAACTTTTGCCCTTGCTGGTGTGACTCATCTTGGGTGTCGGGGTAGGGGATCACCAGCTCGATTCTTAGTCAGGACACATGCCTGGCTTTCAGTCACCAGTTGGGGTGTGTTTGGAAGGCATCTGATCAATGTTTGTCAGCTGAGGTACATATGGGAGAGAGCCAATTGATGTTTCTCCCTCTCCTCTCCCTAAAAGGTAAAAAGAAAATGCCAACTTTGGCCCTGGCTGGTGTGGCTCAGTTGGTTGGAGTGTCTTCCCCTACACAGAAACGTCATGGGTTTGATTCTCGGTAAGGGCACATACCCAAGTTGTGGGTTTGAACCGCATTGGGGCACATCAACCAATCTCTCCCATCCTCTCTCTCTAAGATCAATAAAAGCATGTCGTTGGTGAGGATTTTTAAAAAGTACCAACTTTGCTCATAATTTCACCATTTCCCACTGATATTTCGTACTCACCAAGAATTTTCAGTTTTTTGATAAATTGAATATTTCCCCTCGACTAAAAAGTATCAATGTTTGCCATTTAAAATGCAAGTGGAAAACAAATGCTATTAAAGGGTGATAAGGAGCAAAATTATTAAATAAAGAGTTTAAAATGTTTAATACATCCCATTAGTTCAGACTCTAACCACAGATAATTAGATGCCATTTTCTATTTCTATAAAGGAAAAAGTTAATTCCTTTCACCATAAGTTTGAGATTTAGCTAACCAAGATGACCGATTTTTGCTGCAAAATTTAATGGACAGTTTTCAGTCCTTATCTGATATGAACTCTGAGCACTAGCCGACAGTATAACTCAAAGAAATACCAGGTTCTATGGCCAAGAAAGAACTGTACCTCTAACTTTTGGCTACAACAGAAGTAAAGAAGTAATTTGATTATTTGACATACGTCCATGTAACAATTTAATATTAATGAGTAATTTGAGGGCATGTTCTCAGTTTGACACATACATGTTATCTTCTACTGTGTGTTAACCATACTTTAGGACAAAATGGACAATTTTTTTTTTAAATATATTTTATTGATTTTTTACAGAGAAGAAGGGAGAGGGACAGAAAGTCAGAAACATCAATGAGAGAGATTGATCAGCTGCCTCCTGCACACCCCCAAGTGGTGACGCGCCCGCAACCAAGGTACATGCCCCTGACCGGAATCGAACCCGGGACCCCTGAGTCCGCAGGCCGACGCTCTATCCACTGAGCCAAACCGGTTCGGCTGGACAATTTTTTTTAAAGTTTTATCTTTACTGAGGCATAACTAATATATGACATTGTAAGATATTTAAATGATACATACATATTTATCAAAATCCATAACTATGCACCTTAAAAAGGGTGAATTTTTATTGTATATGTTATATTTCAATAACTTTGACTAACAAAATTCAGTCTAATATATTTAAGAGTTTCCTTTCACCTCTGTCTCCTCCTCACTTAGGACTTACACTGAGTGGCCAGATTACTATGATCCCCGGACGTTTGTAGGCAAATTAGCTATAATTTCACGCTTAAGTTGCTAGAGGGCCAGACCATTATAAATAGGGAAGCAGGTTGTTTACCACGACAGAAATGCTTTTTTTCCTGAAGATATGGGTAAACAACGCAATTTAACAGCCTTCGAATGTGGGATATATTTGAACCCGAGTGGCCAGATTATTATGACCACCTGACGTTTGTAGGCAAATTAGCCGTACACTGCATCGTATGGGATATGGAAGCCGAAGGCCTGTTCGAACACCTTTGCTGTCTGCAGTTACAAC
>NW_006291973.1:574689-577410 GCF_000327345.1 Myotis davidii
ACTTGGGTTCAAATATATCCCATGTTCAAAGGCTGTTAAATCACGTTGTTTACCCATATCTTCAGAAAAAAATCACTTCTACTGTCATGGTAAACAACCTGCTTCCCTATTTATAACAGTCTGGCCCTCTAGCAACTTAAGCGCGAAATTATAGCTAATTTGCCTACAAACATCAGGTGGTCATAATAATCTGGCCGCTCAGTATATATTGGAAAAAAGGACAGGCCCTCTCTCTTTTGCTACTAGTTCTTCTAGTGTTAGGGTTGGGAGGGGAAGCAAGACCACACACTGAGCACATGACTGCAGGCTTCTGCTGAGTGTCACAGCTTCTCTGGCTTTCCCTTCTCTGGGTGTTAACAAATACTGGCTTTCTTAAGGGCTATATGTGGGAGTTCTTCAGAAAATCCGTCAAGAGCCACCCCACTGCATAAGTCCCTATTGTGGAAGAATTGCTTTGTCTTGATTCCAAACCCTCCCAATCTCTTCCTCAACACTCTGTCCTTCTGCTTCTAGTGTCATCTCAACCATTGTCCTGCCCTGAGTATCAGCACAATGGCTCAAACCTGCTTCTCTTTCAAAGTATCTGCTTGAACCCAGGAAAATTCACATTTCTCCAAATGGAAATGTGGGGTACTCTACCAGTATGCTTATTCTGTATCCTGCCTTCTCTCTTCCTAATTCTCTTCTCAAACAGGTACAAGAGGCTTTCCAAGTAGACGTTCAATCTAGAAATAAGGTGCCAGTATCCTTTTCTAAAATGTACCTTCAATCTCTAGGAGCCATTCTCGTGGTTTCAGGATTCCTTAGGGTTGGAGGGAAAAGCCACTGTAGTCCCTATTAGACTAATGACTTCAATTTTGTTCCCAACCTAACAACAGGGAAAAAAATCCCACCTATGGCCCAAGTAGATACCCAAAGGGGAATGACATGCCAGTTTCCCTTCTTGTGAATAAAGTGTTACATATGAACTAAAAATAAAAGTTTACAGGTGTACTTACCCTACTTCATAAGATGCTAGGCCCTCTTTGATTAGCTGGTCATTAATACTAATAGGAGTCATTCCAGGAGCACCAAGAGAATCAAAAAGCTCAACCAAGAGAACGTTATCTTCCAGAATTCCTATAAAACCATTAAAACTCGTTTAGGGAAATAAATAAATATGTTGTAAAATATACTAAATGAAGCAATTAAAAAAACTGGAAACTTTTTTCACTTTGTGTACATGAGGTTTCTTGCTGAATAATGTCAAAGTTTCTAAGGGTAAAAGTATCATTTTGCAGACATAAAAGAATTGCCAATATTATCCATAGCATATACAAAATAAAATGTTCATTTTATGCTATTGTGTGGTGTTCTATAATGAACCAAAAACAGTTTAAAACTTTTAGATTCAGAAAAATATAAATTGACATATATTCATTGAAAAATTGTTTTGTGTATGTTTTTACACTGTTTTATCAGATTCAATCAAGTTCCAGAGGACAAAAAAATGAATAAAAATTAATTCAGGTCAGTGATTATTTGCAAAGGTTTATGGTTTTTATAAAAATTGCACAAAGTTAAAAATAACAAAAACTCAAGCTAGAACCCTTAAGTAGAATTTTTTCCCATCCCTTAATCAACTGGATTTTAGGACAAACCATCTAAATTTCTTTTAGAAAACGAATTGGTTGATTATTTATTAGATCTATTTCTTAAACTAAACTAGGAGTTAGCTGAGGGGAAAGTTTATATCTCATGTGCCTATTTACTTATTTATGGGACACAGCATAGAGAATCTGCTCAATGAGTATCTGAATAAATGATAGAGGAATTTCTTTAGGCAACACATACTTCTAAGCATGGAGATCAGTTTATGCCTGCACCTTCCATACATTAGTAGCTGGTACCTGCTACTCAGAATCATGATTCCAAATAAAAAGATAAACTGTTACCAACAATAACATCCTATATCATCTACTAATAAGAATACATACTAGAAAATGTTTTTCAAGAACCTGAAATCATTTATAACTACTTTTCAATAGACCAGGTACATTATCTAGAAACAAAAGGCTGAGAGTCTCAATAAACTTTGACTCCTTACTTTCTCTTATGTTCCTTTCAGTTATCTGATTTCCTACTTTCCATGTATCAAGTTCTTTATTCCAACAGTGCCAGCTTTCCTTGTGTTCTGTACCTTCACCACCTCCCTACTCTGCTCCTATTTCCAATTTAAATGTCCCTTGCTTTATAAGGTAGCAATGCATATTAATGGGAAGCTCTCATTCACATCTGTGGTAGTTCACTTTATTATAAATGTCTTGACCTCTCAATCTCATAATTGTGCAGGTTAGTGGGGAAAACTATTTAAGGTTGAGCAGGGCCTTTTGGTTAGTAACTATGATCTAGATAGTGGTTCTCAACCTTCTGACCCTTTAAATACAGTTCCTCATGTTGTGACCCAACCATAAAATTATTTTCGTTGCTACTTCGTAACTGTAATGTTGCTACTGTTATGAATCAAAATGTAAATATCTGATATGCAGGATGGTCTTAGGCGACCCCTGTGAAAGGGTTGTTTGACCACCAAAGGGGTCGCGACCCACAGGTTGAGAACCGCTGATCAAGGTTAATAACTATGGAGACCCGAATGATAAGGGAAACTAAGATGGCGGCAGAGATAAACACCGGGAAATTAATGCCGCGCACAACAATTGATTAATACCTCAGAGCAACCAT